>NW_027206290.1:26020000-26330000 GCF_024711535.1 Dipodomys merriami
AAAACAAGTCAAACTTATGATTGTATTAAAAAAAAGATTTGAGATCAACTCTTACACACATCAACGACTGAAAAAAGTTGACTTTAATGTGAAAGCTATCTATCTGTCTAGCAATCCTCCTTTCTTAATTTCTTGTTCCCAAACAATCCTAAGTAAAATTTGGTGACTTTTTAGAATTAGAAAGATCTTTCCTTTTCTTTCTTATTTTTTCTCCATTTAATGTCTAAGGCTATTGAAAGAAATTCAGTATTTTTGACTGCTCAGCCTTTAAAAATGATAGAAAATTTATTTAGGAAGCAATGTGTAGCCACTACTTACTTTTGAGTCTTCTATTCTAATAACAATGAGCTGCTCTGAGAAGTCCATAGCCTCAAGCAAAGAATTGCACAGATAAAGGGACTCCACAAAAGGAAATATTTGTAAGCAAATACTTGCTCCCTAATTCAGCCTCCAATTATTTAATAAGCTAAAAGTAATTATATTCATCACTTGTCATAATTTCGCCCAGTAATTTCGGTTAAACGTAATAGACACGATTTGAGTCTTTCCAAAACCAATGATTACATGGTAGAGTTTACATTTATTTTCATTCATTCAACTATGGAATCATGAAATCTCAATCCTTAAACCTCTGACCTTTGCCACAGGCAACGGTATCCTTAAAAGACTAGGTGAATCCCTCCCCACCTCTCTTTTTTTTCTAGCATTGGCGGTTGAACTCAGATCGTGGATGCTGTTTCTTAGCTTTTTCACTCAAGGCTGACTGACATTCTACCACTTGAGTCAACTCTCCACTTCTGTGCATGTACGTGTGCATATGTGTGTGTGTATGCATGTGTGTGTACATGTGTGTGGGGGGGCAGTTGGAGATAAGAGTACCATGGACTTTCCTGTCTGGCCTGGCTTTAAACCACTATCCTCCATTATCAGCCTCCTGAGTAGGATTACAGGTGTGAGCTACTGGCACTTGTCATTTTTGGTTTTGAAGAAACCTGTCAGATGTACAAGCATGAGATAGCCAATGAAATTCTCTTCAATTTGGATTCAAATAGTTTGTCATTTTGTTTTAAACAGCATGGGAATGGAGAGAGAAATACCACAGAGAATCAGAATACAAGCAAAGTAGAAAGGAGACAATTATTCCAATTATCCTTACATATTGGAAGAAATAATCTCTTTTAAGATATTTAAAATACATACAGAGACCCATAGAATTGGAGGCATATAGGTTATTAGTTTAAATCTAGTTCAGATCATTTCAACCCTCAGAATAATATTTCAGATACAATTGCTTTTGTTCATTTTATGCTATCTAAATGCAAAGAGAAATCATACTTCCCCAGACTGTGTCATTTAAGATTTTCAAATTTAAAAAGAAAAAAGTGTTTATAGCATAATGGATGTTTATTGTGCATTTGCCTCAATGTCATAGACAACTTTTCTTCTTAATAGTCATTGCAAATACGTTTCATGGCCCTATAATGTAACAATGATACGAACTGTGAAAAATGTTTCAACAACTTGAACTACTTGCTCTGAAGCAATGTAACATGGGACCATCTTTACCACTAATCATGTGCATTGGGAAGACAATTTCTTCCCTTATGCTTGCCACAAGCACAGTTTGGATTTTTTTTTTCCTAAATGGAACTGAACACACTATACATGGTGTAGAAGCACCTGAGAGATTTGTTTAGTTAAGCACTCAGGGCACAGAGCATAGGAGCACAGTATTTCCATTTACAGAGAGAATAAATAAGGATACTAACAGATACAAATACAATGTTTACTGCAGGGTCAGCTGAGGGCCGTGTGACTATATGTGATGAATGGGCTCGCTCTAGTAGCATGATTATCTTAAATCCTTCTGAGAGTCATTAGTCCCATACACATGCTATATGACATTTATATCTGACCACAATTAATGGAATGTACTATGTTTTCAATTTAATTATAGCTCTGAAATAAATCCTTAAGAATTTAGCCTCAAAAATTTATGTATTGTCTTGTTTCTGCTGTATTAGACTAATATTTTGAATGTCAGTATATTTGCTGGAGGTAAAATATATATACAACATAGTCTCTCTAAATTATTCCTTATTATATTCATCTTATATTCATATTCCTTATCATATTCATGTCATTAGATGAGTGTGCTATTCTACTCTGTGAACTTCAAGTTAGATTTTGTTTCACTTCTAATAAAATAAACCTAAATTTTATGTTTGAGACTCCATTAATCTCATCAATTAGGCTTTTAACAACATTAGTTTTTTTAAAAAATTGATTTTCATTTTCTTTCTTTTCTTTCTTTCTTTTTGTGCTACTCCTGGGGCTTAAGCTCAGGATTGGGGTTCTGTCTCAGACTTTTTCTTCCAGGTTAGAATCAGTGCCCGGCTCACAGACTTACTTCTATTAGAACCCAGGACAACACAGTTCACAAAGGATGCCAACTATTTTGACAAGTTCCCAGAGCAGTAGTTTACAAATTGTGTGAGTTTGCTATGGTTAGGGTATTAAATTAATATAATAGGCCATAAACAGCTTTTGATACTGAAATGTACTTTCGTAATTCGTTTAAGTGTAAAGAATGCAAAATTCTTGGAATGTGCTTGTGTGTGGTCATATATATATATATAAATATATATATATATACATATGTGTGTGTATTCATGAAATATATTGACTATAAAACATGAAAAATAGATACCATTATTAATCAAAAGCAGAAAATATGATGTAATCATAACCAGTCTTTCTAAAAGTTATTAAAATTCCAATAATTTATACTTACCAATAGACTCAATTAGCTACACTAAATAGTTAAGTATTAATGAACATTTGAATTATAATGCTAAGTAAATTATACTCCCTATTTTTAGCTTATGAATATCTAATTTATTGTAATTTCTATTAAACATTTTAACAGTTTTCTAGAATAAAACCTCAAATGAACATGAAAAATAAAACAAGTCAGTGCAGGAAACTATGTATCAAATATTAGGAATAGTTAACATATTCCATACTAAAGCCTTAAATTCATCTATGGTTTATCAGTTTTGGAATATACAGCAAGGGAATAGATTAACATAATCCAAGTAACCAGTCTGATGAAAGTAGGAAAATCAAATATTTCTTGAGTAAACATAAGACAGTAAGTAAGATAATGGTTAGAAATATATTTTATTTTCCTAATATAGTTTTCTAAGATTTCTTATGTCATATTAGAAATTAATATATTCCAATTGAGTGATAATTTTCTATTGGATAAACTAATTATCTGAAAAACAAAGTTTCAGATTTTCTAGACATTTATTTACTTGTTACTTTTTGTGAAAGAAATTTTTGAGAGAAATTAATAACTTCCTATTTATATTTGCCTGTATAGGTAATGTCTTCAGATTAGTTTATTTCTCGTTTGTTTTCTTTCTCTTTTAGTTTTCTGTACCCTTTGTTTTGTATATAAGCATATTGGATCTGTAGAAGAGAAAGGGAATCACAGAAACAGTAGGAAAAAGGATGAACTAATGCAACAATGATTGTCACTAGTCACTTGGAAATGAACTGTACAACTTGGGGGCGGGGAGGGGAGTCCAGAGAAGGAAGCAAGAGAAAATGAGGGAGGGGGTAACAATGTTTAAAAAGAAATGTACTCATTACCTTATTTATGTAACTGTAATTTCCCTGTTCATCACCTTTACAATAACTTAAAAAAAACTGGTTTAAGGAAAGTTATCTCATTCATTTAGTTTAAAAAGAAAGATTTTTACATATTTAATAGTTTGGAGTAACTGTAGAAAATGCTTTCATATGAATCTGTCTTATTTCCTTTGTTGCCAGATATTTTAATGTTGAGTCATATTTTATTACTTTATGGTGTGATTTTACTTGGAAAAAATCTTTACTACATAAGTAGGATTTTTACTCTGAAATTAATACTTTAGAAGTTAAGTACCTTTTACCAAAAGAATAAATTTTCTTAACTAAATATGATAACACAGGGGAAGAAAACATAAAAAAAGTTTAAAATAAATAGGTGCTTAACTTTTTCTTACTGCATTACAAATTTCAATTTACCCATTTAAGGAAATTTGGAGAAAATTAATGACATTTATGTGTGCTTTGGCATTTCTACATGTTATATAGAAACATATCAGTTTTCCTTTCTTAAAACTTCAAAGCCTAAAAACCAAACAAGACTTAACAATGAATGGCTTTTAAAAAATCTTTGATGACAACTGAATTTCTAATCTTTTAACCTACTTATAGATTCTTAGCTCATGATCTTCTTTTTTTTTCCCCTTCCAAATGGAGTTAATATGACCTGTATCAAATATACTTCAAAGTGCAGGATAAATTGGAAATCTCAGTCAAGTTTCTAGGGTTTTGTAGAAAAAAAGAGTGCAATTGCAAATGGTGGTCAAACTCTAATTTTACACATTTAAATGATTATCCTAAGTAATTTGAAGAATTTTATTTATACCAGCAAATAGACATCTCTCATAAAAGACAGAGTTGAATGATACCAGTGGCAAATCCTGGATATATACTTAATTAATAATTCAACAAACCTTTCTACATAAAATATACAAAAGAGAAAGAACAGTGTCAGATAATTATTGGTGGTGTGACAATGTATACTCACAACTGTGAAAACCAGACCACTGAACTAAAACAAACAGGGTAATAAGGAGACTCACATGATTCATTTTTGTTTTCCTAGGTGATGTAAATTCTATATTTACATCACACTGTAGTACATTAAATGTGCTACTACATTACATGTGAAGAAACTATTGTACATAATTATTAAAGATTATATTGCTCAAAATGTTAACAATCTTCTGAGCTAGTAGTAAGTCATTTTGCTAGTAGAGAGTTGTGGCTTGATGTTTAATGACTGCTCACTTGTCAGGGAGATGGTTGTTGTTGAAGGTGAGAATATTTCTGGAACTTTCTTAAAATTTGACAAACGTCGCAGCATAGATTGATACTTTTATATACTTTTATAGAAGATTTCTCTCTAGCTCATGATACTGTCTGACAGAACTTTTCTCATTGTTGAGCTTTCAAACAGAGTGACTCCTTCTCAGTCCTTCCTGCTGCTTTAATAGCTGAAGGCATGTGGTATTGAAAATCCTATATTGTCACTTCAACATTGTTCAAAGAATCTTCACCAAGAGTGGTTGCCATCTCAAGAAATCTTTTTTGTTTTTGTTGTTGTTCCATAAGAATGAGCTCTTCATCCCTTAGAGTGTTTATGATATTTCAGCAATTCACTCCTACTGCTGACCTTCTTTCTACTATGTCAAAGTTATTCATTATAGTTGGAGTCAACATTTTCTTAATATTTCTTTTAATGTTACTATTTTTACTTCCATGAATCATGCATATTTTTAATGTCATCTGGAATGACAAATTCTTCCCAGAAGGTTTTCAATTAACTGCTCAAATCCATTGGAGGAATTATTATCCATGACAGCTATGGCCTTACAAACTTTTTTTTTCCAATATTGTGGCTTGAAGTCAGAACTTGGGCACTGTTGCAAAGCTCTTCCACTGAAGGTTGGCACTCTACCATGTGGGCCACAGCTTAACGTTAGGTTTAAGCTGGTTAACTGAAGTTAAAATTATCATGGAACTTCCAACCCCGTTGGCTTCAAACCACAGTTCACAGACCTCAGTCTCCTGAGCAGTAAAGATTAGAGGTGTGAGCCACAGTTGTCTAAATGTATCATTTTTAATTTCCTTCAAAATCTTTTTTTGTATTTATAACTTGGCTAATTGGTGCAAGGGGCCTACGTCTCGGTTTATTTCAGCTTTCATGACACTTAATGATTTTGAACTTTTGATTTAAAATTGAGGACATATGACTACAATCAAAGATGGGACTATGACTGCCTGCAAAGGCTCTAAGCTCATTAATGTAGTTGTTCAAAGGTTTCAGAGCCTTATTGGAGTCTGGTTGGATGTACCAATCACTTGTTCATTAGGTGTAGTCTGAAGCTGCCCTTGATCTCTTGCTATATAGGAGATCCCCTAGGATAGCTCACAATACCGTAGCTACTTTCCCTACAGACAAACAAGGGATAGGACAAAAGAAGGGAAAAGAGAGAGAGGAAAGGAAAGACTCCACTCAGGGTCTCTATTTTATCATCCTATCACTTCTTTTTGTTGGTTGTGAGGCTTGAACTCTGGGCCTGGGCACTGTCATTGAGCTTCTTTGTGCCCCAGGCTAGTGCTCTACCACTTGAGCCACAGCACCATTTTCAGTGTTTGAGTGTTTAATTGGAGATAAGGGTCTCACAGGGACTTTTCTACTCAGGCTGTCTTTGAATCACAGTCCTCATATCTCAGCCTCCTGAGTAGCTAGAGTTAGGAGCATGAGCCACCAGCTCCTGACTTCTACCATATGTGCATACTCCAGTTGTTTGATGTGACAAACCTGGAATTGTCATTGTTGGTCTAGGATAAAGGTGAGTGGTTCTTCTATCTGCAGGACAATCCACATACTAAGTGTACAGATTTCATGAACATTTAGAAGTTAATTTTGAAGCTAATGCTTATCTTTAAAGAAGTTGTTAAATGTATTACAAGAATGAAGTTAAATATAAGGTCCATCATGACATATTTTGGGCTTTTCTGTGATCTTCTATTTCTATTTTACTATAATCATATGTCTAAATCCAGTTTTTAAGACTCTCTTATCACTATATAGAGCCTATTATATAATATTAAATAATACAAGGAATAGAGATAATCAAATATGATCATCATTGCAGAGACAAGCTGTATAGGTGGGGTGTAGAAGCCCTTATTTATGAAATATGGAAATGTGAGGATGAAGAGATAAGAGCAATGCAGATGTAACTGTAATAACAAGAGTATAGGCTTAGCAAGTCTCTGAATGCTTTAGAGATGGCATGGGCCATAACATTTACAATAGATTTAAGTATTAGAAGAAAGGAGGAGACTATCGCAATTTGCCCAAAAGACTACTATGGATGCAGATAGACTACCAGATACATTAGTGGCACAGGCTGTAGATATAAAAAACTTGGTGATGAGTAGCATCCAGAAATATTTAGTGTTTTCTCAGAGAAAGAAAAAGGATATTAAATTTTAGAAGTCCACTGGGAGACAAGATGTATCTTAGTGGAAAAGGAAAGTTAGTGGAAAATTACTAGGCTTAAAGATTTTGCATTTGGAAATGTAAAAATTCAATTAAATCAAATTGAACAAAAAGCTAAAGATAAACCAAGATGGGGAAGCATAATCTTCAATTTAAATTATAAGCTACAAATTCAGAAGTGAGTTCATGATTAAGACTTCAGATTTAGGAATCATCTGCATAGAAACAAGAGTCAATGTCTTAAGAATGAATAACATTATCAATTAGTAGAGCAGAGAGAGCTAAAAAGGGAACAGATTTTTTGACAAGAGAGATTAGTACCAAAAGGCTGAAGAGAATGAGAAGCCAGTACTGGAAAAAAACAAGGTATTTTTAGAAAGATGAAAGGTAAATGACAAGAGTCATTTGACCAAGAGCAAAAGAGTGAAAGGGTGTCTACTGGTGGGGAATTCAGGAGTAGTTTGGGAGAACAAATTTAATATAATGTTGGAGAACATTTTCAATATCATATTTAACAATCTTACCAGAATAAGCTTGAACTCAATCCTGACTATAAAGGTGAAATTCAGGATTAGGTAACTCTGAGAAAAGGAAGGCAACAGATATGATTTTCTTCCACAGGTTTGGCAGTAAGGCAAGGGGACAGATGGGCTGGAAGCCTAAAATAGTAGCATCACAAAGAGGAAAGGAAGATATATTAAAAATAGAAATGAAACTAAGAGGAACTATAAAATTTAGGAGAGGAAGTGCCAAAGTACAGATTAAAAGAGAAATATATACAAGAAAGAATTAGGCATCTGATACATAACAAAAATGGAAATTCCACAAATAACTGACATGTTAAGCATGTATCCAATTGTAGTAAAAGATAAAAAAATAGTAGTCACTAATTGTTGGGGGGTTATTAACACCCAGGATTATGATTCACCTATAAAAACTTTGGTTTTGAGCTTTACAACATCGGTGGGGGGGAGGGAAGGGGGGGAAGGAGAAGGACTGAGATGGGCGGGGAGGGGGGAGGCTGGGAAGGGATGTGAAGGGTAAACCAAAGGAGGAGGCTGCAATGCTTGGTAAGAAATGTACGCATTATCCTGCCCATGTAATTGTAACCCCTCTGTACAGTATGTTCACAAATAAAATAAAATTAAATTAAAAAAATATTTGGTTTTATGACTTGTGCACCTCAGTCCATTTTGTATGTAAAAAAGCTGATTACTTTGAGAATGTATTTGTTTAAGTGTCTCACTTTGCTGTACCAAGCCTGACCTGCCTACATGGTCTACATTCTTGACCACCAGGCAGGTGCTGAGATGAGAAGGTATGTGATGGAAATATGGTTGATCATGATCTGGAAGACCTTGTGGGTTTTCTACCAGCTATTGGCAAGGCGCTTGACAGCGTGACTTTGTTTGGATTTGGTGTGTTTTGTGAATTCTTCCACAAAAATTTGATCAGAATTCAAAGACTTTAGAAAATTCTGGAATTCTAAGACAAATATTGCAGAAGACCAAAATGGAGGAAAATCCTAGGATGAGAGTTGACATCTATTTCAAATGACTGGTATTAAGTCCAATCCAGAGTGGAAAAGAAAGGAAACTTGCAGATAACAGCTAATTGGAAACACAGGGAGTAAGTAGTCCTTATATCAATAACACAAATATTCAGTAGAAGAGAACAACAGATTGTGTTAAGGAATCTCTTTCTTTCAGAAACACTAATATGAAACATAGGTGGCACCTGATAAACCCTGCGAATACAGAGGTTAATTAGACATTGCTGTGCCTGAGAGGAAAAATTTAATGTGTCTGAAATAGAATGGAAATAGGGGTCATTTCAGTCATGGAGCTAAGGTACATGAAATCAGAGATACATAGGAATTTGGTTCAGTGAGAGATATTAATTCTTGAGTTGGTAAAGTAGATAAAATTGACTTTAAAAATATGTTACTGAGTTTTGTGATTTCATTGTTTTGAATTTTGGATTAGGAATGTTTAGTAAATACTTGCTTTTAACTTCTGCTAAATGTCCAACTTCTTGCCATGTGCACAATTCTAACTACAGAAGGAGGTTGAAATCTGAAGATCAGAGTTCAATGCCAGCCTAGGCAGGTAAGTCTCTGAGAGTTCTATTTCCAATTAATCTGCCCAAATCAAAAGTGGAGCTGTTGATCAAGTGATAGAACACTAATCTCAAGGAAATATGCTCAGGGATAGTACCCAGACCCTAAGTTAAAGCCACAGAACTGGCAGAAAGGAAAAGAAATCTGACTTCTTGCATCAAGGAAAAGCAATATTTGAAACTATTTTGCTAATGTATAGTTCCATAAAGTTTTTATGTTGTCAGTCATCAGTAGAGTTTGTCAAGTTATAGTTTTGATATCATGTCATTCACCACACACACGTGAAGACACTACTTAAGATCATCCAAGAAATGAGTAAAAAATAAAGCTCAAAGAAAATATTCTTGAGCAATTGAAGATGGGAGAAGATATAGCTGGAATAAATTGGAATAGAGCTCCGAAACTAATCATGTTAGGCAGGAAGGAAAAAAAATCTCAGGGTTATTTTAGGAGCTAGTCAGGAGTTATTTGTAACATTCAGCAGGAGGAAGGGAGAGGGAAATTCCATTTTTTTCTTTTTTCTATTTTTTCCTTCTTTCTGTGGAAGATGTGGCTGTTCTCTGCCAGACCAAGCCTGACACATGGTCTATGATGCCTTAGAAAGAGTGGACTAAAATGAGCTTTTCAAATTCTAACTTGCATTCAAAATGCTTGGAGTATTTGTTGCTGGGTGCCAGTGGCTCAAACCTGTAATTCTAGCTACTTAGGAAGCTACGAGCGGAGGTTTGCTTTTCCATGCCAGCCCAGACAGGAAAGTCTGTGAGACTCTTATCTCCAATTAACTACCAAAAGACTAGAAGTGGAGTTGTGGCTCAAGTGGTAGGGAATGAACCTTGAGCAAAAAGGCTAAGGATAGTCCCCAATCCCTGAGTTCAAGCCTAAGGACCAACAGAAAAAAAAGAGTAATTAAATGAAAAGAATATTTGTTTCCCTTCTAATATGTGAAAGAAAGCTGAATCTGTTTTACCATTTGAATAAATGGTGAATAAGCACATGTAAACTGTCATCTCCCAAACAGTGAATAGAAATCTTTTCAAAAAGAATCATATCAATGGCCAGCAATACATTTAATTCAATGATATCCAATTATTATTCTCTGAAGAGTATTCCATCTTACAAGGTAATAAATAATGGCATAAAAACCAAACATGTATCTTTTTATAACCAAAAATAACTCCTAAAATTATGAAAAATAACCTCAGAATAGTGGCTCATATTTATAATCCTAGCTACTCAGAAGGCTTAAGTAGATATAATTGTAGTTTGATGCCAGGCAGGAAAGCATTCACAGTACCTTATCTTAAAAAAAGTTGGGTGTGGTGGTGTGCATATGTTAGCAGTGCTATGGCAGGAGGCATGAACAGGAGGAGGATGGGTATAGGCAATGCCAGTCAGAGAGAGACCTTATCTCCAAAATAACTCAGACAGTCTGAATCCTAGACACTCAGGAGGTTGAGAGCTGCTGAACTCCATTCAACAGCAGCCAAGGAAGACAAATCAAAGAGAATCTTACTTCCAATTAACAGATAAAAAGCTAGAAGTGTAGTAATAACTCAAGTGATAGAGCACCTGACTAGCAGGTGCAAAGCCTTAAATGCAAACACCAGAACAGCCAAAATAAATAAGGAAATAATTATACATAACTATTTAATAAATTATACCTATATACATATATAAATCTGTCTATCTATCTGTCTGTCTGTCTGCCTGCCTGCCTGCCTGCCTGTCTATCTATCTATGTCAATTTTCACTCAGCATGAAACAAAACTTGTAGGTTCTTGACACGAGAAGGAGGTGAAAATGGGAAATGCCCACTCTATAGTTAAATTTAAAAAAATAAACTTTTCTAAACATTTCACAAATGAGACGTTGGTGTTGAAATTGTGAAAACAATGGATCTTTGACCTATGAATCCCTTCACAGTGAAGCACATATGTTTTCCACTAGTAAGCATTCACTCAGCAATTTCTTCTGTGAACATTCTTTGACTGTACACAGTCCTTTCTTTTTTCCATTCTGCCAAATTCTAAGACAACCATGAGAGAAAATACCTCTCCCAGATTTGAAACTGTGAGAGTCATCTGAAGACAACAAAGCATTCATTTGATTGTAATTGATTCAACTGAACTTCCTGGAACATCAAAATCTCATTAAACAGCAGCTATTGAATAAGAATATCACTTAAGATACACTCAAGGATGGATCCAGTCCAAATCTAACTTAATACTCTTGTCTCCAGACCAACTATGGGAAACTGGTACCTCACGCCTGTGTTATATTGCCAAAAGAGTTATTTGACTTTAGCTCTATTTACTTCTTGAAGGAAGCCTACAATTTGCTCTCTAATGGTTCTTTACATGTATAAGAAAGTTATTAAATAAATTTGTTAATAGGAAGTGATCACCATGTTTAAGAGCTGGTTTCCAGGACTAACTATAGTCTGTGAAATTGAGATGACTGTATCACTGGGAGAAAACACTGTGGTTACTGCTTGGGGATCTGTGATTGGGCATTAATGCTCAAAACCACAGAACAGTTGGTGTTCTGAAGGCAGTAACTAGCAGAAGCCAAGGTCCATGAAAACCCTTAACCATTGGTGCATACTTGCCCTTAAGGTTGGTGAATAATTCAGAGCCAGAAATAACTGGTCTCTAACTTGGAGCAGAGGATCAGAATTCTCAGTGGTCCAACGTAACAAAAAATAATAATATACTTACATCATGTTTATTAACTGTGGAATTTAAAAATTTGGTACTGGGAATTGAATCCAGGATGTTATACTTGCTAGACAAGCTCTTTGCCACTATGCTACATTCTAGCCCTAACTCTGGATTGTTTTCTATGTTTTTTCCTCTTTACTACCTGGTTAAATTATGAGTAGCCAGCAAGGAACAGAGGAAAGTTCTTGCTTCCTCATATCTCTTTTTATCTTGCAAGTAGAGTATGAATAGGAACAAATGTACATCTCTTCATCCTTGATGAGCCCAGGGAGAAAGAAGTATCTTTTTCCTCCATACATTAGGAGTAAATAAACTGGACATGTTAATCAACTCCATAGTAACCACAGACCATACTTTCTTGAAGAAATGATATGCTAGAACACTTCTTTTAACTCTTCTCTGTTAAATGTACTTAAAACATATGTGCTTTTTCATATTGTTAAATTGCTGCCCCCATCTGGCATTTTGCTGGCTGAATTGGAGTTGGACAAATGGTATATCTTGGTACATTCATTGCTTCTTGAATGTTCTTACATTCTATTTACTGGTTTATATACCAATGAAATCATCTTAGAGGTAATTTAATTCCTTTCTTTTAAGTATAAGAAAAACTGAGACACAATAAAGTAAAACACATTTCCATGATTAGAAAGAAAATATATGGAAAGCTGAATCCAGATCAGAACTTTTTTTCTTCTGGTATAATTATTTTTCATAATCACGAGCCCTATTATATTTTAAAATGGAACAGTGAAACCATAGAAAAACCTGGAAGTTTCCAGGGCACACAACTTACACCAAGACCTAACCTCTTTTTCTGAGCAATGGTAAATTATAAATGAAGCTGACACAATCTTCTTGACAAAAACCTAAGCTTTCTACAGGTGAAAGGAAAGTTCTAATCTATGCATCTGGAAATCTGGCAGCTAGGCACATTATCTCTACTACAATAATCTCTCTGTCCATTGATGATCAATCTTGAGAAAGATCCACATATGAAGTCATTTTCTGTACAATAGGAAGCATTTTTGATGGTGATAAGACTATAATAAAACTGAAGAACTGTGTCTTGGTGATGTCATAGCTGTTATAATGTCATAGTGTAACATTGCACTCGTGTGTTTGTGATAATGACCAAGGAAACAAACTTATTGAATTGTCAGTCATGTGAGAATGTAGCCAATGCAATTATAGTATACATAAAATTAAGAATGTCTTTTCTACTATAATTTTATCTTCTTTTAGAGCTTTTTTCAAGTTATTAAAGTAAGCTTGCTATAAAACAATATATCATGTTATTTTGGTAGTTATCTTGCATGTATCAGGTTTACTGTATCTCTTGATTCCATCATTTTTTCTTATGCTGGACTTATCTCATGTTGTTTTCCTTATCATGGCTCTGAGAGCCATGGGAATTCATTTATATCCATATATTTTTGTACACTTCATATACCTTAGGCTACATCATATTATTTTTTGTAATTATACTCTAGGATGTTGGCATAATGTAGAAATTGTGCAACACTGCAGTTCTCAGGACATAGCTCCATCCTTAAATAACATATCAACATATATAATTATTTACACACATCAATTTAGAACTTCATATTAACAAATGTAGTCATAATTCTACAAATGAGCATATGCACATATGTATGTTGTTATTAAACTAATTAGAATTTGGGTAAGAGTCTCATGGACTTTTCTGCCTGGGCTGGCTTTGAACAGTGATCCTCATATGGCAGCCTCTGAGCAGCTAAGATTACAGGTATGAGCCACGAGAACCCAGCAAATACTAATTCTTTTACAAGAACATTTGGTAGTAATTCTAAAATGGTATACTATTTTCTATGTGATTATTCTTCATTTGCAACTCTCATATTTATAATCACTTTCATGTATGTGCAAACACCATGATTACTTAATTGTCCCGGTATTAAAATACATAATATTTCTGAATAATTACTGAATACAGCTTTCAGTTTTCTTAAAGTTAGATGATTGCATTGAGGTTTAACTTTTTGATGTTAGTAGGTCATATTATTTTGTGTGCAGCTAGTTATTTTTTTAATGAATAGTTGTTTGAGGTCAATAAGAAAGAAACAAGTGAGTATTGAGTTGGACAGCTGTCTCCAAAAGGAGTCTATGTATTCAGGTAGACTATTGAATCATGCAATAATGCTTTACTGTGCAAGTAAAGTCAAATAATATCTGATCCTAATGTAAGATATGATCCTTTTCTTTCTCCTCTATTACCCCTCTACTGTGTTCCTCTCCTTCTTTCCTCCTCCTCTTCCTTATGGTCCCTTCAACTATGTGCTTAAATAACCCTCTTTAATTCCACTAAATGTTTACTGAGTATCTATTGTGTGAAAAGAACATTCTGACTGGAGTCTAAAAATCCAAAATTCATGTTGCCTATCAACAACATGAACTACAAAACATAAAAACTGGGCTCAAAATTAAGTTGCATTTTCTCCCATGGTTAGTATTTTGCATGTCTTTTTGTGTTTATTTCTTGCCAGTGTTTGCTTAGATTGTGAAGTCCTCAGGGTTTGGGCCCATATTTAAATAATTCTCTTTGTACAGACCTTAAAATAGACCAGTGTCGAATTAGTACTTTAAAATTCTTTTTGATGAGTGAGTGAATTTAGGCTCAATTCCCTGATAGAAATCACTATGATTTCCAAATTACTTAAAGGTTTTATTTAAAGCTACTGAAATGTAGCAATTAGTAAAAGCTACAATTCAGTAGTATCTTTGAGGAATATAGAATTCTAGTTTGCATTTTTTTTGGGTCACAATCCAGAAAGAATGTTTCCTCTCTAAAGTTACCAATATTGTGACATTAAATATTCGAAAGGAAAACAAGACAAGGTCATAGGAACTCTTGAAAGTGATATTTTATGCATCTTGGTATTTTTCATGCATACCGTATGAGTGCAGACATTGTAATTCAAATCAATGATTTACTAGGGGACTCGGTGGGAACCCTTTGAGCAAGATAGAAACAAATGTCTGGAAGGGTAAAAGCATAATCTCTTACAATTTAATATAAATATGATTCTATCTAGAAAATGACAACAGGAGATAGGAGGCCAGAGTAGCAGAATAATGGAATGAGATTTCTAATTTAAGCAGAAGATGAAGAATATTTTTGCATTAAGGGTAAACAATTTCAGAAAAGCAACACTCAAATCTGGTTCAAGTTGAAGCATTGGTAGTCAGAGATACATGAGATTGCAAGAACTATTACCTGCTGTTGGGAAGAAGAAACAGACTTACTTTAAGGACTTTCCTGATGTGGCCACCAGTGAAATACAAAGTCTTGGAAGAAAAAGAAGTTAAATAACATGGTCCAGGCTGCTATTTTTTTATGTTACCTAATTTTCACCTCACAACATTCTGTGGGGGTCAGGAAGGCAATTAGATAAACTGCATACACATACTACATTTGTAAGGCACTTAAACACCCCCAAACACACACACACACACACACACACACACACACACAGAATCAAGAATTCAATGTATATCTTACATTACGCAAAGTGAGGGAAGTGTTAGGTTGAGAGGAATGGGTGAAAATGTTGAAAGGACTAACATTTGTCAAGGCTTATTTTATTCCTACACTGCTTTGTGAAATGACAACTCCTTTTGTATAACTAATTAAAAATAATTTTAAAAATTAAAGGAAAACAATATGAAGCTATCAGTGCATGAATTGCAAGGAAGACTTTTTTTAGTTGGAGTGCAGACATTTGAATCTTAACATGTACCTGAACTGTACTTTTTCAAGTTCTTCCCTTAGCTCTAATCTCTGACCTTGCTTAGTAGAGGACTTCCAAGTTATTTTATTTCAAAGTTCAGGTTGTAATGTGATTTTCACGTTGAGTACCTAAGTTATTAATACAAAAATGTCTCACAGGCAGAGAAGCTTTGAAAATAAGGTATGGTAAAGTCATCTGGGAGAAAGGAGTTTACTCCTTGGTTATGGTACCACACTCACTTAATTATTGCTGTGGAAACAAGCTGTGTGGTAGTAATCTGACAGAATCTTTTCTTGGGGATTTTTATTGGTTCATACATTTTTAAATTTTAATTTTATTGTCAAGATGATGTACAGAAGGGTTACAGTTATATACGTAGTGTAATGAGTACATTTCTTATTGAACTTATCACCCCCTCCCTTATTGAACTTACTCTCCCACTTTCCCTCCTCTTCCACCCCCTCCAAGTTGTACGTTCATTTCCAACATATTGTCTTGTGTGTATCGCTGTTGCATAGGCTCCTCTTTGTCCTTTGTCTCACCATTTTGTTGTTCCCTTTCCCTTCCCTAATTCAGATTAATGTATATACAATACCCAGGGTACCAAAATCAAATACAGTAACAACAGGGCATAAACTCTAAGAAAAAAAAGACACAAAAGAAAAAGAAACCACATAGTATGTTAAAAACAACAACAAGAAAGAAAAATGTCTTGTTTCCATATCTTGGTGTTAATTTCTCTTAGCATCATCTTATATGGTCATATGTATATAACTATTGAGTTCTTCTATTCATCTACTAGGACTATCCTCGACATATACTAACTATTACAAATAAGGGAAACCATGGAAATCTATGTTTCTTTGGGTCTGGCTTACTTTACTTAATATGATGTTTTTTCCAAGCCTTTCTATTTCCTTATGAGTGGGGTGATATCATTCTTTCTGATGGAAGCATAGAATTCCATTGTGTGTATACCCCACATTTTCTTGAGCTGTTTATCTACTGAGGGGAATCTGTGTTGGTTCCATGTCTTAGCAATGGTAAATAATGCTGCAATAAACATGGTTGTGCTAGTAGCTTAGTATGGGTTTGTTTGTGTTCATTTGGGTAAATGCCCAGATGTGAGATTGCTGAATCATAGGGAAGTTCTATGTTTAGTCTTTTGAGGAACCTCCATACTGATTTCCAGAGTGGTTGAACAAGTTTACATTCCCTTCAACTAGGTAGTGGGATTCCCTTTTGGCCACATTTCCTCCAGCATCTGTTGTTATTAGAGTTTTTGATTATGACCATTCTAACTTGGGTGAAATGGAATCTCAATGCTGTTTTGATTTGTATTTCTTTTATGGCCAGAGATAGTGAGGATTTCTTCATGTGTCTATTGGCCATTCTTAGTTCCTCTTCAGAGAAGTCTCTCTTTAAGTCTTTAGCCCACTTATTAATGAGGTGGTTGTTTCCTTGAGGATTTGGATGAGTATCAGTGCTAACCTGGAAATGCCAAGTATTTAACATAATAAACCTTACCCATTGAGGGACCTGAACTTAGAGGGTTGTCACCTGTTGAATCTTTGCAACCATCCTATGGATTAAATTCTGTTATTATTTCTAAATAGGATAGAACTAAAGTTTAGAGACAGCGGGACATTGTGGAAGTCACATAGAGTCTTAATGAAGTAGTGTTTGATCTCTTCTATCATCTGATTTATACTCTGAAGACATGCACTGGATCTGAAACTGTTGGCCAAAGGGCCTTTCAGCCCAGGTAAGGCCTTAGGGAGATGGAAAACTGCACATATGAGGGATATCAAATTTGGTGCTCTCAATAACATGTAGAACATCCAGATGAGGCCACAGTTTCTCACATGAGACCATTCATAATGATCTTTATTTTCTCTATTTATTATACCTTCAGGATTTGTTCAAATACAAGTCCCTTTTGCAAAATCATTTCAAATTAAACTATATAAATTGTTCAGGGCTAGGAAGGTGGCTCAGTGGTAGAGTGCTTGCCTTGCATGCATGAGGTCCTGGGTTTGATTCCTCAGTACCACATAAACAGAAAAAGCCTGAAGTGGCATTGTGCTCAAGTGGTAGAGCACTAGCCTTGAACTGAAGACCTGAGGGACAGCACCCAGACCCAGAGTTCAGGTCTTACAACCAGCAAAAAATAAAAAAGTGTTTATTTTTCCAGACACCAGTGGCTCATGCCTGTAATTCATCCTAGCTACTCATGAAGCTGAAATCTGAGGATTGAGATTTGAAGTAAGACCCAACATGAAAATCTATCTGACTTTTAACCCTAATTAACTACCAAAAGGCCAACAATGGAACTCTGGATCACTTGGTAAAGTGTCAGGGGAATAAAGCTAATGGATGCACCCAGTCTCTGAGTTCAAGCTATCAGAGAGTAATGGATTTGAAAGCATAAAATCCAGAACCAGGATAAGCAGGGGAAATATATGAAGCTAAACCAGGTAAAGAATCTTCAAAGTCAGATTTCCCTTTAATTTATTTTCTTGAAAGTTGTCTCACTAGTAACTATAAAACATAATTTGAATTAGTAGGAAAGCCTTATTTGAGCAGTCTTAAAAATGTTTAAGGGGCAAAGCCATTTCTAAAGTGCAGAGTTCCAAATTTAGCCTTCTAACTTTAGTTGGGGCATAGAAAAATAATTATATATCTAGCTTAGAAATAATTGCACCATCTTCTCGCTCATGAAAGGCTGCAGATTATGTAACTCTAGCGATCGGTTTTGCACATCAGACATTTTAATTGAAAGGTTAAGAGGAAACTAGTTCAACAAAGTTGGAGGTTACTTACTCTGCATGAAATACTGTGGGATTTAAAAATCTCTATCCACTGAAAAGGGCAAGGATTTTATCAGAAAAATTTCACTTTGTAGGAAAGGACTGTTACTATTACTAATCAATAGGACATATTTAAAACCTCCACTGAAACAAATGACATGAAATTCATGTTACATTTGCTCAACAATAGGACTATTTTACAGTGCTGTTTTTATGTTAATTAAGATTGACATTGAAACATTCAGAGAAAGATAATGTCCTGATAATCATTAATAGCTGTTGATACCTAGAGGTGAAGAGTTCAACCCTTAATCCTCACAGTTTTACAGAACAAAAATCAATACCCACTATTTAACTGTCAAAAGCATTGAGAGTACCAAGGACATTTATTAAGTAGTGAAATAAAGCAATAATTGCCCTCACTAGCAGAGTTGCAAATCATGTAAAAATGTATCAGCAGTAAAAATGATTTAAATGCTTCATGAGAAGAAATGAATTAAGTAAACACATATGAAATAAAAGGGACAAAGAAAGATAAAAGAATTATTAGGTGCATCCCGGTTCTCAGAATCCAATGTGCAACCCCAAATTTGTTCTGTTTATTTTGAGTTAATTAATGCTACACTCGAGGCATGAAACTTGAAATCAAACATGGTGAAAATAAATATTTACAGTGAGACTCTCATAAAATATTTTAATTATTTTTGCCAATGTTTTCCAAGTAGGCTGCACAATACTGACATTATTCCTTTTTCAGAAAGAACTAGAACATGCATAATTAATTAAGTAAACCTAGAGTTACCAATTACACATCACAGTGAACTAACATCTAAGAGTTCGTACTCATCTTGCAAGTCTGACTTGCTGATATAAAAAATCCTGAAGCTATTCTTGATGCCTTTGTCTAAGTTGGATAACCATTTCTTTCTCTCACAGCAGACAGCTGACATGGAATATTATAGGATTTGCATGTATAACTGATAGTGACCATGATCTGTACAGCATGGTGCAATGCTATCCTTGAATCGCTTGTCCTTGGGTGATATCTGGCCTCCCATATTTGTGAAACTAGATGCAATCACAAATTCAGCATTTAACCTGATTGAAATCTGCTCTTCCCTTCATTATTCAATTTTGAAACTCTGTGTCTACACACTAAGGTGACCTTACTCTTTTCCATTGCTTTTCTAGTTTCACTCCAAGTTGCATCATGAAACCAGAAATTTCCCAGGGAGAGAACATCAGGCAATAGGCATCAAGTGGAGTTGAAGGGTAAAGAGGGTGCTGCTGGGTCCAGCCTACTTTCTAGGTGGTATTGTGATCAACATGATAAAATATTTTAAGGTTCCTAAACTGGTTGAAATGCTGTATGGAGTCCAGTTATAAAAATGCACTTGAAGAAGACATTGGTAGTGTTTTCTGTAAAACAGTAATCCACATGTATGGTAGTTTGGCTAATGTTTAGATTATTAATCAATGTGGTACTCAATGAGTATTTGTTTAAATTTTTATTTCATTGTCCATTTGACCTACTAAATTGTTGGTAAAGTATAGAGTTCTAAGAACTCAAAATTATTTAAATTCCAAGAACCTTTCTAATTATTCAAACACCAATATTACATGAATTTTCACTTCCCATAACACAAAGTATTTGATGTTCAAAATGTATATGGTTGATGTTTTCCTTACTTATATTACACTAGGGCGGTCTATGAAAGAATGTCAAATTTATTTTTTGAGTGTTAATTCATGTCAGTGAATATCATTATTTTATGTTTGGTTTCTATGCTATCATGATACAGAAAATACTTGACTTTTTTGGGTGTCCTTCATATAACCTCTTTGAATTATTACTCATAATATCCATTTAGCTTTATAAAAATTGACTATTCTTTATGTAATATAATTTTTATAGCATTTGATCTGTTCAAAGAAATAATTTTGAAAGAAAGAAAGGCACCAATCCAAAAGTCCTGTTATTTTAAAATAAAGAAGTATATAATTAGGCACTTTGTTCAAAAAATCATGCGTACTTTTAAAAAGACTTGTCTTCTAAGAGCTTATAGATAATGATAATCATTTAATCAAGCTAAAATGTAATACATTGCTCTTCTATTTGAGTAGAACTAATTAAGATTCCCTTCTTGAAAATAAGATGGCAAATGTTCAAAAGAGAGAAACTGATAAATAGTAAAATAAAGCCATAATCATTCTTTTCCAGGTAGAGGGGTTTCACATTCTGCAGCTGGCAAGCATACAAAGCTGAAAGTATTCTGGCTCTGGCCTCTCTCAGAAGTTCATTTCTATATACTTGCCAAATCATTGGGAACTTTCTATCCTGAAAATAGATCATTGTAATGTCCCCAGCAAGAAGGCCCACATTTGAATTAATGCCAGATTTATCTGTGCTTTTAAAATTATTATGAGTGTTAGCACAGTTATTAATAACTCCACTTGGTATCCTGCAAAGTGCTTTCATTTGTACTGCCTAATTCAATTTTGGCAGTAACTTGGAGGTACATAAAGAGGCATACTCTCCAATACTCTTTCAGTGTATATGTGGGAAACTGAGTCATAGAGACTGAATTAACTCTCAGTTACAGAACTGGAAACTGTGACATACAGATCAGGGATATTACTAACTATAAAAGTAGTGAAATGGTTTATTAAACATTTGCTCATTATTTGCAAATAGTTGTTTTTCTCAATTGAAAATTACAGTAACTGTTGTGTGCATTTGTTTTTCTTGTTAGATATTTCAGCTAACTTGTTTTTAAAAGGTTAACAAGCTTTCAAAGATTCCTATCCTAACATGTCTGTCTTCCAAGCAAGTAGGCTCAGAGAAGTTAAATAGTACATTTTTAAACTCATGCTATCTAAATTCTAAGTAATATACTGCTTCATTTAACCACAAACAGATTTTATATGGCATTAAACAGAGAGTTAATTTTACAAGGAAAGACTGGAGAAATGGTCATTTTGACTTGTGAAATTTTGAATTATTGTGACTATTGACAACTCTCTAGATATATGATTACATTATATTTCCGGCTTCCTAAAGAAAATATTGAGTAATATTTGAGTTTTTTTAACTTTGAATTTTATTTAAAATGTTTACCTTTCTGTTACCAAAGACTATTGTAGGTATTCCTACTTTGCATGCTTTTGTGTAAATAATATTAAGTTCAAATTGCTGTGAATCTGTATTCATAATCATATATTCATGAATGTTGTTTTCAAGAATATCATTAATGTCCAGGAGTTTTTATAATTATTTGAGAGCTCCGAGTAATTGGTTTATTATGATGAACTTAGTATGAGTCAGATGCTAAGCAACAAACTGAGTAGAGCTAGCCAAAGGAGAAAGCACATGAGCAAACTAAGTACATAGAAAGTACTTTACAATACTTGAGCATCACAGTTTTCTGATAAAGGTCAAATTAGGTCTTCAACATTTGCTAAGGTTAATAGGAGGAAAAATGTCTCATTGAGCTAAAAAAGAAGTTAATATTGAATCATTCGTGAAAAAAATGAAGAGAAAAAGCAATTCCACTGATTTATGTTCTTTTCCTATGTTACAGTCTTTTGAAGTTAAATAGCATATTTCTAACAAGACAGAACCATCTCTGAAGAGGCATACAGATATATATTCTGACATAATACTAAAATACAATAGCAGATTTCTCAGAACTATAATACTTCTAGCCAAACTAGAACTATGAAACAAACATTTAAATACATTTACTTTGAGCTACTTGTGCCAATTATGGTTCGACATTGAGAAGAGAGATTAATACATTTAAGAGTTAAATTAAGAAACAGCAGCATATTTGAAATTAGAACGATGAAACCCATCAAAATGTAAAAAAGAAGTGAGAGGTGCAATGTTGAGTAATCGAGGGCTGAATATGATCAAAGATTGTAGATTATAAACATGTATGAAAATATGAAGAACTTCAACTGTACAAGTAATATGCTAATTAAATTAAATTATCCAATGCATAACTTAAAATAAGAAAGAAGAGTTACGGTCACAGTGACTTTTAAACCATTCCCAATCGCTAAGACCTTTGTCATAGGGATGAGTTTGCTGTGAATGGTTGAAATATGTTAGAGAGTGGTTTATCAGAACAGTCACAGAATTTGTGGTGTGTATTAGAGAAGTTATTTTTAGAAAACTAGTCCTGATTTTTTCTTTTTATCAATACATTTTTAATGTTAAAATACTGTACAGAGAGATTACAGTTACATGAGCAAGGTAATGAGTACATTTCCTATCAAGCATTGTTACCTCCTCCTTTGTTTTTTCCCCTACCATCCCTTCCCTCCTACCTCCAAAAAACTAGTCCTGTTTCTTATTGGATAAATTATTATTACTCATCCTCCTTTGACACTATACCAAAAGTAAAAACAAATAAATAGAAAGATACTTTATCCCCTGATTAAAATACATGAATCCAAGAATGTAGTTTTATTACATTGATATTTGAACCTCACATATATAAACTTATAGGAATAATACTTTTTTATTTTTCCTAATGTTTAGGTATTAAAAATAATATATACTTGAGTAAGAAAGACGGATATCTTTATAATTATTCAAAATACGTTTCACATATATTAGTACATTCATTTATTCTGGAAAGTGCTGAAAAATACCCTCCATCATTCTTGCCTTTAGAAATTCCTTGTCTACAACATGTCTATAATTATTTCTCTGGTTTTGATACTCTATTTAAATACTAATTTTTTTGGGGGGTCCGGTCATGGGGCCTGAACTCTGGGCCTGGGCGCTGTCCTTCAGCTCTTCAGCTCAAGGCTAGCACTCTACCACTAGAGCCACAGCATCACTTCCGGCTTTTTTCTTTCTGCTCATGTGGTGCTGAGGAATCGAACTCAGGGCCTCATGCATGCAAGGCAAGCGCTCTATCACTGAGCCACCTTCCCAGCCCAATTTAAATACTAATTTACCTGAAGAGTTTCAACACCCATTTATTGAGCATCTATTATAGTGTGGGCACCTGTAAAAATCAAAGAAATGCTACAAAAAACAAACAAAGGCTTTCTTTAAGGAGTAAACAGATTTCTGATTACAAATATAGCAATAAGCATAATTTGTGTTTTTTTTATTTTTCTACTACCTGGCACATCCCTCCAAGTGTTGGAATTCAAGTGCATCCCAACATGCCCCTTGAGGTTAGAGATAAATTCCTTTTGAAAGCCCTAGGAAAGAATCTAGTCCAGTTTCTAGTTCTGCTTTCATTGCTTGGCATACCACTTCTTTTCAGCTCAAGGGCAAATGTTTCATTACTCCAAACTCTGCTCCCTCTATACTATACTATACTAGCTCTGGCTAGCATTTCTAGCTCTTTCTTTCACTTATGGGCCCACCACTAGCATCTAGGTTAATCTTGTTTCATATTCCTTAACCTAGTCTTATGTCATGTTTGTAACATTTTCCATGTGAAGTAACATATTCACAGGCTTACAATTTCTGGGTATTAATGTACCTTGGTTTTAGAGGTTTATTGATGAATGTAAGTGTTCTAACATGTTCAGCTAACTATGGTGAATAGACGAAGATCCATATGCATAGACTGTATTGGTAAACTCAAAGATTCAACATTTAGGTTGTCTTAATCTATTCATATAAAAATCATTTGGAAGGGGTGACATTGTCCATGAAGAGTTGCACTCATTACTTGACAACACCTTAATGGCAGCAAATAAAATATTTAAAAATTTCTATAAAATTAGTCCTGAAAATTTTGAAGTCCAAAGTTTAACACATTCAATTAAATAAGCAAGGAAGAGTTAGCATTTCAGATTTCAAATGAAGGAGCAAATCTGTTGACCATATGTGGACTAAATCAGTTCATTGTCCCATATCCACCACCTCCAATTAATTTTGTAGCTGTCTTATATCCAGAAAGCGGGCAAGCCTGGCTTCCAAAGGCTCAGGCCTGGAATTCTATCTATTGAAGATGCTTGGATCTAAGGGTCATGATTTGGAACCAGTAGATAGTTTCAAGGAATGAGGTTACAAGAATTGTTAATAAATAGAATAAAATGTCTAAAAATCTTTTTCACCTATGGTAATCTGATTATCATGGAAATGAATCAAATTTCTTAGTCTCTTCTTAGGCAGGTGGTCACCATGATCCTCTGATACATAGCAAGATTCTTACAGTACAATGAAAATAAAGGTCAAAGACTTGATATGAAGACACAAAACCTAAGTCCAAATATAAATAAAGTATACCTGAACAAGTAGAGGATACTGTCAGGATAATGGCTTCTTCTCAATGTTATTATGCATTACTGAGATACATAGAGAGAAATTTCAGGAAGAAAGTGTGGTTAGAACTGGCATCTTTCAGAGAGGTTCAGGCTAGACTTCATGTGAGTATGATGGTAGAATCACCAGAGAGGATGGAGGGCAGAGATCACCTGATGAGCTCTTTCCTATTCAGGGCCAGTAAGTCAGCAAGTCTCACAATTCTACCTGCCAAATACAGTCAGGTGCATTCATCATACAGATGAATGTCAGATAACTTCCAATGTTGGAACACTGTATAGATAGTCCCAAGTTGATCTAAGGAGGGGAAAAGAACAGTGTAGGCTGAACTCTGTCACAGATAGCACCTCTTGATTTGGTCTAGTTGAAAGATAGCAGATCAACTTTGAGTTTCATGAGGTTTTCTTCTGTTTGCCTTACGTAAGTCCCGCTTTCTTAGTCTTTTAAAGATGAAGCCATTTAAATCCAGCTCCGTCCGGCTTCCTCTCATTATCTTTTATTATATATTATTTTCATTCCTGGGGCTTGAACTCAGATCCTAATCACTGACTCTGAGCTTTTGTGCTCAAGGCTAATGCACTAGTACTTAAACCACAGGTCCATTCCCACGTGTGTGTGTGTGTGTGTGTGTGTGTGTGTGTGTGTGTGTGTGTGTGTGTGTGTGTGGTTAATTGGAGATAAAAATATCATGAAATATCCTGCCCCGGGGTTGGCTTCAAACCTTGATCCTCAAATCTCAACCTCCTGAGTAGTAGGATTACAGGTGTGAGCTACCAGTGCCTGTCATGAATCTTCTTATCTTTGCCTTCTGTAGATTAAGATTTACTAAAATGTTCACATTCAAAGTCCCCACCAACAACCCGTTGTTTCCTGGAATAGTCTTTCTTCAGAGAGATCAGATATGCCTATTGATAATTAAACTAGTATTTACCAATAAAATAGAAATTGTAATTTATAAAATTAAGTCAGAATAAAAGCTTATAAAAAAAAGAATAAGTGCACAGAGTTTATGATAGAGGCCCTGTCTTCAATCACATTCTATCATTCATTTGGTCTTTGGAGAAAACCTCCAGAAAAGTTGTTCTAATTTCTCCTGGTTTGCAGATAAGAAATAGACAAATGAAGAGGAAAAGAAAGAGAGAATGCAGTCAAGAATTCAATGTACATCCTTCAAAATTAACAATAGTGTGGGGGAGGGTAGAGTAGGTGAGAGATGGGTGAGAATGTTGAAAGGGATGACATTGTTCCAGATACATTGTATTCATGAACTGCTTTGTTAAATGGGCAGATCCTTTGTACAGCTACTTAAAAATAATATAAAAAGAAAGGAAAAAATATACATATAAAGGAAAAGAAACCTCAGACCTGAAAGTAGCCTAAATTGGTAATATCATGAAGCCTTCATGGTCTGCTGATAATTTAACTGTGAGATCCCATGGCTTAACCAGGAAGGTCAGAGGATTCTGTTCAGGCACTTTCCGGATGTCAGGTGGTCTGGTGTAACAAACAATGCCCTTATATGTCTTAGACATTTTTCTGTTCAGTGACTGGCTCTAACCTGATTGCCCTCAAAGAATGCTAATTTTAAAATTTACATTAGAATATTCTCCTTCCTGTGTGAGTACTCCTTTGCTTTTTGAATATTTGCTCCTGAATATAATTTAAGGAGATTTTGGTAGAATACGTTATGATTTTAAGATTCTCCCCATCTATAGTCATAATCTTAATACAATTACTTGTTTTTAGATTGAATGTTTGCACTGAATTCTACGGGAGGACTTCAAAAGTATTTCTGCATTTCTGAATTCTGCAACACCTGGAAACGGTGACATCTTCTGAGTATATCCTTAGCCTCATCTTTCCAGTGGAATAATTAAAGCATGGGTAAAATCTGTTTAAAGTTTCATGTAATTAGCAAAGCTGAGGGATAAATGCTATGTAAATCTAACAAATGAAATGTGTATGTAGGATTTTTTTTACATATGCACAGAATGCAAAATTAGAAAGTGAGTCAATTATCAAAAGATCTAAGTCTCTGAAACTTTTATGTCTGAGTCCTCTTTACTTAGTATTCTCTTGATAGTTACTTTAACTTCCTAATTCACTTTCTGTTCTTAAGTACAGTCTTTAGGCAGCTACAGTTACAATGGTTTCTCTTTAATAGGCATTAGAATGTTGTTATCAGTTTCATTCTGATAGATTGTCTGTTGATATTTTCATGCATGTTTTTAAAACTCTCAAATTTGCTGGGTGCCTGTGGCTCAAACCTCTATTCCAGCTTCTCAGGAGTCTGAGATCTGATCATTAAAATCCAAAGCCAAGTCCAGGAAGAATATTCTGTGAGACTTGAACTCCAATGAATAAACAAAAAAGATGCACCAGAGTTGTGGCTCAAGTGGTCAAGTACCAGCTGTGAGCAAAAACAATCCAAGTGAGGACATAGGCTCTGAGTTCAAGTGTCCAAACCAACATCCTCCCCCCTTCCCCAAACACACACACACACACACACACACACACACACACACACACACACACACACACACACACCTTTCAAATTTGTTCTTCCTTGCTACATATATCAAGATAATTGTAATGACAGACATCTGAAAATAATGGTTGGTAATAATTTATTGAGGATCAAATATTCCTACATGGTATCAGATAGTTCCATAAACCCTTTAATATTATCATGACTTGTAAAGCCTGAGTATGATCCCCAAGTATACTAAACAATTATTCAGAAATGAAAATAATTTCTCTCAGCTAAGTAATGCTACTAAACATAAATCAGAAGTCCGTATCACACACAGTCTTTGATAAAATTCTATTGTGCATCTTAAACTTTAAAAGTCAACCACAGTTGCCAAATTCAAATATAAAGATACAATTTGATCAGTTTTACACTGATTACCAGTATACATTCTGTGGGATACAATATACTTTTGTAGGCTTTTAGTAAAAATACACAGCAGCATAAAATTCACTTTCAAGACCTGAGAGGAATTTACAATTCCTATAGCTTCTATTTCTAACGTACGGAACTGATATTAAAAAATCATGTAGATGTGTTTTAAAATTCAACTAAAAACAAAAGCTGAGGCAAGAATGACATGGATTTTAATCTAAGTTGTGTTGTTCTTGTGCAATGTTTCATTACTAAAGTCTGCATTCCGGGAAAGTAACTGCATTATATCAGATCTCATTTGCCTGACACAATTTTGCACATTCTTACAAAGTATTCTTGCCTTTATTATTAATTCTCATTTGTCTTCCTTTCAACTGTTTGCAATTATTGTCATTCACAGTAAATGAAGAGAAATATTTTCATTTTTATTCTACAAGCCACAATCATAAGTCTATTCCTTAGACTTCTCTGTTGAATTCCCACCATGATTTATTTTAAACATTTGTATATGCTTATTTCAACAAGACAGCCCTATAAATGTAGTATCTCCAATAAAATCTAAGCTCAAGAGATAAGTGAATTAGTCAAAATTCAATAAACATTTATTTAGTTCCTAGTATAGGTCATATGATAGGGAAAAGAGCTGGGGATTCAAAAAACTTGGGAAGAAGGGAGATTAGTTGTAATATATAGTAGGGAGTTGAGTTGTAATAGTGGGAGAAACACTGCAGAATAGACATGTATAAAAGTCTGTGGAAGAAGCCGGGCGCCGGTGGCTCACACCTGTAATCCTAGCTACTCAGGAGGCTGAGATCTGAGGATCGCGGTTCAAAGCCAGCCCGGGCAGGAGAGACTGTGAGACTCCTATCTCCAATAAACCACCAGAAAACCGGAAGTGGCGCTGTAGCTCAAGTGGTAGAGCGCTCGCCTTGAGCTGAAGAGCTGAGGGACAGCGTCCAGGCCCAGAGTTCAAGCCCCACGACCGACAAAAAAAAAAAAAAAAAGTCTGTGGAAGAGGAGATTAGACAAACATGTTCAGACTGAAAGACTTTAAGAGATACAAAATGCAACAAAAGACAATGTGTGCATCAGTGGAGGAAGTTCTGATGAGCAAATGGTATCATGTGGGGCATAAGACCAGGCTATGTACTCACATATGTACCCAGGTAGGAGACCAGGAGGGTGACAGAGGCTTAATGAGGTGTAGAGACAGGAAGGGACAATGCTAGATAGGTGGGATGCAGTCATGTGACCAAGGGCTTAAATATTTATTCTCATTATTTCCTAAATATTTATATTGATCCTTCAGGAAGTGGACAGAAATGGATCTCTATTAGAATATTTAAAGTTTTATATCCCTTTTTAAAAAGTACTGAGCCATATTTTCTACCTCATCCAGTACTCTTTTGTGTATTCACAAATTATACAACATGATGTATTTAGTACCATAATACCAAGGATGGATAATAGTAAAAATGACTGAGTATAAGATGTTTAGGAAGGTTTTCAAATTGTGTCCACATAGTTCATACTAAACTGAAAATCTCTGAAGGATTCTGGTGTTCCTATTCTCTGTTACGCTCTCAGGACCTTGTATATGCTCCATTCCTTGGAAGGTGATTTTGAATACTTTGGTGAATACAATAATCATGAATTTAGGATAACATCCTTGATTCTTCAAGAATGAGAAGTTAGGTGAGCAGTCAGTGAAGGAATATGGCAGGCTGTTTGAGTTGAAGACATTGTTTTAAAGTACAGTGCTGTGAATATGTAATGTTCTTGCTCATAATGAATAGGTCAATGTTTAAAGCCTTAGGCTAATTTAATTGAATGAGGATATGAAAATATTAAAATGTTCTTACAGTAGAGTTAAGCCATCCACAATTATATTGAACAGTTTGGTCACCAAGCTTCTGTCTGTGAAAATAGAGGTTAAGTACTAACATAGGGATGATTTTTAATCTACACGTAGTAGGTGTGTCTATGTCAAAGACAAAAATCATGCAAATCCTAGCTTGTCTTGAATCCCTTGGTTTTGCCAAGGGATTTGTGGTGGTATAGCTCCTGCTTTCTTGTTTTTGTCTTAGGATCTCTTTACTCATGTAAGCCTTTGTTTGATCCTTGGTATAGTAGAAAGAGCCCTGTATTTAAGATTTAAAAAATCTTTAGCAAAAGGCACAGTCTGCAATTAATTTGAATTATGACTCCAGAAAAAAACAAACATAGTCTGAACTGGATGCCTCTTTTGTTTTTTGCTTAAGAGGATTTAATTAAAGTAATGTATATTAAGCCATAGGTAAATAACCATGTTATTTTGTCATGTCCCTAAATTTCTTCATCTATTAAAGTGGGAGGGAAAGTATTATTTCTGATATCTATCATCATAAATATACAATTTCAAAGAAGAGTGATTATGGAATTAGTCGGATATATTTTAGACAATTGTCTCTCAAATTATCAAACATAAAACATAGAAACCATACAAAGTTTTGTGACCTTGGATTACTAAAAATGTTTTACTCTTCTTAATGTATTTCTAAGAGGAAGTCAGTTAATGATGGTGCTAACCCATGAAAAATACCAGCTGGGATGAGAGAATTGGGAAAACCATGCAATTACTTTTGCTTTTAGTTTTAGTTTGCTTTTAGTTTTCTCTTGAGAGACAAACTTAGCTTGAAATCTGTTTTTTTTTAAAACTGTAGCCTGATTTCTAAGGATGAGTGGCTTTTATTTTTTTCCATACACGTACTTTTACTTTTCATAAAAATAGAAATGACAGCCTTCTATAACCTTATTCTATAATAGCCTAGGGAGGACTTGTGAAAAAGGAAGTAAAAGCTGCCTCAAAGGGTTTGATATAAAATTGCATTTTTTCCCTAAAATGATTCTGACTTGTCTTTCAGGATTTTTTTTGAATGAAACAGAAAAGAACCAGCTTTCTATTAACCTAGAATAACTTTTATCCTTTGAAAATTAATCCATTCAAAGATTCCCTGGCAATATGGCAGCATACTTATCATGTCATTCAAAATTTTCTTTAAGAAGCCCCATTTCATGAAATCAGTTCATTTTTTTTAATGTTTAAAAAATAATAAGCAAGTGGTGACTGGTAATCTGGTTAAAACTAGCAGCTCAGTCAAAATTTTTCTTTCACAAGTCCATAGGGCTATTTGGTTTTGCTAAAATCTGAAGTTTGTTTCCATTCCCTTTTATTGTTTTCAATTATACATAATGTTTACTTGGTACTCTGCAATGTTTTGGTATATGAGTAGATTATGTAATGCTCAATTCTAGATTCATATATCTATGTCCTTAAATATTTATCATTATGTGGATGAAAATAGTAGCTTATTTTTGTGTGTGCCAGTACTGGGGCTTGAACTCAGGCCCTTATGCTCTCTTGCTTGTCTTTTTTGCTCAAGGCTGGCACTTTACCACTTGAGCCACATTGTAACTTCTGGTGTTTTGCTGGCTCATTGGAAATAAAAGTCTCTCAGATTCTTCGGCCTGTGTTGGCTTTGAACTGCAATCCTCAGATTTCAGCCTTTTGAGGAGCTACAGTTGCAGGCATGAACCACAATACCCTGCCTTGTAGCATTTCGAGTACTAAGAACTTTGCAATAACATTTTTGTAATAGCAATTATATGCATATGAATGGAAAAACGAAAACACATAGAAGGTAATTTATGGTGGTAGTTTCACAGACAATAGGGTGATAAAGTAAGTTTCCTTTCTATTCTGGGGATTAAAAATGCTTTTAGTAATTCGGCCATGAAGACACAATGTATTTGTTCAGGCATTAAATAGCTCTGTGTAGTGGCAACTGTCAAGACTTGCCTCTCATTCATCACACTAGAAGAGAACAGGAAACAACAATGGCTTCTTAGGGTTTCTTAGATGGTTTCTTAGAGACTCTGGGATGAGGTTCCTCTCGGTGAATTACATAAAGATGTCATTAAAAATTAGTAGTGGGCTAGCAGCAAGAGAATAAGATGTACAGTGGACCGTCTATAAATTCATGCTCTGTTTCTACGTGCTAACTTGCGTTTTACAATGCCTGACTCACCAGAAAGTAAATAATCTCTCTTGAACAAATGAAGAAGACATTATAAAAGCTGTCACAACTATTTCTAATGTTGCAGTTAGAGACCACATGAAATTTTTGAGTCCTATGGGATTATTTGCACTATTAGGCTATGATGAAACATCTTAGAGACACACATTGTCATGGGAAATAAACACATTCAAAGCATTTCCAGGTTCATGTCATGAAACAAACGAACAAGCAAATCCAAAATCTATGTTCATTACATTTTCTAGGATAGCTTCTTTTGCAGAATTCTGGAAGTTTCTTGTGCATGACTTAACTTGCTTTGGATTTGGCAAGATCTACAAACTGACAGGAATAGATCCTGACTTTTTCCCTACCTCCTGGTGCCTTCCTGCTCTGGGAGAAGGTTTACTGACAAATCTATTCAGTGCTACTTTCACAGGCTATGTTTTCTTCTACTTAAATTCATAAGCATTGTTTTCCTTTTATATCACAGAGAACCTGAGAAAAGCCATTGAGTTCTCAAATTCCACATTATATCTGGTGATACCTTAGGACACAGGACATGTCAGAATGTAATGAAAGGGCTGGGAAGGTGGCTCAGTGATAGAGTGCTTGCCTTGAGCTGAAGAGTTGAGGGGCAGCGCCCAGGCCTAGAGTTCAGGCCCCATAACAGGACTGCCCCTCCCAAAAAAAGAGAGAATGTAATGAAAGGTAATCATTTGCTTAGATGTGTCCAGAACAATGACAAAGACAGAGAAAATACTATGTCTGAAGACTTATTTAGAGTTGACATTATACATCTTTTCTATATACATTTAGTTATGTGTGTGTGTGTGTGTGTGTGTGTGTGTGTGTGTGTGTGTGTGTGTGTGTGTGTGTGTGTGTGTGTGTGCGCACACGTGCCATTCCTGGGGCTTGAACTCAGGGCCTAGGAGCTATCCCTGAGTTTTGTTTTGTTTTTGTTTTTGTTGTTGTTGCTTTGCTCAAGGCTAGCACTCTACCAACACTTGAACCTTTTATTTTGGTAGTTGATCAGAGATTAAGTCTCACAGACTTTCCTTCCCAGGCTGGTTTAGAACCATAATCCTCAGATCTCACAGACTCCTGAGTAGGTAGCTAGTACTCCAGCAGCCAACACATTTAGTTCTTAAAAACACCCATTAAAAAGATACTTTGCACCCATTTGATATGATGAAACTGAAATTTAGAGATTTTTAATTTGTTCATGAAAAGTTAATATGGGAATGATTGTCCAGAGTTTCAAATTCTGGTTAGTGTGGGTCTAAGTATATTTACTGCTGTTGCTGTTTAGTTTTGCAACTTTGTTCCAATTTATTGTCCTCCTAGCTTCCATCACCAACGTCAGCTTCTATATAAAGGTGTACATACTGTAGGAAATCCTGATAGAAATTACAAGTACAATCCCGAAGAAATGCCAGGACTTGGATTGTACTCAAACTGTCACATGCTTCCTAGCTATGATATATGGGCCCCAGCTCATTAGTGATGGATTCTTAGCAGCAGCAACTGCACAGGTAAAACTTCTTAACTAAGCAGATATTCAATCATTCTGGCAGTATAAAATGTCATAAGTGCTCCCAGTGTAACCATTTTTTTGTTTCTTTACTACATTTGGACAAGTCAAGCTAGGAAGCATTAGAAGAGTGACAACAGAGGCATTTTTTGGGGATACCTTCTTCTGGTGTTATGCTATTTTTTCTGGGATATTGATTATGGAATGGCCAAAGTACTAACAGAATTGGGATCTTAGGACAGGGCAGGGAGAATGCATTCATAATATTCAATGCATAGCCTATGAAGGTAGGAAGACTGAGGGGCGGGGTGAGGTTGGGAGGGATGGGCAAGAACAATGAAAGTGTGATACTAAGATGCACTGTGTTCACAAACAGGCATGTTGCATAGTAACCCCTTTGTAGGACTGATGAAAGATATTACAATATAATTTTAAATGAAAGAATTGGAGTTTCATGCATGTGAAGGTGGAACAGTAAAGAGGGTTTAGTTCTTGATAGAGACATATTTTATTTCTTCTCTTCCCCACTCTGGGAGCTGCTCCTCTGTCTCAAGCTCTCTGGCTCTAGGAGTTTGGCAATTTGCCACCCAGTCAGCTCCGGAGACAGTGTAATGAAAGTTAATGGACCACCAATTCAGGTAATTCCCATGAATTAAAAATAACTTAGGAAACCATTTAGAGCTCCATAAAATCAAATTTAAAATGCTATGTGCAGAGGTTATAGGGGTTCATTTCAAACATTCTGCCACCCAAAATAAATGAAATTTCTTTGGATCACCCAAAAATTATCAGCAAGTAAGAGAAACTAGAATTTTCCACATTTTTGTTTGCAAAGTAAATAACCTGGATAATTCTTTCTTGCTTGGTTTGTTCTAAATATTTTTAGATCCGATGATAATTCATGTAGTGAAGATATTCAGCATATGATAAACATATTCAAAAGTTTTAGATAGTTCCCAGTAGTGTCATGAAAATTTTGATATAAGATTATAGGCCCAAAAGGTAATGTTTGTATAGAAGTCACTTAATACAAGAGAAAGAAGAATGCTTGAATTTGCCATAAAAGAGACATAATCTTGCTGTTGAATACCATTTAATCCTGTCCTTTGCCACAGATAGGGTTACAGTTAAATCATCCCAAAGAGATCAGCTGTATCTTTTTAGAAAGCTAAATTTCTCAGTTCTACAAATATTTATTAAACTAGGCATTATGAATTTAAGCATAAAGGTCAGTAATGTGTGGGTCTATCCTCAAGGAATCTATAATTTAGTTAGTGGATAAGCCAAGTGCTAGCATCTCAGTGCAGGGAAGAATTATAATATTGGCCACAGGCTAAATACAAAATGCTTTGTGAGTTTTCTGAAAGGAAACTACATCATGTTGAAATCTGTATGATAAAGTGATTAGATTTTAGCTGAGGTTTAGTCATGGGCCTTTCCAATTTCCAGTTTAGGGTCCATGGCAAATTATTGAAAATTTGAAGTTTTATATTCTTTCTTTTTTAATTTTTTTAATTGTAGAAAATACCATACAGAGGGGTTACTATTACATGGGCAAGATGCTTGTGGCTCACATCTGTAATCCTAGGTACTCAGGAGGCTGATACAGAGGGGTTACAATTACATGGGCAAGATGCTTGTGGCTCACATCTGTAATCCTAGATACTCAGGAGGCTGAGATCTGAGGATCACATTTCAAAGTCAAATGGGGCAGGAAAGTAAGACTCTAATAAACTATCAATAAAGATGGAAGTGGAGCTGTAGCTCAAGTGGTAGAGCCCTAGCCTTGAGCAAAAAACTTAGGGATTTAAAACAACCCCTGATTTCAAGCTCCAGAACCGGCACGTGCGCACACGTGCATGCACACACACACACACACACACACACACACACACACACACACACATATCAAAAAGGAATCACAAGATGTACTTCATAGATGTTTTGCACAAGATTTTCTACTTCAAATATTCATCAATTAGGTCAGGTGACAAATGTCTCATGTTTATAATCTAGCTACTGATGAGGCTGAGATTTGAGGATGAAGGTTTGGAAGCAGGAAAGTTTGCAATCTCCAATTAATCAGAAAAAAGCAAGAAGTGGAGATGTGGTGGAAGTGATAGAATGACATCCTTGGATGATAAAACTAAAGGACAGTGCCCAGGCCCTGAGTTGAACTGGCAAACACACACACACACACACACACACACACACACACACACACATGTACACACACTCACACAATCCATTAATTCGTACACAAGTTAGTCCTTACTGCCCAGCTGTATAGTGTGTGGTGTGGGTGTGCAGAATGATAGTTGTTTGGATAAACAGGAGGACATGCAGTTTACCAAATGACAGCAGGCTTTAAAGAAGGGTGAAGTCAATATAATACAACAGAGATTCCGATGCTTTTAAAGATGCTTGACGTTCCATTTCTTACTTTACAGATGAGAAAATGAAAACTAAGAACAAGTGAATAAATATATCAATGTTTGGGATTGGCTGAGCCAGGACCCTAGGCTCCAGAAGCAATCAATTATGTGTTCACTTTGAGATGGATTATCAAAATGATAGGCCCTAAAGGAATCCTCTATATGCATGGGAATGCATGCCGAGCTATCTCACAGGTTTTACAAGTTGATGTTTGTGTTACAATTACCTTTTATAATCAATGGTAATATGTACTAACTCAGAGGGCCATCCACAACAGACTTTTATGTTTTAGATGCTTAGTAGCATATGTTAATTGTACAACGGTATTGCATTATGATATTTTCATAAAGGCATATTTTGGAGGGTTCTATATCCCACAGATCAAAGAAGGCACACAACATTGATCTTCCTACAATTTAACATAATTACTTCTACTTCCATTCCTTTTTCTTCTTTTTTTTTGCAAATGACATATTTTCACTCCTCTTTAGGACTGAATATTATTTCATCATGTGCAATATGTCATATTTTCTTTATACATAGTTTGTTGGACACCAAGGTTACTTCCATAATTTGGCTATTGTGAGTAGTGTTGTAGTAAGCATGAGTGTGCATGCAGAGCTATAATATAGTGAGTTTTATGCCTCCAGATACAAGCAAAAGTGGTATAGAAACATCTTATTTTAGTTTATAGTGAAACTTTCAAATCGATTTCCAAATTAGATATATGTATTTATATTCCCACCAACAGTATATAAAGGTTACTCTGCCCTGCATCCTGGCCAGCATTTTTTGTTATTTTCTGAGTGAAGTTCCAATATGATTGGGGTAAAAAGAAATGTCAGTATCATTGGGATTTACATTTTCTTTATTGCTAGGGATGTTCAACTTGTCTTCATGTCTTTATTGTTTATTTTTACTTCTTTTGAGAATGGCATGTTTAATTGTTGATTTATTAATTGGATTATTTAGTTCTTTTTCTAACATTTTGATCTCTTTATATATTCTAAATAATTCATTATCTAGTGACTGTCCAGTAATCTTGGCAAAGATTCCTCTCCCCCCTCCCCATTCTGTGGGTTATAATTTCATTGTAACAATTGCCTGCCAGAAGCTTTTTGATTTCATATAAGCCATTTGTTAATTATGGATCATATTTCCTGAGCTATTTGGTTACTATTCAGAAATATGGTACTTAAAAATCTTTATTTTCCAATTCTTGTGTCAAATTTCTGGACTTACATTAACATTTTTATTCATTTTTAAAGTGACTTTCATGCAGGCTGAGGAGTAGGTATATAGTTTCAGCCATCTACATGAGGATATCTAGGTTTCCAGCCCCTTTATTGAAGAAATGATCTTTTCTTCAATGTATGCTTACCAAATATCTAGTAGTTGTAATCTTTTGGGCTTATTTCTTGATTTCCTACTCCCTTCCAAAGATCTACCTGCCTGTTTTGTGCTCATTTCCATTTTGTTTTTGATAATGTTGCTTTATAATTTGAAATCTTGTATTGTGATACTTCTAGTATTGCTAAGAATTTCTTCTGTGTTTTTTTTTAATACCACTACCTAGACTTGGGGATTTTCTGTGAACAATGTCATTGGAATTTTGATGTAGATATCATTGAATCTGCAGATTTTTTTTGGTAGAATAATCATTTTTATAATATTAACCAGGCTTCCATAAACATGAGGTCTTTCTTTCAGTGCTGTATTATTCAATTTCTTTCTTCAGTGTTTTTAGTTTTCATTGTAGAACTCTATCACCCTTTTAGATAGCTTATTCTAAGTAATTTCATGGTAATTAGGATAGGATTGCTGTCCTGATTTGTTCTCAGCCTGCTCGTTGTTGGTGTTTTTTTGTGTATTGATTTATATTTTCCTACTTTGGCCAAAGCTTTTAGTAGTTCCAAGAGGTTTTTTTTTCAAACTGTAGGGTGTTTTACCTATAGAAGAATATCTAGAATTGGAATAATTTAACTTCTTCCTTTCATGCCTGTGTCTCTTTTATTTCTTTTTTTTTCAAAGAAGCTTTAAATAGAATAATATCTAAGAACTCTATCAGTTTTAGGTTACTTTCAATGAGTTCCTATGTCTAAATTTTCTCAGTAAAAATAAAATAAAATCTTTCTTTCAATAAAAAGATCTCATAGCTCCTACTGAAAACACATTTTTATCCACTTCAGGATACTATAGTCCTGTTCCACTTCTGGTTTTCTGGTGGTTTATTTGAGATAAGAGTCTCATGGACTTTCCTGCCTGGGCTGGCTTTGAACTGTGAGCCTCAGATCTCAGCCTCCTGAGTAGCTAAGATTATAGGCATGAGCCACTGGTGCCCGGCAGGATACTATATTCTTATAAAATATATATGGCCAAAAGAATTCTCCATTGTTGTCCCATTGTTTATGGCATTAATACAAATCAGTATTCTCAATGGGAAAAACAAAATCTACCCTTCTCTATTTTCTTCTTCCCCTCCCCTTCACATTGCTCTCTAAGACACATCATCTGCCAATGATGCTGTTGCCTTTCCATTTGGAAAGTACATGGTAGCCTGTGGCAGAGCCACTGAGGAATCCTCAGTGTCTCTGTCTTTGCCTCCATTGTCCATGCAGTAATGGTTTATGCATTAGTGCATTAGCAGTCATAAACAGAACGAACCACAAGAGTCAGGCTTCACAGAGAAAATGAGACAAAGGTACCTGTAGCGACATTGAACAGATGCCTAATTTTTAACGAGAAGTGGGAATAGATAGAGGGCTGTTCTTACTCTTCAGAATCCACAGATCTGTCACTCGTACCCCAGTACAGCTGTGGGAGCTCATCAATGGCATCTCTTGGTAGCTGACAATCCTCAGGGATTGACCACTCTCACAATTCTTCCTGTAACTTTGTGGGTAGCCAGATAAACAGAATCAAATGTACAGAAGGCAATTTGCCCTTGCCAGGAAGCAACAAGGCAACACCTGGGGACAAGCTCATCTTGTTTTTCCCATGGTCAACTAAGGGTAACTTACAATGATGGAAGGGTTGCTTTTCGTAGGTCATAAATATATTAAAAACACTTACGGGAATCTTATGGGAAAAAAATCTGCACAGCTCTGAATTATTTTATTTATGATGAATATGGAAGATCAAGCGATTTCTTTTTCTCTGCTGAAAAGCTTTCACCAAGGAAAAGTGAATTTCAATCTTTCTTTTGTGAGAATTTTATATTGCTTCTATTGGTTCACTGTAAGCAGTTTTCAACCAACACTGTGCACAAGAACCTTCTGGCATCATCTCTAAGCTCTGAGTTGGAGATTGGTGGGGCTATCCTCCAACATACTGATTTACTAAGACTGCCGTGAAAGCAAAGGATATCTTAATTCTCTTTTAGATGAGTTTTTGTTTTGTTTTGTTGCTATATATCCTAACTGGAGGGACTCAAACTTTCATCTTTCCTGCCTCAGCCTTCTGAGTGCTGTAATTATATATATTAACTACTGTTTTTTTTCCTGGCTGGAGTAGACATTTTACAAAAGAATATTGAGACAAAAGAGTCAAGTTTAATTCCCTGCAGTTTGGCATAGTACCTCTAACATCAAGAAACAATGATCGTGATCCAGTCATATTTAAGAAGTTTGAACATGCTCCCCCTTGGTTCAGCCTTAAGTATCTGATATTGGGCATTCTTTCTGTCCTCTGGTATAGATGTGGAAACATACACATAGTTTATTCATTCTTCTATGATCATACATAAAGTCTGAGGCGATTTGGGCACTAAAGCAAGACAATCAAACTCCATAACTTTTATTTACTGTATAGTATTAAACGTGAAAATGGATATGACTGTGCCAAGCTGGGTGTAACTTTTCTTATAATCAAATGACGCTTGCTGGCAAATATGGTGACCTTGTACATACACTCGGACTTACTGCTTCGTCCTGATTATAAGCATTTTACCATGTGATTGTTAAGTTGATAGTTTAGCAAATTTACCTGTTCAGGAACTGAGACAAATTACAGGAGAGACAATGCTCTTACCTCTCCATGATAGCTGAGCTCTCAGCTAGAAGACTCAAAGATTGAGTGATGAAATTATTCAAAGGCTTCTTTATTTATATACAGGCTGGTATGGACTAATCTGGGGGCAGCTAAGACTGTAGGAACACTTATGTAGCTTTATTATATGACCTGATTTCCTTATAATACAGAAATCAGATTTCAAAGGCCACCATCTTAATAATAAGAGAAATGATACATTGCGTTTGATAGCTTATGCCTAGAAGTCAGGAAATGCTTTCAGCCTACCACAGATTTTTCAAGGAAATTACATATGTCCACTCAGTTTTCAAAAAGGAAACATAAGACCCAATCTCTAGGTAGAAGGGTGTTAATATGCCATGATAAGAAAAGCACATGGGAAGGAAAGATCCTGCCCTGGCCATATCTGAACAGTATGATCTGTTCTAACTATAAATAGATGAGTCTTTCACTTTTTGTGGAAAACAATATGAAGTAAAAATATATGCCAGACTGATCCTAAAAACTCACAATTAACCTAAATTTTAATAATTATGCATATTCATATAGATGAAATTGTGTCATGCAATCTGATTCTTTAAATGAAACTCCTACAACACTATTTTTTAACAGAAGAGAAAATTATTCCAAGCTTACTCCTCCTGAAATCTCTCCACACTTCATATTTTGACCAGAGTCATATACTGAGGAAAATACATAGTCATCGTTAACTGTCTGCCTTCTAGAGTATTCCAGGCTCATATCTAATGGATTTTTGCTGTTGTTGTTTTAATGTTTCAAAAGAGTGTGTTTAAATAACTTCAGAATGCTTTAGGAACATTATTTTAAAACAGGCATCTGATATTTTTCTGGTTATGATTATAAAAGGGAATCTCAACTGACCACTTTTAGACTTACTCAAAAATACGTTTGATGAGGTATAATCTACATATCAAATGTACATAGTTTATAGATACACAACCCTGAGGTATTTTTTCATAATGAATATGTTTATGTTCATGCTCTTTGACAAAGGAAAAGACCTGTCCCTCAAATTCAGGTCACTCTTTTGCCACAACACAAAGGGAACCAGGGTTCTGACTTCTAGTAAGATTAATTTTGCCTGCTTTTGATACAAATAGGATCATGCATCACAGGTGCACTACTGCAATACACAGGCACTCTAATGCTTTATGCATGAAGTAACACTTCCTATATAAATCTTCTTTTATCCTAGTAATGGGGCTTGATCTCAGGGCCTGGTCTGTCTCTGAACATTTTTATTCAAGGCTAGATCTCTCTGTCACTTAAGCCACAGTTCCACTTCTGGCATTTTGGTGGTTATAATTAGAGTTAAGTCTTTGGGACTTTCCTAACCCAGCTGGCATTGAACCAGAGTAGATAGGATTAAAGCCATTTGTACCTGGCTCCTAATATATACTTTCCATTGAAAGGTGTAAATGGTATGTTTGGTAAAGGTTGGCTAGATGTATGTGCCATGATAAGAAAACCATAGGAGAAGAGAGCTATTACCTTGGCTATCTCTGGACAGATGATCTGTTCTGACAATATACACAATAAGTAATAAATGTTTAATAAATGGCTAAAAGTGGCATTCAACAAATCCTTGCTGGACAAATGAAACAACAATCTAGCAGAAATCCTCCATTCTTTGAATTTAAATTAACATAGTAAAATTGCTTTTAAGGTTGATTTGAAAAATTAATTGAGGTTTTTAAATTTCAAATGTTCCATTTCCTTAAGTAAAAAAAGTAATCAACATGCACTGTAATTAGTATTCAGAGGTCAATACATCCAAACTGCTGAAGATACCTGGTAAGTTTTTCTCATCTTTTCTCTTTGCTTACTCTTATTTTGCAAATAAGAACCAGAGGTTACCTAAAGACATCTTCCTGAAATTTCTAGTTATTTTGCATGAGTCATAGTATACAGCCAAGATGTAGACTATTGCTTTATAACCGATGTAGCCCAAAACATAGGAAAGTATATTTGAGAAAACAAGTCCAGGCCCAGTAACTTCAGCTCTTGAATTTACTGTGTTTTGAGGAAGATTATGAAACAATATGTAAAGAAAAATTCCCTATAGCTTTTTAGCTCAGCATGAAACTAATGTAGAATAACATAATCCTGTGATTACAGAGATATTCTTTTCCATATATAACCTGCGGGGAGTGAACTCTGATAATAATGTACTTATGTTACAATTTTTCAAAAAAAGAATCATGTTTATAACAAAGGTTGTTTTTTGTTGTTGCTTTCTGAGTTTTGTTTGTTTGGGGTTTTTTGTTTGTTTTTTAATCCATTGTGGGACTTGAACTCAGAGCCTGTGAGCTGTCCCTGAGCTTTTTTTGCTCAAGGCTAGTCCTCAGCACCACTTCTAGTGTTCTGGTACCAGAACTGGTTATAAGCCTCTCATGGACTTTCCTGTCTAGGCTGGTTTAGAACCACAATCCTCAGATCTCAGCCTCCTGAGAAGCTAAGATTACCAGCATGAGCCACCAGCACTTGGCTTAACAATAGGTTTTGATTAAACATAAACCACAGACACTTTTCAATTGGTCTGTATTTCTGGTCTTTGTTCATGTTATTTCTATAGCAAAATTACATTTTTTTTCTTCAGAGTAATTTCTACTTTCTTTTCAAATTATTCCACATGTCACTGAGTATTTGGGCAAATTCCAGGGTTGCATCTTCCCTTCTTCCAATAGAAACATTACAGCTGTGGCCCTATGATAGTTGTGACAAAACTTCAGCTCAAACCCAAAACCACAGCAACAAACAAAAAAGTTAAGTTAAGTCCTGGTATGCTTGAAAGCAGATTTTAAGCTCTAGGCCCCAGCTTAAACTCCAGGGGTGGGAAATTAGGTTCAGACACTCACCCCATATGCTTAAAAAGGAGATAATGTTGAAGGTTAGAGAAAGGAGATTTGTTACATGGTATTCAGTACATATTCAGCATCTTCCTAGGTACAGACATTGGATTTGGGTGACATTAGTGAGAATTAAGGACAGGGACCAAGAAAGGTATGCATAGGAAGATTTGCCTTGCCTGGCCATCATCAGCTCATTGTCCCAGGAAAAATTCAGGAGACTTTGTAAGTACTGTATTATTGTAGCAGAGGAGGACTTTTTTGGCTGTTCACTTTAAGATAACAGGAAGAAACATTGTTTGAGGGTTCTCCTCTGAATTTGGTCTTTCTTGGAGCTCATGGTGATTGCAGAGTTGACTGTAGCAAAGAAGACCTCAGGTCAAGTGGTACAGATACAAAGCTCGGGACTTCTAGATGATTCAGATTACTCAGAGTTAAAGCATCTTTTGAATTGCCTCTTGCATTCATGAGACCAGACAAAAGGGCCCACGGCATGCCCATGGCGATCCCCATTCCCCAATCCTCCTCTTATAGGGGAAGACCCATGTTTTAATTATTATTGAAATGGCTCAAGAAACTCTTCAGTGAGTATCAACTCCAGTAGCTTCTCAGAGGTTCTTGCAAGACATCTTGCAGGATTCAAATTTATTTTTTCATTACAGCTTACATATGATTTCATCTATATTTTATCTCCATCATGCCATGACTCTCTCTGTGCCATTTTGACCCAACAATAAAACAGATCTAATGACTGCGTCTTATGATGTGGCAGCACCGTCAACATAGCCAGAGCAGTGTGGGTTTGAGATATGGATGAAGATGATAGAGTATATATTCTGCATAGCACAAGGCAATAAACTGTTATCCCAACTTGCATTATCGGCCAGATCTGCTCCTGTCTTTTGTGTTTCACGTTATCCTGTTTGTTTATATTTCAAAGTATTTGGTTTATAACGTGTATTCAAATGTACAAACTAGATGGATACCTGAATGAATTGAAAGGTCTTGATTTTCCTCTCATCTATGTAATTTTTGTTTGTTTTCTCATCTGAAGCCAGGATTCAAATTTGTTGTCTGGTGCTTTGTGCTCGTTGGCAGGTGCCCTATCGTCTGACCAACACCTCCAACTGTTGATTTTTAAATTTTTTTTTCTTGTAGTACTGGAGATCAAACCCAAGGCAAGTGCTAGGCAAGTGCTTCGCCACTGAGCTACATCAATTGTAATGATTTTTCCCCACTTATATTCAGTTTGGTGCTGCAATAGAAGATCCAGTTTATTTCTAATTTTGTATCATTATAATGCTATTACTAGGTAATATTTATTGAGTCCTCACTAAATTTAGACACTTTTATAACATGTCCAAGAAAACTATCATATAGGTGTTATTATTATCTCATTTATTACTATCTTTCTTGTTATAAGGACAATGAAGAACAGAAAGGTTAAGTTCCTATTAAATTACCCAGCTAGTAATCAGTAGAGAGGATTTGAATTTACCCAGCCATGAATTGAAAGTCATACTTCTAATTTCATAGAGCTATTTCTCATACTTCTTATTATATCAGAAATGAGTAAAATAATTTTTATATTCTTAACTTTGTAGAACAATGACATTTAATTCAAATCAATTTTAAAATTCTAAGTTACAATGTTCTCTGCTTGTTGACAATGGTTTTCTTTGTATAGGTTTTCCTTTCTGTCTCTTTATCCTTATCATCTTATACAATATATAGTATGTAGGAAACATTGAGGAAACATGTTCTGAACTGAAACCTCTAAATCATTATCTAGTGACCTGGTCAAGAACAAGAACTTTCTTTGTCTTTTTATCTCTAGTACCTAGAAGCTGTGAGTGGATTCACAATGCATTTGAACACGGTTCACCCTATTTCTTGTTAGCTTATGTTACTCATCTGTTGTTTTCTCAGTCTATTTTCTTTTATTTTGAACCAACCAAGTGTATGTTAAGATGTCTGATTCTTGTTATATCAGATTCAGAGACTTTTTACATTTTATTTTAATGAATTGTCTAAGAGGGATATTTCAGATTCTTGTCAAAATTAAGCATCTGATTTATTCCATTATTTCAAAGGTAAGTTATTGTTTCTAACATTCTTTTCTATTACTTTCCTGTGACTGTATTTGTACAGTTAAGTCTTTCCTTTTAGAAACCTTCATGCCATTTGATATACAAGATATTATTGTCTTGGTTCTTACTGGTATTTTCCAATTTTCCTTTATCCATACAAAACATCTAGTCCTCTCTCCTTGTATTATCTTTCTTCCAAGCATTTATCAATGTTGCATTCGTAAATTTTGCTTCTTGGATATTTCTCCTTACTAGAATGTAAACTCCAGAATAGCGCATTTTGTGAGGTTTATTTACCGCTGTCATTTGAACTCCTGAATACATCTTGGCATTTGGCAGTTGCAAACCAATTCCATATTCCAGAATACACATATGTTTTCCTTAATTTATGTTATAAGATTTAGCCAGAAATTGAAATTCTTTTTTCATTGTAAATTATTAGAAAAATTAGTCCAGCACTTTTCAGTGAGTCATACATTCTTTCCTCAATGTTTACGTATTTATATAGCTCCATATACACACATAAACACACATCATATATATATATATATATATATATATATATGTATACATATATCTGAGTTTTGTCCCTGAACTTTGATGTCCGAGGTTAATACTCTACTGTTTGATCCGCAGATCCACTTCTAGTTTTTCTGGTGTTTAATTGGAAATAAGAGTCTTACAGTCTTTCCTGCCTGGTCTGGCTTCAAATTGCAATCCTCAGATCTCAGCTTCATGAGTAGCAAGGATTATAAGACCTGAGCCACTAGCACTCAGCTATAGACATAAATCCGAAAGAAATATATAGCTTCTTATTCCACTGAGCTCTTGGTATGCTGTTAAAGCAATTCCAGCAAATCTATGTCTAGGTTCATCGCAGAACACTAAAAACATTTCTTTAGTTCTGAATCTGTACCCAAGTAAATCAATAAGGGCTCCTGCTTTCTTATTCTCATGAAATGTACAAATTGTTGGGTGTCCATTGAAATATCCTCAGGCTTGTTTGCTTTTGCTTAACTTTGGTTGGTCTTCTGATGGACTCTGAATTAGACTCTACCTGGCCACTAGGCAGGGATTTCATGGTGCCCATCAAAATCATCAACAGCAATGTTCCTTAATACTTTGCACGTCATTAGCACCTGCTGTTTCTGTTAGACACAGAAACTTCACCTCACTACTTTTAAAAGTTATTAGGGTTCCTGCTGAGTTTCCTTGCATCAGTTTTGTATCTTGCTCCCTGGAACACTTTAGAGGGGAACACTTATTTGGCTTGCTCTCTCAGTTTTGTTCAGTCGTCTCTGTCAAGGTATTTGTAACGAGTTCCCGTGAGGCGAGGAAGAATTGGAGTGTCTCCATCAAGTATTCATCCAGACCATCCTGCCATGCTGAGAAGCGACATGTGTGCCGGGAAAATCCCAGATGGCTCCTCCCTCCTTATCTAGGGTAAATTTCCCATTCACCTGGAGGCCTTGTTGAGAGGCTGGTACTGTGAGAGGGGTAGTTTGTTTCTTTGTCTCTGTTGTGTGTCACAGTCCCAGTTTCAGTATCTCTTAGACATTGTGATGTCAAGGTCATTTTGTAAAAACTCCTGCAAAGTCTAAAAACCTTCTTGGGAAAAAAAGACACTTCACATACACTATCTAGTACTCTATCTGGATAAAAAAGACAGATTGCAGTGTCTACACTAATATTTTTTTATCAACAAGGAATGAATTTGCTTTCATTTTTAATGTGCTGTTTTTGGATTTAACAGATTATTTTGCAAACAAAAAGTGACTGAAAAATTAAATTATAGAAGGAAATAATTTCTAAGTGCAAATTGTATAAGAAAGATATTTAGAAAACAGATTTTTTTCCATTCTTCTATTCATTGGACAAATATGTTAACTGCTCATTAATGGTTAAAAAAACCTGTGACTCTTAAAGATTGAGCAACTATCTATCCGCTCAAGTACTTGAATCATGAAGATCTAAATCTGTATCTCACATTTTAAAGGCTTTCTTGACAAAGTTGATAATATCTGAAATCATGATTCTTTTCAGGTTCTTCGGCACAATTGAAAAACAGATAAACACACTAGGGACAAGATTTCAGTCTTCATATATGTGGAAGTTTTACATGCAGCAAGAAGAGTAGACTTCAGAAAGAAAAGGTAAAACAAGGCAAGGCTGGGACCTCTGAGGAGAGGATAGATAAAGTAGACTGAAGAAAAGATGGGAGTTTTTCTGAGGAAGAAAGTTCCTAGTAGTGGAAGATTTTTAAGTAACATTGAAAGAGATGTCTAGAGGTTACTATTTTGTATTGGTGAGTGATGCTCACAATTAAATTACCATTACTGTATTTTGGGCACTCAAAATTTATGACAATCAGACATTGTCATAGTCTCTATTCATGGAGCATATATTTTTTCAGTTATGTCATTTTGATCTCCTGCTTTAAAAATCATCCATAAAACAGCATCGATGATAAAAATCACTTATGGTAATAGTAATGGTAAAAATAGTTATAGTTAAATTAAGAGACTTGCTGGGTGCTGGTGATTCACACCTATAATCCTAGATATTCAGGAGGCTGTGATCTGAGGAGCATGATTAGAAGCCAGCCCGGGCAGGAAAGTACATGAAACTATCTCCGACAAACTTCTCAAAACCTGAAAGTGGCACTGTGGTTTAAAGTGGTTTAGTGCCAGCCTTGGGCAAAAAAGCTCATGGACAGTGCACAGGCCCTGAGTTCAAGCCTCAAGGCCAACAAAAATAAAGACTCACACAACAAAATCAGTATAAAATATACAACATAACTCACATATTCATCTCATTTTCATTAACCTTCATGGTACCTACTCATGGGTATGGGAATTTGCATGCATCTAAAGGAATGTAGAGCGCTTTCCTGGTACTACAGGCCATATTTTCAGTCCTTAGCATTGTAACAACAACAATAGAAACAACAACAAGGAAATGATGTTTGGGATTGCACACACATATATACAGAATATCAGTCTTATCTCTTCTGAGAGACACATTTGCATTGCGAACAGTAGGTTGTTTAACATGAAGAACTTCCCCATGAAATTTTGCAGCTCTACAAGGCTCAAGGAACCATTCTGTGGGACATTGTAATAGAAGGAAGCGTGTCCTTTTCCACTTCAATTCACAGAAATCTGTGCAGAATGAAGGTACCAACTAAGAGTCCAGGTTCCTAAGAGTTTGACAAAGTTCTCCCTTAGCAAAGAGATCAGCTATGACAGTAACTGTCTTGGTGAAACAATGGCTGTCAGCAGACCTAGTACAGTTCTAACCATGCATCACAGGGTGTGGCTCTACCTGGAGCTTTAGATTAGTTGGTTTTCTAGATGAAATTGGTAAACACGAGAATCTCACTGGGGCACCTGATCATATGCCACAGCAAGAGAGTTTTAAAGGTAAAGCAGAGAGATTGCAGTTTTCTTATTTTGGGTTAACCTATTCATGAGTGGGACTCATCTATGCCCATCAATGAGGTGGTGAGGCCACTGACGTTTTGTATTATCTTTGTTATCACAAACTTATTTTTGCCAGAACTTAATGGTTTATTTAAAGGAAGGACAGAGACCGAAATAATGAAAAATTAAAATTATAAAAACATTTTTAATAGCTTTAAGAAGTTCAAAACTATTAGGTGAAAGAAATACATAAGTTAAAATATAACTGACACTTGTAAAATTTTAGGACAACCTCATTTCAGGTTAAGTGTGCTATTGATATTAGCTGCAATTTTAGTTACATACTCTTGAAGCCCTCAGGAGTTAGAGGCCAGATGTAATACCCTTAAAATTATACCCCAAAAATAACACAGGAAAACATTTTTACTCTGTTCATATTCATTATCATGTTCACATTATCGTGTTCACATTAATTATCTTATTTTTTGCTAATCATAACTATTAAAAATATTTCATTCCAATTTTGTATATGTGGAAGCAAGATAGAACAATGAAAATATGCCCTAGGTCCATAGGGACTTTGAATCATTGTTTGGATTCCAATTACAGTCACCTTGATGTGAGTTTGCACATGTAGAGTTCATCTTAATTATTCTGTGGTAATTGAAATTTTGAGAATCTCATCATGTTAGTAGTAATTTCTCCAGAAAACTTCACAGAAATGCTTATGTACAAATGAAATATTCATAAGAAAGTCAATCCATCATATCTAAAGGTCTCACAACACATAAGTTTAGAGTTAGAAGTATACTAGGTACTATAGAAATGGAGTTTACTGAGGGAAGATTTTGTGTAACAAAAGCAAAATAACAACCTTTGAGAATTAATTTTGTAATAACAAATACCATACCTTGAGTTTTAGGGTGAAATTATTATTTCTTCTTAATATCATCTGCATATGTATCCTGGGGAATGGGGTTTCTATTCAGATCTTATTTCTTTTTATGTGTCCTTCAGACACATCTTCCTATTTGGTTATTGCTATTGCAGTAACCCACATCATAGCTCTATAAAACAACCTTTACAGTTCTATTATTTTATGGACCTTCTGAAATATTTTCAATTACTACTAGACAATTGCCTGTCATAATTGGTAGCCATAGTGTGAACTGTTCTTTGATGCATGTGGTACAATACGAGAACTTTTCAATTATTTTCCTCCCACAGTTAACGAATAAATTACTGGAGTGTGATCTTTGAATAATAGCACTGCACTAAGAGCAACTATACTTCTCTTCCTCCTTTGTTCTTAGGAAGAGAGAGAAAATCAAGAATGATCTTTTAGCCTATCAGCAATTAGATTGTAATTTCCACTATGTTTCATAACAATGACTGCTGTGAACTGCTACTTGCAACCCTTACTGTTTTTACATATCTCAGGGTGAAAGGATCCATGAGTATCTGAGCTTGGAAACATCCCAAACTGACAAAAACCTTAAGCTTTCTATTCCTGTATCTCCTGACCAAACATCAGAGCACTGAGATGGCCTTTTGGATGAATCGGCAGTGTTACACTGCAGTCTCATGTCATTCTGAAATATGGATGCGTATGGATATTGGGTCTAACTGGCGCCATTTTGATATGTTGGTGGGACTTTCTGAAAACTCTTAAAGGTAAAATTCATTTTCTCATCCTCATCCTCAGCTGATAGGCTCATGAATCCCTAAAAGCAGACGGGGCAGGACTTGGACAATAGGTTCCCGACCTGCCAGACGTGTACCACTAACTCAAGTGACTGTGAACAAGCAAGCTCCCTGTAACCCTGCTCCCTGACCAGGACCTTATTTAAACCCCTCCACCTCTGCCGCCATGCTTCATGTCTCCTGACTCTTCTCCGGTGACCATGGTGTCCTTTCACCTTTTCTTTAGAGTTGAATCCAGTTTGTTGAGATTGCTTTTCTGCTTTGCCTTTACTACCCCCATGACTCAGTTTCCTAACAGTATTAAGTACATAAAAGGCTACAAGTTTTTTGGAAACTCACAGTTGTCAGTTTTCTAATAAAGACCTCCAGTTCAACCTCTCAAATTGTGGCTTTTCTCTATCTCTCGACGGAATTCCCTTATAACAATTCAACCAAACACTGAACTATGGATACTGGATTTAAATAATGCCATTTGTCCTCATCACCATTTCGTCATCTTAAGAGATAATGGGGAATTTTCACCCAGTTCCAAGAACTCTGGAGATGATATAAGACTTTCTTTGATCTACAGATGTGTTGTGGGTTGTTAAGCAATATAGAGGTCATATTGTTGGACCTGCAGGTGTATCATGAGTTGTTTAGCTCCAGGAAAGTTTTGCTCCAGAGAATACTTGCCGTTTGTTGTGCTTGATTGTTCCCCTTAGATCACTTTCTTCAGTAGAACAAGCTTTGCTGGTCTCTGCACCATGTGACATCTGCCTTGTTGTGGTTTTTTCCTTCAGATGCTTTGTAATCTCTGCATTCAGGGCTGCAGGGTCTTGGGGATGCTAGTCCATCTGTGGTTACTGAATTTCTAATAAAGACTCCCAATTCACCCTCTCAACATGTGGCTTTTCTGTATCTCACCGGTCAAGTTCCTATATAACATGAATCTAGATGGTGCTGTGAAGGTGTTCTGAGACATGATTAAATTTCACAATCATTGATTTTAAGTGAAAGAGCATACCTAAGAGAGTCTGGATGAGCCTGAATCAATTGGTTAATAGACCTCAAAAACAGAAATCAGACTTCCTTCAAGAATAGAAAAATCTCCTGTTGTTGGAAGCTTTACCCCATGCTATGAATATAAGATCTCAATCTGGACTAACACATGGCACAATTTTCAAGGAGAATTCTTTGCTATATATCTCATATATACCTCCTATTGGTTCTGCTTCTTTGTCTGAATACTTAACAACATACACCGGTATGCAAATGTCCATTAGGTTAGAGTTAACAAGTTCAGGTTTCTCCTCATTCCTCAGGGAATATACAAGGTCAACAGAAGGTATTACCTTGAGTTATAGAAGAATTATAATGATTCTGAAACATTAGGTCAATCTCCTTCACAAAGTTGCTTTTCTAGATACCACATAATATATTATTCAAATTTAACTTGTAAAGTAAAAAACACACGGACATATTATCCATGTATTTGTATACCATCTATTATATATCTATATACTCATATATTTCAACATGTATTTTCAGAGGGGTAGACAAAGAAGAATAATGGCTATTATTATTGTTGTTATATTTAAATGCATCATATCTGGTTAAGATCAGTAAACACAGTAATACATGTGTATCATAGTACTAATGATGAAGGAGATAAAAAAATTTGCTTCTTTCAGCATTGCCAAATAATTAATGGTCCATTAACCTCAACTCAACATTGAATTGAAAGTTATGATGCAACTAATTTTTCTAAATATGACAGTGACTAGATTATTGACATGTAAATAATTTTAAATTATCTGTGGTACTTCTGATTAAAATTTTATTCCTGCCTATGAAATAAACATCATAGATGTCAATCTATGAAAAATCCCTATAATGGGCTGGGAAGGTGGCTCAGTGGTAGAGCACTTGCCTTGCATGCCTGAGGCCCTGGGTTCGATTCCTCAGCACCACATAAGCAAAAAGAAAAAAGCCGCAAGTGGCGCTGTGGCTCAAGTGGTAGAGCGCTAGCCTTGAGCTGAAGAGCTGAGGGACAGTGCCCAGGCCCAGAGTTCAGGCCCCACGACTGGATCCCCCCCCCCCAAAAATCCCTCTAAGTCATCCATGACCATCAATACAATATACAAAAAATTCACATATAAAATTTCATCAACCTTATAAGAATGATTTATAACTTTATTTTCTAATAAATTTAAAGCAGAATACAGACAAGAAAGGGGAATGTTTAAGGGAAGGTTAGTCTGGAGAGATAAAGAAAGAGTAGAAGCAGTTTCAGGATATTCGTACCTAATGCCAACTTAAAGAAAGCATAAACCCTGGAGAAAAATGTACCTCAGGTACAGATAGTAAATCTAACTCCTCTTATGGTGATTTCATATGTGCATATGACCATTTTTTTTCTCCAGTTCTCATCCAGAGATCTCCAATTTACCATAATTTCTACTCAGGGCTAATGGTAATGATTATGAATTACCTATGCAAATGGTAATGATTATGAATTACCTATGCAATACTTGACTGTTAACTCTGGTTTTGGTACCACTGAGAGCTCCTTAACTATGCTACCCAATATAAAGTTTACTCCCTCACAAAAGTAATCTGTAAATGTGGAGTTTGAGAGCAGTGCAGTTACTTAACTAAGATAACACAGATGATAAATTATCCACTGTCCACAAATCAAAGCTTTATCCAGATCTAATGTTCATATTGAAAAGATACTAATGTTCATATTGAAAAGATACAATTATGCAAGTTCAGTTATGTTATAGGATCTACCAGAGTCTGAGTGAATCTCTTGATTGAGACATTCTTGATCCTCCTAACTCATCTGCTGCCTGAGTGCTAGGATTACAGGTATGTATCACCATGTCCAGTTGACTTCTGTGTTGTTTTCCTGGCTAATGTGTGTCAGATTGGCCAGTGGCGATACTGTTGGCACTGAATTAAATTTCTCAGTGTGGGCCAGAGGGAATTGCTGTAGTTACGACAGTACAGAGAGCATCTTTACAGAGTTTCAGCCACTGGTAACCCCAAACTTAGATGTTTTCCTTATATCTGATCTCCACTTCTTCTAGCCATCCTCCTCACCTCAACCAAGGTGAATTTTCTTTGGGGGGTATTTTGTTGTTGTTGTTGTTGGTCGTGGGGCTTGAACTCTAGGCCTGAACGCTGTCCCTCAGCTCTTCAGCTCAAGACTAGTGCTCTACCACTTGAATTACAGCGCCACTTACTTTGGGGTGGGGGTATTTTGTAGCCCTAATTTCTGTATAATGTCTCAAACTGGATTTCTTTGCCATCCTCTATCTCCTAGCTATCGTCTGCTGTCTCCTCCCACTGACCAGAGTCACCTCTGTGGTGAGCTCTTCTGGTCCACTGTTCACTTCCTGTTTCATGAGTTGCTGCTCACCACTTCAGTCTCTGACTCCTTGAGCTTCTCAGGACAGGTGTCCGGATACCTCTGGAGTACTCTTGTATTGTAACCTTTCAGGGTGATTGTTTTTGAATTAGTTCCATCTCTATTTTTGTATATAATGACCTATACTTTGGTAAATATTTTAAATGAAACACAATGATCACTTTTCTATATCTATATTCAAGATACCTGCAGTTTATTCCTCTTAGCAACTGGGCTGACTTAATGAATCATTCATGATTAGGTTGAACGAATCATCAAAATGATCAGACAGTGCCAAAGGTTCCCTTGATAAAAGAGAATGATCTACAGTCTTTAAATGCCTTGGAGTTTTGAAGATTTTTAGCTTTCTCTGTTTCCCTCCCAACACTTAGTCATTCTGTAGCCATTTATCTTGTAGAAGCAGAGAAAAGGAAAGGTCAGCCAGATTCAAGATTTCAAAGATGTCGTGTCTTTAACAAACATGTTCTGTTCATGATAAATCTTGGAATATTCTGCATCTCTAAAGGTTTCATTCAGAAACATAAATTACAAGATCTGTGGTCTTGAAAATAATAATGTATTTCAGAATATGTCAATACATGATTCAAATTCAACTTTCTTTTCCCCAAAGAGTTAATAATTGCCTTTGCTTAAAAAGATATTTACATTTTTCAAAGATATCCTTAAGAAAAAGGAATACTTTAATGAAAAATATTCACTGAGCCAGGCACTGGTGGCTCATGCCTGTAATCCTAGCTACTCAAGAGGCTGAGATCTAAGGATTGTGATTTGAAGGCAGCCCAGGCAAAAAGTCTGTTAGAATCATATCTCCATTTAACCGTCAACTTTTTTTTTTTAAAGCCAGAAGTGGAGCTGTGGGGCTCAAGTGGAAGAGCACAAGCCTTGAGTAAAAAAGGTCAAGGATAATGTCCAAGCTCTGAATTTGAGTTCCAGGACTGGTGCACGTGAACGTGTGTGCATGCACGTGTGCACGGGCACACATGCATACACACACATAAATGCACAATGGTTGAGATAATTGTTTCTATCAAATGAAACTAAAACTAAAGTCTACATATATTTAAATTTTCTCAAAGGACTAGAAGACTTCAAATTACCAAAGTACATATGGTTGATAGCTACCTTTTTATTAAAATTTCTTCCCCATTCTATTGATTATTAGTCATTTTCAAACAATTCCCTTAATTTTCTATTTACCACATAATAAAAATTAATAAAAAATAAAAAAATAAAAACAAATAATGGGCCATCTATTAGGACTTTGCTGAAGGAAGAGAAAGTAGGTATTGTCTAGAATGACTTACATATTAATGTGTGTGTGTGTGTGTGTGTGTGTGTGTGTGTGTGTGTGTGTGTGTGTTGTATCTGTGTGTCTGTGTGTCTTTGTGCTGGTCTTGGGTCTTGAACTCAGGCTTGGGGACTGCATGTTGACTCTGAGCTGCTTTTACTTAAAGTGAACACTGTACTATTTGAGCCACAACTCTACTTACAGCTTTTGGAGATAAGGCTCTCACAAACTTTCCTGTTTGGGTGTCTTTGAGCCTTTATCCACAGATCTCAGCCTCCTGAATAGCTAGGATTATAGGCATGAGCCATTGGTGCCTGGCTCCTAGGGTTTTTTGTTTTTGTTTTTGTTTTTGTTTTTTGTCAGTCATGGGGCTTGAACTCTGGGCCTGGGCACAATCCCTCAGCTCTTCAGCTCAAAGCTAGCACTCTACCACTTGAGCCACTGAGCCACTTCTGGCTTTTTCTGCTTATGTGGTGCTGAGGAATCGAACGCAGGGCCTCAGGCATGAAAGGCAAGCATTCTACCACTGAACCACCTGCCCAGCCCAGTTTGTTTTAAAGTTAATTTATAGTGTATTTTCTATTTTAAAGTTCCCTAATATTTACTACACTTCTATGTCAGATCTCAATGGTTTATTTTCAAATAGCACAAACACTTTGCTAAATAGTTGGTAAATATGCAGCTAGAACATTCAAATGACTTATTCAAAAGGAACTGACATTGGGAATAGATGATAAATATGAGCACTACTTAACAAATACCTTTGGAGCCCCTTCACTGAAATAGTAAGATATACAGTAGAAGAGACTTTTAGGCTTATTTTCATATGGAAATGAATCCCATTTCTTAAAAGAAAGCCTTGCTTAAAAATGAAAACTCTAATGTATATAAAATATGTAAAGCAAGGGATGATTTCATTTACTTACCAGCTGGCATTCCTGTTATTACTTTTATACTAATTTATTTACTCATACTTTAGATTGGGCTTTACAGTAATAAGATCTTCCCAGTTTATCTTTAAGAAAATTCTGCAGCTCAAAATTCCTGGCAATTGCTGTAGACTGGTGAATCTCATACTCTTTTGTGTAATCTAGAGCTAGTAATTCAGACTGATAGCCAATAACATGTTTTCCATACTATTTCCAAGAATTCCAAAGATTTCAAAGTATTCAAAAGTATTTCCAAAGCACATAAAACTTCTAAGCAGTTATTTTATTAGTGACACATTGAGTTGGTAGTACACCCTATTTTAGTTAGTTTAATTGTGCATATATACCAAACCCTGTAACTGTTTTCATACATATTTACATTTTAGATCTATAGGCCCTCTGATTCTGATATATTTCACCTAACCTAATTTTTTTCAGGTCTCCACATTGCCCTACAAATGATCTAATATTCTTCTTGATAGGTGAATAAATTTCCATTAAATGTATATTATATTTTCTTGATCAGTTGTAGAGTATCTGATCTATGGCTGTTTGTATAATTTGATTATAGTGAATAGTCCAGCAGTGGCATAGATATGCAGGTGTCTTTATTGTATATCCTTACAATCTTTGGGATAAATGGCTGAGTGTTATATATGAGTCATCATTTAAGCATAAAAGACAGACTACAGAACAAGAGAAGTTTTGTTTGACAAAGCCCTAATTACCATAATATACAAAGATATCAAAAAACTAATCCTCTCAAAATTAACCCAATTATTAAATTAGTAAAGGACTAAGTAAACATTCTATTAGAAGGAGTAAAAGTGGCTAAGAAATCCATGAAGAAAATGCCAAATATCCCTGGTCCCATAGAAAATGCAAATCAAAACGATATTGAGATTCCATCTCATTCCATATGGAATGTCTATCATCAAGAATTTGAGCAAACCCGTACGCTGGTGAGGATATAGAGGAAAGCAAACTTGATTGCACTGTTCATAGGAAAGCCAACTAAACTACTGTATAAAGAAGTTTGGATAGCTCTGGCCACCTCTTTTTATAAATAAAAATTTCATTGGTGGCTAACCACACTCATTTGTTCATATTTTTGAAGCCACTTTATTTTTTATTACATTGGCAGAGAGGAAGCATTGTGACACACTCTGTAGCCACTAGGCCTGCACTTTACTTTGAAGCCCTTTAGAAAAAGATGTTTATAGATTCATGGTCTAGACAGCTTTTTCTCATTCCTCTGCTCTGTCACTGTTTGCGCTGTCATTTCTTGCTATTAATTAGATAAGTATCTGTAATCTCTAAACTTTAGATGAATACAGACTTTTTAGCCCATCCAACATTATTGAGTAGAGCAATTCTGGACAGACCATTTGAGCTAGCTGCCAGATTAGCTATTCAGTTCAGTCCCAATAAGTGATAATCCTGAATATTTACTTTTCAGCGAGCAGGCAGGAAATATCACCCATATGTCAAATATATTTATCCCTATTTTAGTCCCTTTTTAAAACTACAGATAAGGGAGCAAGGGAGATGGAGAAAGGTTTATCAATGGGTAATAAGTTACAGTTAGCTAGAAGTAAGAAGTTCATGTATTCTAGTGTACAACAGAGTGGCTACAGGCAGCAATAATGTACTACACATAAAAATGTAAGAAAGGATTTTGAATATTTTATTGAATTGTTTGTACTGAAGATGGAATTTAGAACCTTACACTTGCCAGCCAAGTGCTGCATGACTCAAGTCAGATCCAGATCGCTAATTCTTTTTTTTTTTTTTCTGGTTGTGGGGCCTGAACTCTGGGCCTGGGCGCTGTCCCTCAGCTCTTCAGCTCAAGGCTAGCACCCTACCACTTGAGCCACAGCGCCACTTCCGGCTTTTTCTTTCTTTTTGCTTATGTGGTGCTGAGGAATAGAACCCAGGGCCTCAGGTATGCAAGGCAAGCGCTCTACCACTGAGCCACCAAATTCTTTTGCATTTTAGTTTGTTTCTTGGATAGGAAATGTCACATGGAGCAACCTTGATCCTTCCACAGTGTGTACCACTATGAGATAGCGTCTGAGCTGATTTTTATCTGGGCTAGGGTCTGAGGATTAATGTAGTGGGGATTAAAGACATGTAACACCATGCCAGGCTGGGATTTTGAAGATTTTCAACATAAGGATATAATACAATTCAAGGAGCTATATATGTTCCATCTGATTTAAGTGGTATGCCATACATTTGTTCACTTACTTGCATATTACATGGTACTCCTCTAATAAGTACATTTTGAGGTTTTCATATACCAATTACAGATATAGATAAAATAATGGCAAACAACTAGCTCAGCTTTGAGGTTGTAAGGGGGAGTCTAAGGGAACACTTTGAGAGGAAAGCATGAAGCAGCTGATAGAATAAGAAAGCAGGGCAAATGGTTCGGCTTGCCAACTTTCTCTGACTTTGATCTTCTTGAATTTTAATGTTAATATTTTATTTTAAAAGAAGATTATTCCTAAGATACATTCATATTTGATTATAATTATTAATAATAGATTTCAATGTGAATTTTAAAATGACCTTTGGATTTTAAGGCTATATTAATGGCATGATTATTTCTTATATAATTAAGAATTGGCCAGGTTGTCCATCTACATGAGGGGAATAATTACTCAAGGGATTTTCTTTTGTGTCATGTGATAGAGAACCAAATAAGTAACTACTTTCATTATAAACAAATTTACTTCATATTTTGCTGTAGGAATGTATGATTCCTCCTATCTATAGTATTCATTATTGAAATTCCATGAGCAAGTGTGCAGAATTCATAGGACACATAGAACACATTTCACATTGTGAAATAATTACATTTCATTAATTTCCTGGATAGGCTATGTAATATATAGGTACATGTTCATTACATGTCCCTTAAAATAGTTTAATTCAGCATGAAATATCTATTTATGGTATTATAATTTTATAGTTTTCTTAAGGGTTCTCACCTTGAGCATAAAAACATGACAGAAGAAAGAAGCTTACTTTAAATATCTTAAACTAGATGTTCCTCCTAAACATGAAGATCAATGAAATGAAAAGTGAGATAACTGAATATCCAAATAATAGTGTTAACAAAAGTTTAATCAGTGGGTACTTTTTCTGAAGTAGGAAGCTTACTCTCTTTTATTTTTATCCTAAACAAGCAAGAATGGTGATCTAGGCTAATCCAAGTTTAATTTTTTTCTTAGCTATTGTATTTATAAATTAAACTTTTAGGGCTTCCCAGACAATGATGAATGATTATTGAGGTTGTTGCTCTCCTCCTGGTCACGCTTTGAGTCGGAACACACTTTACTGTGGGGATGTGTAACTTTGCTGAATATTCTCAGGTCCAATCCTCAGATGGGTGGGGCTGAGGCTAGTCTGTTTCTAATTTCATGATGAAACTCTTTCAGTTGCCCAAGTATTTTATATAGTAATTTATAAAATATTTTCCACTATAATACATTGATATCCCCCATTGAAATCTTAGGTTATCAAATGAAATGTTAAATTATTTTTTCTGCTGAGGTACCCTACCTCTACAAGGTTGGAATGGAGAAAAGCAATTGTTAAGGCAGAATTCAGATACCCCTTGGTTCATGGTAACATCATCAAAATGCCACTTTGGCTGTCCTGGAAAGACAAAGCTCAACATATTGACATTCTCTCCTGTCCCAGGCACCATTACTTGGACTCTTTATGACCAAACTTATAATAACATATGCCTAGCTCCTTGTACAAGTAAGGTTTTAATGAATTTTCATACTTATTTAATTCAACTCTGGTTTTATGCTTAATGGAATTTTTTTGTCAGTCCAGGGGCTTGAACTCAGAGATTGGGTGCTGTCCCTAAGCTTTTTAGCTCAAGGCTAGTGCTCTACCACTTTGAGCCATAGCACCACTTCCAGTTTTCTGGTAGCTAATTGGAGGTAAGAGTCTCAGGGGTTTTCCTGCCCGGGCTAGTTTCAAAATGTGATCCTCAGATCTCAGCCCTCTGAGTAGCTAGGATTATAAGCAAGAGTCACCTGCACATAACTGGAAAACATTCTTAAGCTTCTAACAAACTCATAATCTATATATTGTGCCACATGTATTTAGCATTGTTCAACTTCCATGTGTAGATTACTACTATTGCCCATCTTCCATTTCTTAATTGTTTTTCACTATTAGTCACTAAGCTAATTCTCCTTCTAAAGTAATTCTTACCTGTTTACTCACTTTGCTTTTCCATGGCTGAAGTCTTCTTACCAGTTGTAAGTCTATAGGTGTGTGTGTGGGGGTCTTTATTTTTTCACTAGAAACCTTTATGTATTTTAGGGTAGTCATATTTACCCAATGTTTTCAGCTAATTCAATGTACAAATGTTTCTCAGTTGTGAGCTTAGTACATACTGACAGCAAAATCCTTCCTGAACAACTGAGGTTCCTTAAATTGAATTTTCACAAATTCTTCATTACTTGTTTCTCTAAAGGCCTATTCTGTTTTCTATTCTAATATTTGTGTGGGGGGACTAGGGGGGGGAAGTCCCTGAGATTTTTTTTTGCTCAAAGATTTTCTCTACCACTTGAGCCATAGCTCTACTTTCACACTTTTTGATGGATAATTGGAGATAAGAGTCTCAAGGACTTTACTGTCCAGGATGGCTTTGAACTGCAATACTCAAATCTCAGCCTCTTGAGTATCTGGGATTACATGTGTGACTTACTGGTGTCTGGCATTATTCCATATTCTTTATCTCAATTCATGAACCACTAAACCACTAAACCACATAAACCACTAAAGAGCTACAAAACTGAGAACTGTCATTTACTTAACAGTAAATAACAGTAAATATATATATATATATATATATATATATATATATATATATTTAATTTACCCATTACCATTTTCCAAATTCTGTCCATTTTATTTTAGGATTATTTCTTGTACCTCTCATCAGTCAACTCACCATAATCTCAGTTAAAAAATATTTTCCAAAAATTGTCTTGGAATTTTTCTCTCTTCATTCTTACTAGATTAAACTTAATATCATTATAGTAATCTTACTATAAACAAAATCTGCTTAATATTCTCTATTATTGGAGTCTTTTATAATCTGCTCCTGATTTTCTCAGCTAATCTAATCTCATACTTCATTCTCCCTCCGATCCCCAGGCCATTTGTGTTTGGTTTCAGGATTAATACATTTTCTTCTGGACCCTCAATCATAAACTGTCTTAAAACTCCTTGACTTTTTCTGTCTTCTTGTTGCATATGATACTGTAAGCTCTTCTTTAAAAACATGTATTTGTTTTCCAATATCAATTCATTTTTATTCTTAATCTCTTTGCCAGGATTCTATTTTCTTTATAAACACATTAATTCCTTTAACATTAAACATAAATTTTGCTTTTAAAACTCTAAGTCTTTCCAGGCACCAGTGGTTTATATCTGTAATTCTAGCTACTTGGGAGTTTGAGATCTGAGGATCATGGTTCAAAGCCATCCCAGGCAGGAAAGTCCATGAGACTCTTATCTCTAATAAATCACTCAGAAAACTGGATGAGGCACTGTGGCTCAAGTGGTAGAGCACTGGCCTTTAGCTGAAGAGCTGAAGGACAGTGCCCAGGTCTAGAGTTCAAGAAAACAAAAAACAAAATCAATAACAAAAAGATCTCTGAGTCTTGCCTGTTATTGATGGCTCATATCTGTAATTGTAGCTACTCTATTCAACAGCCTGTGATCTGAGGATTGTGGCTGATAGCCATGGCAGCAAAGTCATGTGATTCTTCTCTCAAATTAACCACCAAATATCTAGAAATGGAGCTTGGTTCAAGTGGTAGAGTGCTAGCCTTGAGGGAAAAAGCTCAAGAACAGTGCCCAGGCCTTGAGTTAAAGCCCCAGGACTGGCAAATGCACAGGTGCACATGCACACATGCACACATACACAGCAAGAAAACATTGAATCTGAAGCAGTATCTTATTTGGTACAGGTAAACTAACCAATGTCAATAGAATGCTCTGGTATTTTAAATATCCCTTCATAATTCACCAACTGTTTGCTTTGGTTACTTTGTAAATGTCTGTGTAGGTGCAATTGGCAGATTTCCCCAGACACAATCTAAAAGAAATAGGGTAGAGACAGAAAGTATTCAATTTTTTTGTGTCTGTGACTTTCTTCAATTCCTTGTTTATAGATAATTCTTTCAGATAATGCAGTAGTTGGTTCTTTTTTTTTTCTCTCTTCCCTGTTGGAGAATAAATTCCTTTAAGACAGAATTTATTCATCCTAAGACTGCTGAAGAGCAAAAGAACTGTTCAAACCAAACTGCAAGTAACGAACTTTATGTTATCTAGAAAAAAATATGCAAGAAACCTAAAGTTATAAGCTTTCATTTAGTTCTAGAAAACATCACTTGCCGTGACACAAGTGGCTTTCTTTCTTTAAACAACAGTCCATCTCACTAGAGATCTCCACGCTGTGTAGAAACAAATAAGACAATTGCACATTTATCATTCTGAACTTATCTTTTGGGAGTGGCTATGGGGAAAGATGCATCTTATTTATTTATTTATTTGGTGCTGGTCCAGAGGCTAGACCTCAGTACCTGAATGTTACCCATCAATTTCTTTGCTCAAAGTTAGAACTCTACCACTTGAGCCACAGCTCCACTTCTGGCATTTCTGGTGATTAACTAAAGAAGAGCATCATAGACTGGCTTTGAGTCATGATCCTCAGATCTCCTCACCTCAGTTGCTAGGATTACAGGCATGAACACCAGCTCCCAGCTCACCTCTTACTTGTTTATTCATTCATTTTCTTCAGTACTATGGATTGAATCCAAGGCTTCTTCATACATATCAGGCAAATATCCTACCACTGAGTTATGCCTTCTGCCAGGCTTTTTCTAGTGATTTTTGAGAAGTAGACTCATAACTTTTCAAACCAGAACTACATTCCTATAGATTGTGAAATCCACAAGGAGTAATCAAATACTTCTTATATGCTCGTTTACATCTCAGAATAACATCAATAAATATATTCAATTAATCAGCCAGCTCACTAGTCAAAACAGCATTATAGTATAGAATCCCATTCTGCTATTTCTGATGAGCATTTCTTACTCATAGCTTACTGCCTTACTAGATGAATCAATCAAATGCCATGTGACTGAAAAGAAAAAAGTGAATAATTACTGTAGTTTCAGTGAGTATGATTTCTAAGGAAGATAAAAAGGTAATAGAAATTATAAAATTTTAGCTCGGTCCTGCAGATACCTGCAATGAACAATTGTCATTCCTAATTGAACAGAATGAGTAAATTCTCAGCTACTCTAAACTTCACAGAATCAAGTGTGAAAGAATTATAGTTCTGAGATTTTTTTCCAAACATGTATCTAATTTCTAGAAAATGGAATCTTTAAAATCACTACATGTCATTACTTCTCTTTTTGACAATATTGCATTTTGTAATTCAACCAATTCCTTCATTATAACAAAATGATGTTGATAAACTAGACTCAAAATTAGCTTTATAAAATTTCTGTATTTTATTGCATGTATTGTGATTTTGTATATGTTCTGTGGCTTTCAGTAGCCTGGTCATATGTGACATAAAATTTGTATGTTGTATTTTGGAGGCTTGTCATCATAGTACATTAATTCAAAGGAAGGTATGCACATCTGATAATATAAAACATAAATATACACTCAAAAGATGGTACTAGGGTTAACTGCTGCCTAACAACAGCCTGTAATATCATAGCCCTTGTGTGAGATTGTCTCTGAATTTGCACTCAAAATGTGGTAAACAAAGCTTTTCACTTTAATGTGCTGAAAAGTGAAAGATGTGGGAAGAACACTTGGACAGAACTCCACCAGAGTTCCAGAGTCAAGGAAGAGAAAAGGCAGGTGAACCTAAGACTCATCAAAGGGACAATAAAAATGTTAAGCTGAATACAAATGAAAATCATCCTCACTTTTACAGAGAGCCACACAGAGAAATAAAGATCTAAAATTAAATTGCAGCACAATGTTCTGTTAACTATAGCCTGAAAATGTAATTATTATTAATTGTATTCCCAAATACGGCTGAGAGTGTAGCTTTTGTGGTTAGTGGTTGCACCAAGGTGTCCTTACAGAAATGAAATAACAGCTAATAAGTTACAGGTACTTTTTCTTACTTGAATCATAAGAAAATGATAAAAAAGTAGATGTTGTATAAATTAGGTCTCTCTGGGAAGAAGCTGAATAATTAGGAAGTGAGAGAATAACTTTGTGGGTTCTTAAAAGGTTAGAGACTATTAAAATTGACAAATCACCAGTTCCAAGGATCATATATCAAGGGACAGTAAGGAAGTGAGAATAGAAATTAGAGAAACTTTAGACCTTACTTTCTTCTTAAGTGTGTTTAATTCTGGAAGTATCCCAAGGGGGTTGGGAGGGAGGTAACATAATGCTTGATTTAACTGACAACCAGAGCAAAATGTGATCTGAGCAGCACAACAGGAAAGAGATGTTGCAAAGCCTTGTATCCTGCAATGATTGATGTAGCTAAATGAATGAACCCTAGAAGTGCTATTATTGCATTTAGGAAATGGCATTGGTAGGAGTGTACTTTTGATGACCTGTTCTGACTCTAATTTTGTAGACTGCAGAAGCAAGCACAGTTTTCCTGAAGCATTACAACTTTCTGAAATATGGTAGGAAACAAATAACATTAACTTAAGATCGCACTATGTATTGTGGATATTATATATTAAGTACTCTGTTTCTTCAGCTTGGACTTTTTTATATTAAGCTTTCCATTTAAAAATCATTGAAGTTGTGGGATGATGGTAGGCCTTTCATTTTTGTAGTCCATCATAAAATTACAGCTAAGTCATCTCAATGTTTTTATTTTTCTTTTTTCCACACTGTGAGGCGGGAGACCTTGGTGATGTTAATAGTGCCACTCTACTTGGGGAAAGTAAACTTAGTGGTATATAGTGGCTTGGGCAGTTTTTCATACCAATTAAGAATTCTTTCTAGAATATGACACTGTAGATCTAGTGACTACTAGAGCATAAAGATGAATTGCATTTTGGGGATATGTATAGACTTTTTCTCATTGTAATTTTAGAAGCTGGTATGCTTGTTCTCTTCCAACAAGTGATGTACAACATATTTTCCAATAATACAGGAAGCATTTCTTGTGTGTGAGGATGAAAGTGGATTCCTGATATATGTGTTGTCATCTGCTAAATAAATTTGTTCTAAAATTATATTACCTTTCATTGATACAGAATCGTACATTTATGATACCTATTATGATGGTGTTTATGTACATGTACATTGTAAAAATATATAGCTGGCATATTCATCACTTCTCATCCTCACGTTTTTTTGGTAACTGAAAGACCTGAAATCCATTGTCTTAGCAACGTTCAAGTATTCCATTCAGGTACTATCTATAGTCACACTGTGTTTAGATCTTCACAACTCACTCTTTCTCTCTGATAGCTTGTACTTTTTGCCCAATATTTCTCCATTTCTCCAATACTTTTGGCCTGAGCCAAAATTTTGGAATTTTGATAAATTAGTTACAAAATGTTGCATTAAAAGCCAGTTCCAGAAGATTCTCTTTATTCCCTAAGAGTCTTATTATCTGGGGCTATACTGCATATATCATTTATACTATCAAGTATAGTGCTTTCCTCCTCAGAAATATTGAATTATTCTTTGCTGTTACATTTACTAGGGGTAAGCACTATAAAGCCTAACTCAATAGATATAGAGTCCCCAGCAACACAAACTCCTAAAATAGAAATATAGTCTTCATTCTCATCTCCTGTATTTTTTAAACCGATGTTGGATTTGAAAGCATAAAGGTGAGAAAAGACTGGCACACAATGTGCAGTGTGTTGTTCACTGTAATTAATGGTACTAAATAGTGGGTGTAATTCATCAAGAACTTCTATATGACAAATACTGTGCTTGGCTTATGACCCATTCACCACTATCTTATGCAATAGGTACCTGAATATCATACTAGTTTTAAAGCAAAAAAAGAGGAAAAATAGCCTTAGGTTTCACTGAATTATCCAGACCTGGTGACAATAAGATTTATCCCTCCTCTGAGGAAATAAAGAAATTATACAATTTATAAAACATTGCTAAGATATAAAATGAGCTCAATTCTGAATGAGGCTAGTAATTTTTGAGACAAAATTTCACAAGATGATCTTAATTTTTGCTCAGAATTTCTTCTCACAATATTAACATGCATAGTAAAAGGTAAATTTATAATTTCCCATGTGAACAGGACACATGCTTGAATATTTGCATTGAATTAACACGTAGCTATCAGAAAATGAAATTAGTGCAAGAGCTCATGGTCATATAATTCCATTACTGGTTCCTATAGCCTCAAGACTGGCTACAGAGGATTACAATTGTTTCTACTACAACAGAATGCTTGCACTAAAAAAAAAATCTTGTATTCTTCATAACTAACTAAAAACTTCATGCTTATAGGAGACATGAAGATCAGACTAAAACCACCCTACAAGCACTGATAAAATTGTGAACCCAGAGTCCTAACCGAAGCAATGACTGGGACCTTGAAAGATTACTTGGGTAACATGGGGAGACAGGTCTAGATATCCGTGAAATGGATAATAGTGGGAGGCAATTGAGTGGAAATGGTGTCTTGGACTGAGGAGCAGTGGAGAAAGGAGCAGGACTCTATCATTGTGAGCTGTTCTTTAGAGGATCACAGTAGTGATCATTAGGTACCAGGAAGCCAGAGCTAGGCTAGGATACTAGGATTTATCTATGGCCGATCAACTCTACCTTTGGATTGCCATGTTCTTAAGTTGTACAATGTTTTCAGTCATGGTAACTTCAGTTGTCACTCTTCAGAGCAGAAAAGGGTTAGAGTTTCTAGAATCCTAGGGATCTGCCTAGAGGAACCCTACACATGTCCTGTACAGGCTTCTACACAGGCCTCTACACAGACCTCTACAAAGACCCCACACAGGCCCCACACAGACCCTACACAGACTCCACACAGTCCCTGCCCAGGTCCCATTCAGGCCTTTACACAGGCCCCACACAGGCTCTACACAGGCCCCATGCAAGCCCTACACAGACTTTACACAAGGCTCCACCACATAAGCTATACAGGCCCTACACAAGCCCCACATAGGCCCCTCAATCCATCCTAAACTGTTTTTGTTCAGAATCTTACAGAAAATGGTGAGTTCTTTGACACTGAAGATGGACTATTTTTCATCTATTCATAAAAATTACTCATAATATAACTAATATTTTGAGCATTTGGTAAAGATATATCTACATGAATCTTTAAGATTAATTTGAATACAAAGAAAATTCTGATCCAAATTATTAGATGTTCAGATTTACATGGACAGCATACACCAAATATTATTTATTAATCAATGGATTAGGAAACACCTTTCTGAATATAATAGTTTATCATGGGCAGTCTCACCTCATCCTCTTACAGTAGAGTAATAAGATCTTTCTGTTATATAATTTTTATAAATTCCCCAAGAAATTAATGATGGAATGTATACAGTGGAAGTTAAAAGAAAAACCACACTTACTTGTAATTTGTAAGTAAAGGAATTTAATTTCAGTAGGCCATATGATTTAAATATTTTTTACATTACATTGACATTTAAGATGGATCCAATATTTAACACTCTATTAATTTTCACATTATATTTTTAATTCCTACCTAGCACTCGTATATACCTTATATCAAGTCTTCTGTTTGTGAGAAATAACTCTGCTAGAAGAAATTGTTTTTCTAAACAATATGTTTAAAATAGTTTTAAATCTTTAAGTCTGTCTAATAAAAGACTGAGGGGGAAAAATTCAGAAATTTTTTCTTTTTTTTATTGTGAAAATACCGTACAGAGGGGTTACAATTACATGGGCAAGGTATTGAGTACATTTCTTATCAAGCATTGTTGCCTCCTCCTTTGTTTCCCCTTCCCATCCCTTCCCTTCTCTCCCCACCCCACACCCCTCCATCCTGGCCAAGGTTCGCTTTTCAACATAACGTCTTGTACATCTCATTGTTGCAATGAGTCCACCTGTATCCCTATTTAAACAATTTGTTTCTTCCCTTCTCCTCCACGAATTATACCAACATCAAATACAGTGAAAACAAGGGATTCAAATGATTTGTTTTCTTTCTTGTGATTGTTTCTAACATATTTTTCTTTTTTGTTGTTGTTGTTGGTCCTGGGGCTTGAACCCTCGGCCTAGGCGCTGTCCCTCAACTCTTACAGCTCAAGACAAGACTCTACCACTTGAGCCACAAGCGCCACTTCCAGTTATCTGGTAGTTTATTTTGGAGATAAGTGTCTCACGGACTTTCCTGCCTTGGCTGACTTTGAACCATGATCCTCAGATCTCAGCCTCCTGAATAGCTAGGATTACACCAGTATTTGGCAGAAATACTTTTCTTAATGCTATTGTTTCCTGACCATGTAAAGAACTATGTAATATAAAGCCTTCATATTAATGTCATGATTTATAATCTTACAGTGTTCACAAATCACTTGACAAGTGATTAATATTAAGTCATGACAAATCTCATTTTCCTTCCTTTTTAAAATCTGTAACCATCACAAAAAAGAAAAAAATAATTCTCCTACAGTATTTTTGACGAATAAGTTAGACTTTACACATTTACTAGTTTGTTGGCTTAATGATACTTGCATGAGGGCCTAATACAACATCTTAGATTTTGTTTATTATTAGTGCTTTATATGTTAAAATGAGTTTCTTGGGCCCAGAATGGAAATACTAGCTGTTTTTAAGGGTTTTGTACTTTAAGAGTAGTTACAGATAGTTCAGAAAAAAACCTCAAGCTGTAAACATGGTCTGGACAGAGACATTAATATGTCCACTGTAATAACCAAAGGACAGTAACTGCCTTTAGTCTTTTCTCACCCATCTCAAGCTGTCTCTGTACTGGAAGTCTACTGTCTGGTTGACAGCTCTTCTTTGTGCATTCAAAGGATCTTTAGCCTTCAAGGGTAGTTCACTTCTTGCCAAAGTTGAAGTTTGATTATCATGCTTAGGGGGAGCAGAGTCAGGAAATAATCCAGTTCTTACCAATTTTAATATATTTATACATATTAAACTAATCCCTAAATTGGGTATCCTTACCTCACCCTTAATGGAAGTTGACTATCTCACTGAAACTTTCATTGTGAAGTTTCTTTGTTGCAGTTGAGTTGCTATTAGTGAATGCGCCATGTAGGTGGTAGCACTCTTTTATCAGCTCAGGATTGGATGTTCCTTAGGTGAACTACTCTATTGGCCAGGGCCTAAGAAAACCTTCTTCTCAACTGACTTATATACCGTGTGGAAAATTCTCATGTATTGCATTTTTCTTTACAAACTCTTGAAGAAAAATCAAATTCTTGATCACTCTCCTTGGATTCATTCTAAAGCAAGTGTCACCACTCTTTTTTAGATCTTTCTTAGGTGGGCTCAGTTCCCAATCAACTTTAAGTTTAATGACAGTTTTCTCTAACTATTGACAATCCATTTAAAGTTCTTCAAGTGGGTCTTATCACTAGGATTTGGACCTGAAGGTAGCATCACAGATATCGAGAGGGCAAAGCCTGATTTTAGGTTCTCAGAAGAAATCTATCTTCTTTCATGCCTCCTGCCTTCCTTTACTTCCTTCTTCGTTACCTTCATTGTTTTCTCCTTCTTCTCTTTTTGTTCTTTTTTTTTGTAGTTAAATGGTCTCATAACTCTTTCATATTTGTGCATTTGATGATAACTCAAAGAGCTGTAAACAACTTTCTTTTAATCCCTGTGTGCAATGTTTTAATAACCAAGATTTTGATAAGAGGATCAAGGGATGAGAGTTTAATACCTTCCTTCCTCATCTGGAACTAGAAATTATCCTGCCATTTATCTTGATGATTTCTCTCTAGAAATATTGTTTTATTTGAGCATCCTTTGACACTGATAATACAAGTTATTAAATAATATAAATAATGATTTACAAGCTAGTTTTATCAGACCAAGGATAACTACATTTTAGAGGACAGGAACTCTTCTCACACATATTTGTGTTGTCAGGAGCTTGTACCATGCTTGGAGAATATGGATAAGTAATGAATAATAATAGGTATAAACTGTGTGCTGGTATCAGCTCATGCCTCCAATCCTAGCTACTCTGGAGGCTGAGTTCTGAGAATTGGTGTTCAAAAGCAGCCTAGCAGATAAATCTGTGAAATTATTTTCTCCAATTAACCACACAAAACCAAAAGTGGAGTTGTGGCTGGAATAGTAGAGAGCTAGCCTTCAGCACAAAGGTTCAGGGATAGCACACAAGGCCAGAGTTCAAGCCCCAGGATTGTTAAAAACAAATAGATATAGACTTTATGCCCACATTACATTATAATCTAATTCACATAAACTTGGTAGTTGGTTCTCATCTCTTCTCTATCTAGTAAGCATTGTAAGCAATGCTTCAGGGGCAGAGCCTCTACATTATTCTTGAAGCAAATTGTAGAAAACAGTGGTGGTGTGGTAATGATGGTATCTGGAAAAAAGTGTGGGAGAAGTTAAGGCCAGAAGTGTTAGTACTAAAACACAAGGGTGGGAGGAAGATCATGCTGAGAAACCTTGGAAAGTCAAGAAACCACATAATAGCATAGGGTGTGTGTATGTTACACTGAACAATACAAATTTACATTAGGATAGAGGGGAGACTTTGAAGAAGTTGTACATAGATTGAGAAAAATATTTTTATAAATTTATAAATGAAAGTCTTAATACCACAAATTAATTGATTGAATTTGTATGTGTGCCAGCATTGGGGCTAGAACTCAGAGCCTGGATTTTGTCCCTTAGCTTTTCTGTTCAAGCCTCACTTCTGGCTTTTTTGTTTGTTTATGGTCAATTGGGGATCAGAGGATCCAAATTTCAAAATCTTTACTGTCAGTGCTGCCTTTGAACCATCATCCTAAGATCTCAGCCTGAGTACCTAGGATTACAGGTAAGAGCAAGTAGCATCCAGTGAAAATATAGTCATTAATATTCATCACTAATGAATGTTTCTGTTGACAAGAATACACAAAATAATCATGGTCCCATGGCTCACGCCTGTAAACCTAGCTAGACAGGAGACTAAGATCTGAGAATTATGGTTCAAAACTAGCTTGGGCAGGAAAGCCTATGCAACCCTTATCTACAGTTAACCACAAACAAGCTAGAATTGTGACTCAAGAGGTCAGAGTACTAGCCTTGAGTATAACAGCTCAAAACAGCAGCCAGGCCCTGAGTTCAAGCCTCAGGACCAGCACACACACACACACACACACACACACACACACACACACACACACACACACACACACACATGTACAAAATGAAAAAATGAACACACAAAATTTTGATGAACCTTTACCAACATGAAACAGACCTAACTTTCTGGCCTTTAGTTTTTTTGGAAACAAAAGAATTGAACTGATAGTTTAAACTATGAATGTTATTGCCATCTTTGCTTTACAGTCATGGTGGAGAGCCCTAGAAACAGCTCTCTGCTCTTGCAAGCTTATCCTTTCCTTTAGCACTGATTTAGCTTTGAGGGAGAGGAAGTGAAAACTCAACACAAGAACATCAAAATGCCAGTCTCCATGAAAATGCATTTTTATTTTAGAGAAGCTAGCAGAAAACAAGGGAAGAATGTCGAAATTGAATCAAATGAAAGGCAAAACTGCACTGGGAGGACTCTGGCATTTTTCCGCCTCCTCTCATTTGCATGATGTATGTCAGAGAATCTTCAAAAAAGCAAATCTGCGACAGCAAATTTCTCAGTACAAGCCACTCAGAACTGTTCCGGCTCCAAACGGAAGAGCATTCAAAGCCGTTTTAAATTGTGATGAAGTTGAAAAGCTGAGAAAATTGTAGCGACAGCCACACTTTTAAGACAGACCAGAGCATTTTTCAAGGCTGCAAAAGGACTTGAGGAAAAGACAGGAGTAGTGGAATTTCCTCAATATTCAGGAATGGGTGCTTTGGTTAAAAGTATCTGTAATTCTCCCATGGGAACACACAAATGTATGTATACACCCAGGTTAATGAGAGCCGCCTCATAGGGGCAGAAAAGTTTCAAAAGAGGGCTGCATGCAGTAGAATAAAGGATTGCTGAATAAGGTATTGAAAGGTGGGGGGGGGGAGGGTAGGTGAATTTCTGAAGAATTAGCTATTAAATCATGCCCGTTTATTACAGGCCGACTTGGCAATGCAAGTGCTGGTAAAAGGATGTCAGGGGTTTCAACATAAAATTCCTATTAAAAGCAGTTATTGTGTAAAATTAGCTATCCAGATCTTTCAGCAGTTCATACCATCTGGCAGGCATGTAGAAACCCAGATGCCCTAGGTCTTTGTGTAGAGTTGAGAGTCATTGGGTATAAAATGATGCACCATAAATATCTCATTCTGGGGAAAAGCTAAGATACTGTTCATTGGTTCCACTTACGTTACATTCTCATTTGATCACACAACACAGCACTTTTTTCAGTTACATTAGCCACTCTTCTTACAACCAAAGACTTCTTACACTGAAGATTTTTTTCATTTGCACCTCCAGATCTTTTGCTCATCCATCATCTCATGAAATATGGTGGGAGGAAGGAGATTGATGATTGTGTTTGGGGTACATATGCCCAATGGGAGGTAATGGTAGGATATCAAAGATGAAAGTACGTGAAGTTCAGTGTTTATAAACTAGATTCATTGTCTTACCAGTGTCTGTGCTAATTTGGGGTGAACTTTGGCCTCTCCAATAAGGCAATGACTAGCTCTTTTTTTTCTTGTATAGCCCTGCGGTAGTAGCTGTCTCTCTCTTTTTTTTTTCTTTTTTCTTTCTTTTTGTTGGTCGTGGGGTGTGATAACTCTGGGCTTGGTCGCTGTCCCTATGCTCATCAGCTCAAGGCTAGCACTGTACCACTTGAGCCACAGCACCCCTTCTGGTTTTCTAGTGGTTTTTTGGAGATAAGAGTCTCACAGACTTTCCTGCCCGGGCTGGCTTTGAACCATGATCCTCAGATCTCAGCCTCCTGAGTGGCTAGGATTACAAGCATGAGCCACTGGTGCTCAGCTTGCTGCTTGTCTCTTATGGGCTTCAAATTCCTAGATCCCTTTCTGTTGGCTTTCTTTCACTGTCTCATTCTTTGGTAAATAAATTCTTTATGCAACTTCCTTGTTTGCATTTGTCATTTGTATCTACCCAAGGCTGTGATTGATAGCATCTACTTTCTAAAAGAGAAAAGTTTAGCTTGTGGAGAAATATACTTAATGAAATATGCTGATTTGTGCAGGAAAATGTACAAGGCAACAGAAAATTTATTCTTGCTTGAATTTAATAAACCTCCTCTTTTATACTTAGATGAAATTCATATATAAAAATAAATAAAATATGTTTCCCAAAGGGAAGTATTCTGAATGCCTACTGTGGAAATCTGGGGTAATATGGTTCCTTCATTAGCTTTTTTTCTCTTCTACTTCTCTGGCTGTTTCTTCTCTGTCACATATGTTCACCAACCTCCAACAGTTGTTTTTCCTTTGAGAGTTCCTTCAGTCTACATATTTTCATTCATTATTTAGCCTCTCCTCTACTTATTTCAGGATCTATTATGCATTCAAAATTTCAACAGCTACTTATTGAATTTCTTGATGTATCTCTGAATTGCTATCCAACTTTTTTTTTTTTTGCCAGTCCTGGGGATTGAAGATTCAAGGCCTAGGTGCTGTCTCTGAGCCTCTTTGTGCTCAAAGCTAGTGCTTTCCCACTTGAGCCACAGTGCCACTTTCAGCTTTTACTGAGTAGTTTATTGGAGATAAGATTCTCACAGATTGTTCTTCCCAGGCTGGCTTCAAACCAGGATTCTCAGATCTCAGCCTCCTGAGTAGCTAGGGTTACAGGAATGAGCCACAAGCACCCAGATAGAATGACTATTCTTAAATACCTTCTCTACTCAAAAGGCTTAACAATTTTACATTTAATTTTGACAAATTCCTAGACACTGGAACCTCGATAGTTGGACATATTTCCTTTCTACTTTGCTATATCTGAAAGCAATCTAAACTGCTTTACCAAAAAGAAAAAAAAAGAAAAAATAGTAAACTATAAAGCAAAGGTTTACATAAGACTGTTTATATTTTCATTATGTAGCAATCAAACATTAGTTGACCAGAGCTGGTAAAAATAGAGGTTTTTTAACCCCTTATTCACCATTCTCATTTGGAATCTGAAATAGCTGCTCAAGATTGCACCTTCTTATATTTATCCCATTCAATAGACAAAGGGAAATATGTACACACTAGTTCTCTTACACATAGGTAGGATCACTTGTCAGCAAGAAAAGAAGGTGAGTGAAGAATTGTGTTATAACAGTTACTCTAATGATGGTCCCAGCCTCTTTATATTTTACACTGTGTTCTTCACCATGTTATGTCTCAAGAAAACGATAAAGCAGATTCCTTTTCTTCAAGAAAAGATAGTGTGCTGTTATATAACATACCTTGCTGCCTTTCCTTGGCTCAAAAATTGATGATTATTCTGCTCCTTCCCCTCTCCCCCCCCCCCCCCCCCCGCTTTATAAATCACAAATTCTTTTCAGTAAAGTTTGGTGGCTTGTTAACTGGAGAGCAAGAATGGCTAGTTTATTTTGTTCATTTATTGTCACTGACAATGGGGATCCTCTACTATGTGTGTTCCCTACTAGTAAGCCACATTCTTTACCCCTCTTTCATTGATGTAACAGTAATTCTATGATATTCTAATTTCCATAGGTGGCAAACACAAAACTGAGTGGTCGCTCCTTCTACGAAGTCATGATGGTTGTGAATCCTAGGAAGGATGAGATATCCTATTAAACAATTTCACATAGTTTAGAGACCTCTATAGGCCTATGAGCTCATAGCTGCACCAAACACGTGGCAGGTGTGAATAGACGTATGCTATTCTTTTTTTTAATAATCACTTTAATCATACAGAGGAAATCTTCATATCATAAAGAGTTATGTTTCAATAGATTTCCACGTCTATTGCTTGAAACTGAAAGAACATAGTTTTCACAGAAATAATGTAATTAACCCAGAGAATTATATTTCACTCATAATGGAATAATACATAACACTGTCTTCACTTCTAGATCTTAGGAGTAGGGTTATTTGGGGGGGAGGAGTTACTGAATAAAATAAAATGAGATGTAAAAGGAGCTGGGCTCTGGTGGCTCATGCCTGTCAGCCTAGCTACTCAGGAGGCTGAGATCTAAGGATTGAGGTTCCAAGCCAGCCTAAGCAGAAAAGTCCCTCTGAGACTTTTATCTCTAACAACCTATTTAAAAACCCTGAAGTGTCGCTGTAACTCAAGCCTTGAGCACAAAGAGGCATCTTGGTCCTGAGTTCAAGCCCCAGTACTAGCAAAAAGAGAGCGGGGGGAGGAAGGGAGAAAGAATAGAGCCCCTTCTATTAAAGAACAACGAAGCAAAATAAATCAGTTTTAGGACCTTTCTCTATACATATTCTAAAGGTGCTCTACATACTATTTTAAGGCAACTTATATGGAAAGGACTAAAGTAAAACCACCCCTTGCCTTCATTGTAAATTCTCGCTTTGCCCATAAATTGGCTGTTCCTGTTGCATTAGATAGGCAACTTTTTTCAGTGACTTCAGGATGGTAGGAAATCTGTTACAAGATTGCATAAATGATACCAATGCATAAACACAAAACTCATTACCATTATTGAAGAGAATTGTAGCTTTTAAAGGAGTGATTTTTTTATTCAGAAGTTTTCTTTTTTTGTGTGGTTTTACTTGGGCCTCATATTCTCATAGCTTTTTCATTCAACTAGCACTTGAGCCACACTTCCACTGGGTTTTTGTTGGTTAGTGGAGATGAGCCCCTCATATCTATCTGCCTAGATTGGCTACAGAGCCCTCAAGTCTCAGCCTCCAGGGTAGTTAGAATTAGAAGCATGAGCCACTGACACTCAGCCTAAGAAGACCTTGATTAGAAGAATTTGTGGGACAAAGCATGAACAAGTGCAGCAGTGATACAAACTAGACTCAATGTTGAACATGAACTATAAAACTTACGGATAAGGGGGAGTCAAGAGGAAAAATGGGAGAAAATGAGGGAAGAAGTGACACTGTTCAAAAAGAAATGTCCTCATTACCTGACTTGTGTAGCTGTAACCACATTGTACATCACCTTTACAACCTTTACAATAGCAAGACAAAATAGATTAAGAAAAAAAGTGAAGTTAAATGGTATTAGAAAGCATGTAGACCAGAACTTCAATGAGACACTGTTTCTTTCATTATTTATTTATTTATTTGGTCATGGAACTTGGAACTTGGTCATGAACTTAGAGCCTGGGTGTTGTCTCTGAGCTTTCTTGCTCAAGGCTAGTCTCTATCACTTTGAGCTAGAGCACCACTTCCAGTTTTCTGGTGATTAATTGGATAGCATTTGACAAGAAGTGTGCTTATAACCTTACTTATATAACTGTAACCAGTTTATACATCACCTTGACAATAAAAAACATTAAAAAGATTCTTACAGCCTTTCTTGCCTGGGCTGGCTGAGATCCTCAGATCTCAGCCTCCTGAGTAGTTAAGATTATAGTCATGAGCCACCAGTACCTGGCTTGAGACACTGTTTTTTTTTTTTTAATAAGTTTTTTTTATTGTGAAAATACTGTACAGAGAGGTTACATTTACATGAGCAAGGTATTGAGTACATTTCTTATCAAGCATTGTTGCCTCCTCCTTTGTTTTTCCCCTTCCATCCTGTTTCTTAATACTATTTCAACCCTTCTTGGACTCATTGTTGGCTGTCTGCTGCTCTCTGCTCAAGAATTCTGTCCTTTCTCACTTCCATCCATCCTATCTTTCACTCTGTTTTGCGTTTTGCCTTTCTGGTTTTTTTCCCCTTACTTTTGTAATTAATCTTTCCTGGTTACCTATTCTCTGTCAGGCATTCTGCCACAACTGATACCTAAGTCAGGAAGATAGAGCTCTGAGTCTTATCTTCAAGATCATCACATTCTATTTGAGAGACAAACACAATTAGGAAAATCATAATCAAATTTGGTGTTGTAATGATTTTTCCAAAAGAAAAAAAAAAAGGGAAAAAATAGCCCCCTCCTGCATTTTCTGCTAGATTAGGCCTCATACAAAAGGAGCAGCTGGCCTAGGTCCCTGGCTCTGTTCTGTAACCTTAGCTACTCAGAAGGCTGAGATTTGAGGATTCATGTTCAATGCCAAGTCCTGGAAAGAAAGTCTAGGTGTCGCTTAGCTTCAATTAAGAGCCAAAAAACAGAAATAGAGCTTGTGGTTCAAGTGGTAGTATGCTTGTCTTGAACAAAAAAGCTCAGTGACAATGTTCAGGCTCTGCATTCAAGCTCCAGAATTGGCCACACACACACACACACACACACACACACACACACACACACACACACACACACACACACACACACACACACACACACACACACACACAGCAGCTGTATCTGAAGAATTTGCAAAATATAGAAGCAACAGGGGGGAGGAGGATCCTTCCCCTAATCGCGAAAGCCATGCCTTAGGAGGCGGGACGGAAACGGGTTTTGAACTTTAAAGTACATTACTAGACATAAAGCCTGAAGGAAAGGAGTAGTGGGAGATGGGCACTGCACAATCTGTGAAGACCTGTATAAGCCATATAAAAGAGATTTGGTTTAGCTGGGCACAGGTGGGTCATGCCTGTAATCCTAGCTACTCAAGAAGCTGAGATCTGAGGATCGCAGTTCAAAGCCAGCCTGGGCAGGAAAGTCCAATAAACTACTAGAAAAGCGGAAGTGGCACTGTGGCTCAAGTGGTAGAGTGCTTGCCTTGAGCTGAAGAGCTGAGGGACAGCGCCCAAGCCCAGAGTTCAAACCCCAGGGCCAACAACAACAACAAATAAAAGGAGGTTTGGTTTTGTCTTGAGATAATGAAAATGTCTTGAACACCTTGATTCTGAAATAGTCCTATGTTTCGTCATTGTTGTCAGGGTGTACTCTCTGCAGGAGTACGATGTCCATATACTGCTTGGCTTAGAACAGAGTTACATCACTGATAATCCATCATAATTTGGAATTATCAAGAATCAAAAAATAGATTAGCCCTCCTAACCTACTAAATGCCCTACGTAGTTTAGAAATTACGCACTGTGCTGGTTCTTTGTCCAGTGGTTAGGTTGCTGATTGGGGATTGTAGCTTTCAGCATTTTATGTGTGTGTGTGTGTGTGTGTGTGCTTGTGTGTGTGTGTGTGTGTGTGTGTGTGTGTGTGTGTGTGTGTGTGTGTGTGTATGCTGGTTCCAGGGGCTTGAACTCATGGCCTGGACCCTGAACTTCTTTTGCTCAAGGCTGGCACTACCAGGTGAGCCATAGCTCCCTTTCTGGCTTTTATTTTTGGTAGTTTATTGGAGATAAGAGTCTTACAGACTTTCCTGCCCAGGCTGGCTTTGAATCAAGGTCCACAGATCTCAGGCTTCTGAATATCTAGGATTAGAAGTATGAGCCACTGGCACCCAGTTGCAGTATTTTTTAAAATTGTATCTTATGCTTTTGTCCTGGACACTTTGAGGGCAATTTTTCTACTCACATCTTCTACATAGCTGTTATTACATGTGTGAGACTTTACGCCTAGGTTCGGTTTTTATTAAATGTATATTACTTTCATAGAATTGTAAATTCAAAAACTCTTAAGAGGAACTCAACGCTAAATCAGAAATGATCCGTGCTATGAAAATATAGCACAGGAGACAAGTAGGCATCAATTGTGCTGCCCTTGAGAGAGATGAGGTTTTGAGCTAGTGCAGTAAAAAGAAGAATGCAGGAGAAAAGATTTAAGTCAGATTAATAGAATGGATGCAGAGGCTGGTGATTACTTGGATGTGATTTTAGGACAAGGGAGTAACCTGGGACAATACTTGGATTAAGATTTAAGATGGCCTGGTTTTTCATTTCAGCTAGTTTATTTTTCCCCAAATGTGAAATGACAATTTATACAAAATATATCTAAAGATTTCAGAATGCTAACATTCTATTTTCCAGTGGTAAAATCATTGGTACAATCCTTTCTACACATTATCAAACAGCCCTACTAGTTGACAGATCTTTGAAACCTAGTCATCAAAAAAGGGCCAGCCCATTTTAATTCTTTACAAGACAAAAAGTTCCCATGTAATGTTCATAAGCCTTGTTAAATTGAAATGAATAAGTAATTTAGTTGGAGCACATGTTTTTTTTGTTTTACTATATTAAAACTACTTTTGAGGGTCAAGTACACATCTCTACCAAAACCTAAATCTTACAATTTCAAGTAGATAAATTTATTTTAATTTATATAGTTTGATTTATTTTCACTATCAAGCAAGTTGTTAGATATTTGACATATAACCTAAAGAGAAATAAAGGAATATATTATAAATAATTAATGTGCCAATAGGTTCAAATTTAACTTCATTTTGCTATAAATATAGTAAGATGCCAGGGCATTGTATCTATCTTACACAGGTATAATGCATATAAGCTATATATATATATACACATATATACTTGACTTTTAAGATATTTTAAAGCATCAACCTATGAGTTTATAATCATTAATTTTGTTTTACATTGGATTTTTCTCTGTTGACTTATGACTGTAGCAACACTGGTATTTTTGATAGTTTTTTTTAATTGTAGAATTTTTTTAAATTTTATTTTATTGTAAAGATGCCGTACAAAGGGGTTACAGTTATATGAGTAAAGTAATGAGTACATTTCTTGTCGAGCATTTAATTTTTCTGCTTCTATCATTTTCTGAGAAAGTAACAAGGATACAGCACTGAGTGCTCATTGGGTAGATCCAGGGTTTCTGTCCTAATAGAAACTAGTCTTACGATATTTTCAGAAGGAGGTTGAAAAATCTCACTCTATGTTCTAAATTGTACCTGCAAATACCAAATAGCTTTAGGAGAGTGCTGTATTATTCTTTGTGTACTTCAGTGACAAAAAGCTGAAAATTTGTTTATTGACCTTGACATTAAAAAAGGTATCCCTTTTGCTATTTGGTCTGTAATTGTTTCCAGTGGACTATTTTGTCTGATTGAAATGCCTATTATTTTTCACTGGCTAATTCTTTAGATTAGACTTTAGAAATATTGGTCTGGAAAACATTTCAAGTTTGAGATGAAGATAATGTAGTCCAGAGAGCTGAGGAGGGAGGACACTGTGGACCATTACCTGAACCCTTGAAAACACAGTCTTGTGTTTTCCTTCTAGTTGGGCCCTTAAAACAAAGAAGAGTTTTAATTTTTAAAAAGTATTTTATTTATTTGTATTGTGAGATCTACATTCTGTTCTGTTAATTTATTTTCCAAAACAGTCTCCATGCTCCAAAGCTCTCATCCTTCTCTCTTACATTGAATACATTACACAGATAATGTATCAAACTTACAGTAGATACCTAACAAGGTGAATTTGCAGATCTATTGGTCTCAAATCTTTTGGGAAGCTGCTGTGTGCTTCCCTTCGGAGAGATGCAAAACAAGCAGAATAAAATTTCTAATTTTGAGGAACTCATGAGGAAATTAAACTTGTATAATTGACACTAAAAGATTAAGCTTTTTTTTTTTTTTTGGTCGGCTGTGGGGCTTGAACTCTGGGCCTGGGTGCTGTCCCTCAGCTCTTCAGCTCAAGGCGAGCGCTCTACCACTTGAGCTACAGTGCCACTTCCAAGATTAAGCTTTTTAAATGTTGTTGCAGAACTAAAAAATGAAGTGCTCTGTGAGCTGTATTAGTCAAGATTACACAGAGACACCCAACCAAGTGACTAGGTAGACAGTTGAGAGATAGATGATAGATGATAGATAGTTAGACAGATAGATAAGCCTAAAGACCTATAAGAGGGGATTTATTATGAATTTACAGATGAAGGAGGCTGAGAAGCCCAAGGACATCCAATCTGTAATATGGAGAATGAGGAAATGTTTTGAGTCTGAAGGCCGCAGAACTCAAGAGGATGGTTGGTCTTACATCCAGAGAAAATTGGGTGTTTCTGCTCAAGAAAAGATTAAAATTTCCCCTTTTCTATCATTTTATTCTACTTAAGCTCTAATGGGATGATGAGGCCTAAACACATTGAGGGGAGTAGATCTTTGCACATCTACTGAAAAGTACAAATCATTTCTCTTCACATCCCTGCACAAGGGTATCAGGAACCTGGGTAGCTCTTAGCCCAGTGAGGCTAACCCATGCAATTAATTATCAGAGTTACTGTGGAAGTAAAAGGCAATTGTGTTAGGAGAAAAATAGAACTTTTGAATGAATCTACAAAAGACTGGTGAAATTAAAAAATCAGAAAGATTGGTCTTCTAGGCAAGATAAATATCACAAGATCTAGAGCTTTAGATGTTTGGGGAAGTACAGCTTTGAATAGAGATATAATAAGTATAAAGAAAAGAGAGATGAAGTCATAGTGTGAGAATTTTATATGGAATGTGACATAATTTTCTGAGGAAATTGTCTTACTATTGAAGTTTAATAAGAGGATTAGATAGAATAAGCCTTTGATTTGCCTTGATGTCCCAGAAGGTTAAAAATCTTATAGTCTAAACCTTTGACCCTCTAATAGCATCACCCACAACCCAAGGATTTTTCTCACTTGCTTAATTCCTTAACATTAAATTTCACAGCCCAAATCTTATATGCTTTCAAATGCCAATCAAGTTAGCCCGTATCATAGAAATTTTGTTTCAACAAACTTACTGACTAGAATCTGGTAGTTTCTTAAACATACCTGAAAACAAATCACCCAATACTGCTCACATATTTCAATCCACTGCTAGATCTATCTCAATGAGAAAAATTCTTGCCAATAACCAGCATTTTACTCATTCATGGCTTATAGAGGTACAAGTGAATGACTTAGTAAGTGCGTTGGTTGTCTAGGTTTGTATTTCCAAAAATGGTATAGTGCTTGAAATCAACCTCATCATAGTTAACTATTTTGAGGATCTTTAATTTAATTTCAAAGAGCTTGATACTCTCTAAAAAATTAGGGACGTAGTGACCTTATGGGATCACACATGAATGATACCAGAATGCTCTCATTTTTCACTAGATTTGAACATCTCACCATTATTAAAAATAATGTTTGGGTCATGACTATGGTGCTGTAAAATCACCCTTATCTAGACGACAAGGGTCTAGAATGTTCTATCATCCAATTTAGCTGCATTAGTACGTATCAGCACTATGTAGTCCACTCATGCTTGTTCTCTGAAGCAGTCCTCTGATAATTTGTTGATATTCTGCTACCTCATTACCTTGCTATCTCCTTTCATTTGAATCTGAGTCTACAAGTGTTTTGTAATCTTCAAGTAGAAGTACAGTTTCTGGAATGATTTTGGACTGTATACTTTAAAGCAAGGAATAAGTAAAACAGAAAACGCATGGCAAAACTTTCTCAGGGTCCCTAATTTTATCTTTCAAAAAAGAGGAGCAGCAGTAGAACTTCAGGTTTGGTGTTACTTGAGTGATTGATGTCACTGTGGATGATGTGGAACTTGCTTCTGAGTGGCTTATGCCTAACTCACTCAATAGGCAGCCAATATGAGGTCATTAACAAAAAGGCTGTGAAGGGGTGGGCCTTACATATGGAAGGTAAGTAATAGGCAGCCAATATGAGGTCATTAACACAAAGGCTGTGAAGGGATGGGCCTTACATATGGAAGGTAAGTCATGTAATTCTCCCTGCTCTATAGAAAACAAATAATTTCCGTTATCTGAAATTAACTCGGTATCCCAATGTCTCTGTCAGATAATTGTCAGATAATTTTTACATTAACATTTACAGTGACACAGCAAAATAGAACCATGTGTGCAGAAATTAAATAAACCACATATGCTCTTTTAAAGGAAGTTAAGCTTCTTACGAGTGTACATTTACTCTTTTCTTTGTAGACATGCAAGCACCATCTTTTGCACAAAATTAATGGTAAAATTAATGGTAAAAATGTTAAAACCTTGTTTTACATTTCATGGAATATGTTACTTTCCTGCTGTTGCTAGAGGATTCTGAAGAATATATGAAATCCTTTGCTTTGTTTCTTTGCTTTGTTTCCTAAAGGATATATGTTTTTATGGCTTTCTGACCCCCTACCAGTCCTTTTTGTCAAAATATCAACAAAAGTTGAGGATAAGGTGGATCCATTGCAACAATGAGATGTACAAGTCATTATGTCAAAAAACGAACTTTACAACTTTGGTGGGAGGTGGGGGGAGGATTGGGTAGGGGGAGGGGAGGAGTATGGGAAGGGATGGGAAGGGGAAACAAAGAGGGGGCAACAATGCTTGATAAGAAATGTACTCGTTATCTTGCCCATGTAATTGTAACTCCTCTGTACGGTATTCTCACAATAAAAAAAAAAGATGAAGAAAAAAATAGTCTCATTTCAGCCAGTAAAATGTCATTTAGAAATGCAACTGACCACTGCCATAAAAATTGTAAAGCATGTGTTAATGCTCGCAACACAACAAGTAGCATGATGAATTCATAAAATTTTCCATAACAGATCCAAATTATCAGAAATATTCCGCAAAATAAGAGAAAGGCAGCAGATGATGTTCTTCAAATAGAAGATACCATATCCAGGAAAAAAATGTTTAAGAAATAAAAAAGGAACATTGTCTTATACATATATACATATATACAAATACACACATACATACACACAAATATAAAAACTAAGGAAGAAAGGATGTAAAAACGAGATAAAGCATAAATGAAGAGCAAAGGTGAAGGAAACTACAGTAAGTTCGAAATGATCGGCTACAAGTAAACAGAAGCATAATTGGTAATCAAGCAGACATTATCAAATTAAAATATAGTAAATTCTTTGAAACCTAAAAAAGGAGAGAACATAAATGAATAAAATATTAAGACATAAAATTTCCCACCCCAACAAAGACACAATTCAAATTGTAATTAGTGATTTATGGTAATTAACTTTTTCTCTACTCTTTTGAAAAAATTTACCTAATTTATAATTCAGTGACTCCAAATTACATCATTTTCTGTTTAATTCCAACTTAAGGAATTCTGCCCTGGTGTTATCTGCAGAGTACCACATGTAACCAATTGGATTAAACTGACCATCTGGTGGTTGGGTAAGTGCCAGGACCAGGCAGACTGTTCCAGTTACTTATCTGTGTCCACATCTTTTCCACCCACTTGAGAGAGAGGGCTTATGTAATCAGTATCCTAAAAAGGGGCAATTATATGCACTCACCAATACTAGTACCAATAATAGAATTAACCCATTAGACTACAATTGGTATTTGCATTTGTAATTATCTCTGTGTTTCAGTCATCCTTAGAAAGTATTATATACTTCCCATAATATTGTAACAGGTTTAATACTTCTTTGATTTTTATATGTAAGTAAACTAATGCTTATAGGAACTAACAATTTCTCAAGATTCTATTGTTTGTAAACCTTTATGTCATTCCATAAGCTTTAAACCATGCTGTATGCTGTATATGTAAATGTTCTTCAAGTTGCAAAAAACTGAAATTTTTGTTATATCTTGAACTCCAAGCTACAAATTAACAGTCTTCCCTTTTTATTGAAGATGTGAAAAAGTCTATCACTGATAGATTTATTATGCACAATAGCAAGGAATATTTCAATAAGATCAATACACCACAGATGGGCACTTGTGGCTTATGCCTAGCTACTCAGTAGGCTGAGATTTGAAGCTTGTGGGAAAACTCCTAAAACTCTTATCTCCAATAAACTACTCAGAAAAATCCAGAAGTGGCACTGTGCTCAATTGGTAGAACACTAGCAAAAGGAGGTCAACACTAAGACCAGCAAAAAATAAAATAAAATGAAATAAAATAAAATAAAAGATCAACAAAATGTAGAAGATAGGAAGAACATGATAGGTCCCATGCCAATAGCTTATGTCTGTAATCCTAGCTACTCAGGAGTCTGAGATCTGTGGATCACAGTTCAAAGCCAGCAGAGCAGAAAAGTTCATGAGACTTTTATCTCCAATTAACCCAATTAACCACCAGAATACCAGAAGTGGAGCTGTGGCTCAAAACAGTAGATCACTATCCTTGAGCAAAAGACCTCAGGGACATTGCCCAGGCCCTAACTTCAAGACTTAAGTCAACCAAAATAAATAAGGAAAGAAAGAAAGAAAGAAAGAAAGAAAGAAAGGAAGAAAGAAAGAAAGAAAGAAAGAAAGAAAGAAAGAAAGAAAGAAAGAAAGAAAGAAAGACAGACAGATAGAAAGAAAGAAAAAGAAAGAATGAAAGAAAGAAAGAAAGAAAGAAAGAAAGAAAGAAAGAAAGAAAGAAAGAAAGAAAGATCATACTTTCTAGATCATGGACCATCTGGTTTGATGCATTAGTCTATTGAACACCTTCCCTTGCTTTTAACAATACTTTCCATAAAAAAATAGTCATATTAAAGTTGACATTTTACTCTCTAGAAACTTAGATGGCAATTATAAAATTATGTATCTTAATAACTGTTCAAGAAGTAATGTACATGTTCTTTATTAAAATATGAGTGTACCTTAAATAAGTTTCATCTAGGAGTTTAAAATCAATTCTTTCCTAATTCTCCACATTTTCACCAACATTTTATTTCAGCTGGGAAAAATTCCCATATAACCTTGTTACTAATTAATCTTATGTTATTCTGGCTATTTTAAATTAATTATTGATAGCTTTAGTGTGATCTTGTTTGAGATCATTTAGGTAAATGCCCCAAAGTGGAATTGTTGGGTCACACTAAAGCTACCAGCACGACTATGTTTATTGCAGCATTATTTACCATAGCTAAGATAAGGAAGCAACCCAGATATCCCTCAGTAGATGAATGGATCAAGAAAATGTGGTATATATAAAAAATGGAATTCTATGCCTCCATCAGAAAAAATGACATTGCCCCATTTGTTAGGAAATGGAAAGATTTGGAAAAAAGTATATTAAGTGCAGTAAGCCAGGCCCAAAGAAACATAGGTTCCATGGTTTCCCTTATTTGCAATAACTAGTATATGTCTGAGTCAAACAGAAAAGGTCAGATAAGTTGATGTTAAGGGAATGAACCCCAAGATAAGTATTCAAATGTTTTTTTTTCCTTTCATGCAATTGTTTCTATCATATTTATAAGATGATTTCTATGTTGCTTTGTATGTCCCTCCCCCATAGTATAACCCATACTTTCACTGTTTTTGATGTTGGTATAATTAGTGGAGGTGAAGGGAAAAAAACAAATAGTTTAACTAGGGATACAGGTGGACCTATTGCAACAATGAGATGTACAAGTCGTTATGTTGAAAAACGAACTTAACAACTTTGGTGGGGGGTGGGGAGAGGGGAGGAGTATGGGAAGGGTTGGGAAGGGATGGGAAGGGGAAACAACGAGGAGGCAACAATGCTTGATAAGAAATGTACTCGTTATCTTGCCCACGTAATTGTAACTCCTCTGTACGGTATTCTCACAATAAAAAAAATAAAAATAAATAAATCAATTATTTAATTTTTTACTGTGAAATGTTGAGATTTCGACTTTGCTTAAAAATTAGAGCAAAGCCAACCAAAATTTAAATGTTTGTATATAATTTTCTTTGAACACTTGCTATAATTCTTCATAAATATCAAATGAACTATGAATTTTTAAAAAAGTCATTAAAAATTGATACAGCTAAAAAATCACAGTTTCCAGGAGAACTGACCAGAACATATGTTCAGCATAGATTTGTTGAGTTGAAACATATTTTCCAATTGAGAATCACCTCAAAGGTCACTTGTTAGTCCAATTTTCTCTGGCTTTATGCAAATCTGAAGTGATAGTCAACAAATCAGAGATAATTCATAATTAAATCAAAAACGAACTTTTAAATTATCTCCTTTCTATAATTTTCAACTTTTTTTAATTTTTTAATTTTATTTATTTTTTTATTGTGAAAATACTGTACAGAGGGGTTACAATTACATGGGCAAGATAATGAGCACATTTCTTATCAAGCATTGTAACCTCCTCCTTGGTTTCCCTTTCCTATCCCTTCCCAGCCTTCTCCCCCTCTACCCAATCCTCACCCCCCCCCCCCCCCGTGGAAAAGTTGCAATAATTTTCAACTCTTATGGAAAACTTTTGTTTAATATCATTTATGTTTTTTTACTATATGCTCAATTTATTCCTACAGGTTATACCCCTTTCTGCTTAAGAGAGTCTTGTTGGTTTCTAGTTTGTTTTTTGATGCTTGTCCTGGGGCTTTAACTTAGGGCCTGGGAGCTGTCCATGAGGGTATTTTTGCTCAAGGCTAATGCTCAACCACTTGAACCACAGCTCTGCTTCCAGTCTTTTGTTGGCTAATTGGAGATAAGAGTCTAATGGACTTTCCTGCTTGTACCAGCTTAGAACTATGATACTCAGATCTCAGTTTCCTGTGTAGCTAGGATTACAGCTATAAACCACCAACACGTGGCTTTTATAAAAATTCCATTTGCAATCTTTAAAAAGAAGTTAATTGTTATTACAAACTTGATATACAGAATTTGTTTTTATCTTTAAACATAAACATTTAACAGAACTATTTCAAAATATAATCTGAAAGAACAGTGCTGGAGGAGTATCAACACCAAATTTCAAACTCTACTACAAAGCCATAGTAATCAAAACAGCTTGGTACTGGCACAATAGCAGACTTCAGGACCAATGGAATAGAATTGAAAACCCAGAAATGAACCTAAAGACCTATAGCCATCGAATCTTCGATAAGGGAGCTAAAAAAATAGAATGGAAAAAAGACAGCCTTGAAGAGGCTGTAAATGGTGCTGGCAAAAATTGGTTAACTAATTGTAGAAAATTAAAGCTAGATCCTTATATATCACCCTGCACCAGAATCAACTCCAAATGGATCAAAGACCTCGGAGTCAAAGCAGACACTCTGAAAACATTACAGGATGGAATAGGAGAAATCTTAGGTCTCTTTGGCACAGGCCGAAATTTTCTTAATAGAGACCCAGAATCACAACAAATCAAAGAAAGGTTGGACAAATGGTATTGCAGGAAGCTGCTTCTGTATGGCAAAGGACATAGCTAGCAAGATCAATAGAAAGCTCACAGATTGGGAGAAGATCTTCACTAGCCATACAACGGACAAGGGTCTCATATCTAAAATATACCTGGAACTCAAAAAATTAAATCCCCCAACAACAAATCTTCAAAGAAACAACTGCCCAATAAATAAGTGGGCTAAAGACTTAAAGAGAAACTTCTCTGAATAGGAAAGAAGGATGGCCAAAAGACACATGAAGAAATGCCAACCTCCCAAGTCATAAAAGAAATGCAAATCAAAACAACATTGAGATACCACCTCACCCCACTTAGAATGGCTAGAATGAAGAACTCTAATAACAACAGATGCTGGAGGGGATGTGGACAGAAGGGAACCTTACTGTTGGTGGGAGAGTAAACTTGTTCAACCACTTTGGAAAGCAGTATGGAGGTTCCTCAAAAGACTCCACATAGAGCTCCCCTATGACCTAGCAATCCCACTTTTGGGCATTTACCCAAATGATCACAAACAAGACCATACTAAAGCTACCAGCACGACTATGTTTATTGCAGCATTATTTACCATAGCTAGGATATGTAACCAACCCAGTTGCCCCTCAGTAGATTAATGGATCAAGAAAATGTGGTATATATACACAATGGAATTCTATGCCTCCATCAGAAAGAATGACATTGCCCCATTTGTTAGGAAATGGAAAGACTTGGGAAAAAGTATATTAAGTGCAGTAAGCCAGGCCCAAAGAAACATAGGTTCCATGGTTTCCCTTATTTGCAATAAATAGAATATGTCTGAATCAAGCAGAAAAGGTCAGATAAGTTGATGTTAGGGAAATGAACCCTAAGATATGTATTCAAATTTTTTTCTTTCATGCGATTGTTTCCAACAGATTTATAAGATTATTTCTTTGTTGCTTTGTATATTCCTCCCCCACGGTATACCCCCTGCTTTCACTGTATTTGATGTCGGTATAATTTGTGGAGGGGAAGGGAAAAATCAAATTGCTTAAATAGGGATATAGATGTACAAGTCGTTATGTCAAAAATGAACTTTACAACTTTGGTACGGGGGGAGGGGGTTTGGGTGGGGAGACGGGGGGGGGGGGGGGGAGGATGGGAAGGGATGGGAAGGGGAAACAAAGGAGGAGGTTACAATGTGTAATGAGAAATGTACTCATTGTCTTGCCCATGTAATTGTAACCCCTCTGTACAGTATTTTCACAATAAAAATATATAACCTGAAAACATTACACTTTATGAGGGAGGGGAGGAACAACTTAACTTTTTTTCCTTCCTGAAAAAGTCACACAAACACTGGATAGGATGAATAAGTAATGTCAGTTGTAGATTTAGCATATTAGTTAAGAGATGAAATATACAATAAAAACAATGTCTTCAAACATAACTTACTGAACAGTAAGCTACCATTCACTTATGGTTTACTAAAATTTCAAGGGTGAATTTATTTTTCAAAATGGAAGTTAGCCTCATTCAGTCCCATGAAAGATATTTTTTATTCTGCCATATTCCTTGGGAAAGTGTGATTTGGAGAGAAATAGCATGCTTCAAACGAGACACATTATTGATTGCTATTCTAAACAAGGAAAGTTATATATTGCAATTTCTTATCACTCAGACCATATAAAAACTGCGACAGAGATTAAAAATGACATTTTCTTTGCATAAAAAAATTAAGAAAAAAGGATAAGAAGATTTCTTGGTGTTAAAACCAACATTTTCATCCAGAGAATTTAAATCACACAAGAAAATTTTCATTACCCATGTTTATTTAATCAATCAGATAATTTGAAAGCAATTCTGTCTAATTTAGAATGAGTTCTAAAGATCCTTATTAGGTAACAGCTCAAATCAAATTATTAGAAGTAACAAGTCTTATATAATATGAAATGATTCAAGCTGAGTGTAAAGAGACCCATAATTCATATTATTCTCTTACATTTTTACATTGTACACAGTTTGGGATTAAAATTATTTCTGATATTATCAGTATCAAGTGTTTATGTTATTATCTATAGTAATTTCTGTATCAAATTTTGCCATATCATATTGAATGTGTATTTGCACTCACAGAGAGAAGCACACATCTGTATCCTTAATTCAATAATATTATAATACCTTATGTAGTCCTATTACTTTATTATATTTTTCTATAGTAGGGAAGTGAGAAGAATGGTACAATGATCTCTTTGTTTCCTTGCTTTAGTCACATGAAATTAAATATTTGTCATCTTTTGGATATTTACTAGATAATTAGAAAGACAGTGTAATAAATTAAGTGCCAATGTGAGATAAATTGTTAAACGTCACTGGCTCTAAGTTTATTTCCTTTAGTACAATATAGTTAATTTATATTCTATTTCTTTTTGTCCCAGGACTTATGGAAGAAATAAGTGTTCACCTCCTTCTCATATTATGTTTGGGGAGATTGAAAAAAATACACTCTCTTAGTTATGAGATTATTGCTATTTGGAGCTGATAATTCCCACAAAAGTTAGCAACACAGAGTTCTCACATTGCTTTGAATATGTTCCCAGGATAAGGTTTTGAGTCAATATGGTTAATATATATAGTCCCACCTAAGCTTTCAAAATATTATATCTCCTTCTAAGACTCGATACATGGCACATCCTTGCATATGATGCGGTCACCTCAGATAAATAAGGGTCAGAGTGAGCAAAGACAGGAGCATTATCATTTCCCCATTTCTGCTAAAGGCTGGGCTGGATCTCCTCCAAGTATTTTATATCATTTCATTGGGCCAGTTGAAAAATAACTAGCTCCTGGGGGAAAACCAGACTTGTCTTTCGATGTAGATGAAAGAGTCAGTATTGAATAAATGCACACCGTAACATGGGAGAAACTCACCATCAATCTTTAGTGACATTTTCTCATGTCTACTTAGTTCCCTGAAATTTCCTTCACCCTTTTACTTTATTGAAACCAAGCTCCTAAAGGCCTCCCAACCCCTTTGGCACACTCTTTATCACGAAACCTGGCAGTGGAGAAGCTGTTTGTTCTCCTTGTTTCTAATTGCAGTTTTCAGGACATCATTCCTTTCCTTTCATCTCCTCATTCTCAATGCTGAACCTGCTGTTTATTTCACTGAGGAAATGTAAACAATGCTAACAAGTGAACCTTCATGCATTCACATTTTTCAATCTAAACTACCAACATCATCCAGACCATAGATGTTGCCTACCTGATCCCATAGAAGTTCCCATTTAAAATCAATTTCTTTTTCTTTTTCTTTTTTTTATGGGTCCGGTTGTGGGGCCTGAACTCTGGGCCTGGTTGCTGTCCCTCAGCTCTTCAACTCAAGGCTAGCACTCTACCACTTGAGCCACAGCACCACTTCCAGCTTTTTTCTTTTTGCTTATGTGGTGCTGAGGAATCGAACCCAGGGCCTCATGCATGCAAGGCAAGTGCTCTACCACTGAGCCACCACCCTAGCCCCTAAAATTAATTTCTTTAAGTCATTCCAGTCTGCATTATAGTCTGACCTTAATCATCAATCTAAAGATGTAGAATGCTGTACATTCTCGATACATACTCCATTTTTGCTTCTCTTTACAGAAGAATTTCTCAGTTTTGTTGATATCTCTTACCTCCAATTGTTCCTCTCTCATATTCTACCAAATCTATTATGGTAAGTTTTGGCAGCAACCGTCTAGTGAAACTATTTTTTAATTTCCATTTCTACAGAGAATGATCAATGTTCAAGTTTGATTATTATAGAGTATTATCATTGATAAATCCATAATTAATTAATTATTTTTTCCTAAGATATTTTGTTCATAGTGGTATAGATTTCTCCCTGGGTTGTACATTCCATTATAGTCTTTATCACTGGTTTCTCTTCAGCTTAAACATCATTGCAATATTCCAGATAACCTGAACTGTAATCCTAGCTATTGAGGCTGAGATCTGAGGATTTCAGTTCCAACCCAACCCAGTCAATAAAGTCAGTGAGACTCCTCGCTCCCATTACACATCAAATAGCTAGAAATGGAGCTGTCACTCAAGAAGTAGAGCATTAGCCTTGAGCATAAAAGCTCAGAAATATATTGTCTTGAATCACTGGTTCACTTTTTGTCCTTTGTTTCACATTTTTGTTGTCCCTCTTCCCTTCCTCAAATCAGACTCACAAGACAATATGTTGGAAATAAACTTTACAACTTGGGGGAAGGGTGTTGGTGGGAAGGGATTTGGAAGAAAGGGTAGAAGGGTAAAAAAAAAAGGGAGGAGGTCAATGTTTGACAAGCAATTTCCTTATTACCTTACATATGAAAATATAACCTCTCTTTACATCATCTTGAAAATGAAATTAAATTTTAAAATATGAAGCTCAAGAACAGTGCATAGGCCCTGAGTTCAAGACTTGGAACAGGCACACGCACCAAAAAAGCAAAATAAATGCCAATGGCCTACTCTATTACATGTAATCATTAAAATCATTGGATTTTTTCCACTTTACATATCTTCTTAAAGGTAAAAAAATAAATCTCATTTAAGACTTCAAAATAAACATAACAGTAAGAATTTTTTAATATAACCTTGTTTGTAATCAGTTGTGTAAATGCCCAAAAGTGGGATTGCTGGATCATAGGGAAGCTCTGTGTAGAGTATTTTGAGGAACCTCCATACTGCTTTCCAAAGTGATTGAACAAGTTTACACTCCCACCAACAATGCAGTAGGACTCCCTTTGGCCACATCCCCTCCAGCATCTGTTGTTATTAGATGTCTTGATTATAGCCATTTTAACTGGGCTGAGGTGGAATCTCAATGTTGTATTGATTTGCATTTCTTTAATGGCTAGAGAAGTTGAGCATTTCTTCATGTGTCTATTGGCCATTCTTATTTTCTCTTCAGAGACGTCTCTCTTGAAGTCTTTAGCCCACTTGTTGATGGGGTGGTTGTTTCTTTGGGGATTTGTTGTTAGGGGATTTAGTTTTTTGAGTTCTAATTATATTTTAGATATGAGTCCCTTGTCCATTATATGGCTAGTGAAGATCTTCTCCCAATCTGTAATCATCTTGTTAGCTATGTCCTTTGCCATGCAGAAACTCTGCAGTTTCATGCAATCCCATTTGTCCAACCTTTCTTTGATTTGTTGTGTTTCTGGGTTTTTGTTAAGAAAATTTTGGCCAGTGCTGAAGAGCCCTAGAGTTTCTCCTATTCCTTCCTGTAATGTTTTCAGGGTGTCTGCTTTGACTTCGAGGTCTTTGATCCATTTGGAATTGATTCAGGTGCAGGGTGATATATAAGGATCTAGCTTTAGTTTTTCACAGGTGTTTAACCAATTTTGCCAACACCATTTACTAAAGAGGCCATACTAAAGCTACCAGCACAACTATGCTTATCATAGCATTATTTACCATAGCTAAGATATGGAACCAACTCAGATGCCCCTCAATAGATGAATGGATCAAGAAAATGTGATATATATATATAAATTCTAAGCCTCCATCCAGAATTCCCATTTGTTAGGAGATGGAAAGACCTGGAAAAATATATATTAAGTGAAGTATGCAAAAAGTATGCAAAAAAAAGTGAAGTATGCCAGGCCCAAAGAAACATAGGTTCCATGGTTTCCTTTATTTGCAATAACTAGTATAAGCCGAGGACAAGAAGAAAAGGTCAAAAGCTATGTACATATGAACATGCAAGATGATGTTAAGTGAAACACAATTCTTTCTTGCTTGCTTGCTGTTGTTTTTAACATATTTAAAATGTACTATGTGCTTTTTTTTGGTTCTTTTGTATGTTCTTCCCACATGGTATAACCCCTGTTTTCATTGTATTTGATGTCGGTGCCCTGCATCTTGTATATGCATTTTTCTAATCTGGGGAGGGTAAGGGAAATAACAAAATGCTGAAATAAAGATACTAGTTGACCCATTGTAACAATGAGACGTACAAGACACTATGTTCAAAATGAACTTTACAACTTGGAGTGGGGTGAGGAATTGGGAGGTGGAGAGGGAAGGGATGGTAGGCAAAATACAATGGAGGAGGTAACAATGTTTCTGTACACTATTTTTACAATAAAAAACATTTTTAAAAAAGAATTTTTTTCTTTGGTGCTACCAAAAGGAGAATCGTCGTATATTTTGTGAAATATCACTAAGCCATTGTCATCTTCCTGACCATGTCCGTGCTGCATAATATCCATTACTCCTCTAAACAAAAATGCATTCATCTGAAGACATGCCAATACCTTTGGTAAATCAAATTATGACTGAGGACAACAAAGAAGAAGAAGAAGTCATAACCATCATTGTACTGAGTCATAGGTCACCTATTTATTTGTAATTTCATTACCAAATAAGGTGGATTACAAAGCCAACATAAGGAATTTGCCATCAGTGCTTTACAAAACCTTATACTAGAAAAGAAATGAAATCACAATCAATTAATCCTTATATTGTGGTTGAGATTCTATCAGCAGACTTTGCCAAACTATCATAAAAAAAGACTGACATAGTATGTTATAAAGTAGACAAAAATTATCACACAATTCATGAAATTTAATTAAGGTTATGTTTAAGCTTACTCAAGTCTTCATTTTTTTTCATCCGTCATGGGTCCTGAACATGGGTCTGGGTGCTGTCCCTCAGCTCTTCAGCTCAAGGCTAGAGCTCTACCACTTGAGCTACAGTGCCACTTCCAGTTTTCTGGTGTTTTATTGGAGATAAGAGTTTCATGGCCTTTCTTGCCCAGGGTTGGCTTTGAATTGAGATCCTCAGATCTCTGCCTCCTGCGTAGCTAGGATTATAGGCATCAGCCACCAGTGCCCAGTTTAAAGTCTTCTTTAAGAAATGTACTCATTATCTCGCCCATGTAATTGTAACCCCTCTGTACAGTATTTTCACAATAAAAAATAAATTAAAAAAAAGATTTTGTTGTTGTTATTTTTTTAATTTTAATATTATCTAGCTTCTTTAGAAAATTTATAAAGCGCTATAATTTCCTTTCTATGGCCTCTCTCTGACCTTAATATTCTCTAGCATAGACTAGCATTATCTCACATATTACATTTTGTTTCTACTTGTTCAATATTTGTAGACTTTAAGCTGGGCTCACTCTTGTAATCCTAGCTACTCAGGAGGCTGAGATCTGAGATCTGAGGATTGCGGTTCAAACCTAGCCCAGGCAGACAAGTCTGTGAGACTCTTTATCTCCAATAAACCACTAGAAAACCAAAAGTGGGGCTGTGGCTCAAACGGTAGAGTGCTTGCCTTGAGCCAAAGAGCGCAGGGATAGCACCCAATCCCAGAGTTCAAGCCCCAGAACCAACCAAAAAAAACCCAAAAAACAAAAAACTATATATATATATGTATATATATATAGATATATATATATACATATATATATATATAGTACATATCTATCTATCTATCTATATATATAGTACATATATATATATATATATATATATGTACTATATATATAGTACATATATATATATATATATATATATATATATATATATATAGTACTTTAGTTCTAGAATATCTGCTCACAAAAGTGATGATAAAAGCTTGTTTTTCATCTTGTGCTCTTGGGAGCTGGTGGAGCCTAGTTCAGGGACATTTTCAGGTTATTGGAGGTGAGCCTACTTTTGGGTATTTGGGTTGTTTTTTTTTAATTGTGAAAATATGGTATAGAGGGGTTACAATTACATGGGCAAGGTAATGAGTACATTTCTTATCAAGCATTGTTGCCTCCTCCATTGTTTCCTCCTCCCCTCCCTTCCCATCTCCCTCCACCCCTTCTCTCTGTCAAAATTGTAAATTTCGTTTTTCGACATATCGACTTGTACATCTCATTGTTGCAATGGGTCCACCTGTATCTCTGTTTAAACAATTTGTTTTTTACCTTCCCCTCCAACATGAAATACAGTGAAAACAGGGGTTATACTGTGAGGGATGGATATACAAAGCAACAAAGAAATACCTTATAAATGTGTTAGGCACAATAGGAAGAAATAAAAAAAGAACATTTGAGTCCTTATCTTGGAGTTCATTTCACCTAACATCACCTTATCTGACCTTTTCTGCTTGACTCAGACATATACTAGTTGGTGCAAATAAGAGAAACCATGGGACCTATGTTTCTTTGGGTCTGGCTTACTTCACTTAATATAATTTTTTCCAAGTCTTTCCATTTCCTAACAAATAGGGCAATGCCATTCTTTCTGATGGAGGCATAGAATTCTTCAGCTCTTCAACTCAAGGCTAGCGCTCTACCACTTGAGCCACAGCTCCACTTCCCGTTTTCTGGTGTTATATTGGAGATAAGAGTCTCACAGACTTTCCTGCCTGGTCTGGCTTAGAACCACAATCCTCAGATCTCAGCCTCCTGAGTAGCTAGGATTACAGGCGTGAGCCAAAGGCACTAGGCTCACTTTTATGTTTTATGTTCTTATCATGAAGTGAGTTGTTTTGCCCCATTACATTCTCCCTGCTCCCTTTACATTCTTTATTGCTCACCACAGATCCACATGCAATGGGAATTATGACATTCATTGTAACTTTCAAAAATTGATACTAAATGAATTTTTTCTTTTTATAAATTGATGATCTCACAATTCTTTTGCAATAAGCAATGGCAAATTCAATTAATAATTTAGGTAATAATAATTACTACTGTAATTAATAATGCATGCACATAGAATTATTAGTTCTCCTTTGCCACCATAACAAATTGCCACAAAGCTAATGGTTGAAAATGTATTAGTTTGTGGCTCTGGCAATCCAAAATCTGAAAAGTATCTTAGGAATTTACAAATCAAAGTGTGTTTTTCTGGTGGCTCTGCCGAAGAACTCACTTTTCCTAATTTCTCAGCTTTCACAGGCTGCTCCCACTCTTTGGATTTTGGCTCCTTAGTTTGTATTGAAAGTACATCTCTCCCCCCTCAGCTTCTGTCATCCGCCTTTTCTGCATTTGAGCCCCTAGTTTCCTAGTGAGCATTGTTTTGAATGCTTTGAGCCTGTTAAAAATATCAATGTCATCGTAAGATCCTTAATTAGGTCACTCCTAAACATTGTCATTAGTAGTCTGAAGATCCTTTTTAGATCACTCTTAAACATTTTCCTTAGTAGTCTAACTATGTATATGTATAGATACATATATAATAAATAAGGTATATATGTGTGTATATATAATATATGATGTATACACGTATATACACACACATTTATGCATACATACAAATACACACATAATGTGTAGGTTTGAGAGTTAGGATGTGACTATTTTGGGTGGATATGTTTCTACCTGCTAAAGCCAATATTCTCTTTATTCTTAATATGTTTAGCCAAAAGAAAAATCATTGCTTCATAGTAGAAAACATCACTGAAGCAATGTACTTCAGGTTTAAAAGAACCTTTCTAATAGTTATTTCTGAATAAAACTGAATTCAATTCCTTGAATACTGTCCAGTTCTTTAATATTAGACATATGCAAACTGAAGCTAGAAAAAATTCATCTGTTATGTAGTAGAGGTTTGTCCATGCTGAACTAAGAGTTTATTTCTTTATTATTCTGAGTCCCTTTTGAGTTTTTACTTTTGTAGAGAAAGACAGTAGAAATACAATGACATTTTTTAAAATTTATCTTCCAATTAAGCTTGCAAAAGCTAATGGAAGGGAAGAATCTAGAATATGTGTTAAATAGACTGTAATGCCTGCGAGTTTTCATTTATTTTTGCATTTCTATTAGCATGCAGATACAGTCAGATGCTAATGCTTTAAGCAATGACATTAATTCTAATTTTCATTGAAATGAAAGAAGCCTGGATTCCTACCTTTATTTCCAACAATTTGAGACTCTGTGAGCTGAAGGAGGGGGAGTGAGATGATGATGAGCTACATTTTCAGAGATCAGTGTGACCCATTTCAGGATGCACTACCAAACATAAAAGAGCATTTGATATTTCAGCATGAGCATTTTTGTAATGGGAACACTGAAAGCATAAAACTTTATTGAGTTGCCAGAAGCCATACCACTAGATTGTTGCAGGGCTGTTCACACGTTCTAGCTATTCTAACTGCTAATTTAGTACTCTGTCCACAACACTATGAGGTTTTCAATTTCCTACTAAGTGTGTGCTATTTTGATTTGATATGGTTCCTCTCTTCCATTATCTTCATTTTATATGCTAAATTAATATTATTTAGGTTGAATCTCTTGAGAGAGGAAAAAAGTGTCATTTCCAATGTGATAATGTACAAATGGGCAAAATGCAATCCAGTTTTGATTGCTTCTTTCTTTGCAAATTAAGATGCAAATAAGGAAAAGGAACAGAGGGCAAAAATGTGTTTTTGCTTTATTCTGTCTTCTCTCCCTTCTTGTGAGGATTAGATGAACTATGGAGACCTTCATCTAAAAATAAATGTTTACATGTAAATAAAAAAAGACAGATTAAGCCTTAAGTTAATCAATTATAATCATATAGTGTATGCACATGTGTGTGTTTGCATGTATATATGATGTTGTTAGAGGTAATGAACTTATTTGAAATATTTGCATACATATAAATATTAGTAAATGCATGATATATACATATATGTGTGTATATATAATTTGAAAGTAAGGTCCTCTATGACATATAAATAAATATCTTCAACTCCTCTTTTTTGTTTAACTATATAGTGTTTATATGCTACCTTAACTAATTTATAATTATATTACTTCCTAAGGTTTAGTTTTGTTTTATGACAAATATTAAATTTGTAGTCTTCTTTTATGTTCCCTGACAGGAAAGTTATAATATTTTGACATTAATGAATAACTCATTGACTCATTCCATTGCGTGGATTCCTTATCCTCAAATGTCTTATGTTCCTTTTATTGCAGGGTGGGGGGGAAGAGTAATGATGATTTGGGGGCTTGAATTCAGGACCTGGTCCCTGTCCCTGAGTTTTTGTGCTCAGGGCTAGTGCTGTATCACTTTGAGCCAAAACTCCATTTCCAGCCTTTTGGTAGTCAATCGGAGATCAGAATATCATGGAATTTCCTGTCAGAGATGGTTTTGAAACATAATCCTCCAATCTTAGCCTCCTAAATTGCTAGGATTACAGATGTTAGCTACCAGTGCCAGGCCCTTGTGCCGATTTTTTAAAAAATAATTACATCCAAGAGCATCATATGTGGAATTAGCTTCATGAGATTCTATGGATTTCTTTATGCTTATTCCTTGTGGTAAGATAAAAATAGAGTCATTTGATTTCTGTTTCTGCATAACGGGTTCAACTTGTAGGCTATGTCTGTATCATTATATAGGTAGTAAATATGTGACAAGAGTTTAGTAAGCATCAAGTCAGATATTTCAGATTGTCTTGAGTTACAATACGCTAGGATTTCATCAGTAAGCAACAAAATGTACTAGGTGTAAAAAATACAACCAGTGCTAATTCCAGATAAACAATTGCCTACTCAGTTCCAGACATAGATCATTTCTAGAATGGTGTCCTTTGTAAGGCAATGTTTCACCAGTGACATTTTGGTGCCAATGACTGACATCTTCAATACTGCTGTATTTGAAGAAATTTTGCTCTCTGGAATTGGTCCCTGCAATGATGCTCTTTATATCATCAAGAGATAATGCTTCTTCATTGTCTTCAAGTTAGTTTGAAAAATTAAAAGAATTGTCATTTCCATTGCTACCCTCCCATTGGGGTTATCTTGATAGCTGTGTTTTTGTGCTGTTTAAATTGTTTTATTATTGGCATTACTTCTCAGACTATTTTGACTTATAAAACTAATTAGAACATTTTTAAACTTCTGATACCATTAAGAAGCTAACACATAAGATTATTTCTTTGTTGCTTTGTATGTCCCTTCCCCACAGTATAACCCCTGCTTTCACTGTATTTGATGTCGGTATAATTTGTGGAGGGGAAGGGGAAAAACAAATCATTTAAATAGGGATACAGGTGGACCCATTGCAATAATGAGATGTACAAGTTGTTATGTCAAAAACGAACTTTACAACTTTTGTGGGGGTGTGGGGAAGATTTGGGGGGAGGATGGGAAGGGGAAACAAAGGAGGAGGCTACAATGATTGATAAGAAATGTACTCATTATCTTGCCCATGTAATTGTAACCCCTCTGTACAGTATTTTCACAATAAAAAAAATTTTTAAAAAAGAAGCTATACTTGTGATAACTCTAACTCTGCTATAATTATGGTTTTACTGCTTTAAGTTTTTACAATGGTCTCTTAGTACCATATAAATACCAAGGCAAAATTACCTTTCTTCATAGGCCATTATAAGAATGTAGGGTATGTCAGCCTTTGTGGCTCACACTTGTAATCCTAGGTACTCAGGAGGCTGAGGATAAGAGTCTAAAAGAGCCTGGGCATAAAAGTCTACAAGAATCCATCTCCAAAATCACAGCAAAAAGCAAGGCTGGAGGCATGGTCCAAGTAATAGAGAACCTGCTGTGAGTCCAATAACTGTACAAGTGTAAAGCCTTAAGTACAAATTCAAAGTTGGAAAAAATAGAATAAGAACAATTTCAATAGAATGCTTGAGATCCTTAAAGATAGCATAGTCCTTAAACATAGGCAATATGCTGATTTATCAAATAAACCAAGACATTACATAAACTAAAGAAAGTTAAAAAAAGACACATATTTATTAAATGATTAGCCTTATAAACCCATGCAGTAAGTGAGAAGAATGGATTTACTGGCTTTGCCATCCAGCTTTATGAAACACAGGTACTTCCCAGGAACAATCAGTGTGTTTCATACAAGAGAGATGCCACAGGTCCAAAGCAACAGTGAGGATGGTGGGAAGCATGGGAAATTAACACACATTTCAAAAAGATGTACTTTTTCAGCATTAGTCAGCTAAGTAACCTGATATACATATTATGAACCCTTGGAAATAAGGTTCTTAAACTCAGTCTTACTTCTCTGTCCCTAACATCTAATCAATTGGAAGCATGGATGAAAACTTGAGATCATATTTGCTTATCATTGAACCCAGGATTTAAAGTCTCTTAAATGTTTCTTTGTTGATTTATGGCAAATAACTAATATCTTATCTGAAGAAAACACAGTGTTGGGTTCTGGGTAGGCATAAAGAAGACACTAATGGAGACATAGAACCTGACAGAATTTAGTAGATAGCCACAACAGAGTAAAAACTGTAGAGTTTAGTGTCAGAGATACAACAAAATGAACACCAGGAAGAGAAGAAAGTTAAGTGCACAGTAAACATTATTTTTTTTAAATCCCCACAAATAATGATTGGCTTCTTTCTGGCCAGGATAGAAGGTCAGTTAAGTTGTGCCAAAGTGCTTTTCCAAGTGGTACTTAGAATAGAGGCTGACTGATAATAGTTCTTTTAAAAAATATTCAACAGCATTGTAACCAATGCTGTACTTCTGTTCTCAGTGCTGCAGGGAGAGATGGGTCTTTACCATGGATTTCAAATATTTATATATTTTTTTAATCTAGAAGTAAAAGAAGTTTGAATATCTTTACCATAAAGAAAATGCTTTTTATTATTAAAGCTGGGAGCAATGGTGTTCTTCTTGTCATCACAACTAGATGGAAAACATATATAAGAAAATTGCAGTCTAGGCCAAGCCAGGCATAAGTGTGAGTCCCTATTCAAAAATATCTTAAGCAAAATAGGCTGGAGGATGCAGCTCAATTAGTCTAGTACTTATCTAGCAAGTTCAAGGTGTTAGTCCCAGGACTAAAATTTGTTTTTCAAAAATTCACATGGGACCCCAAATAGATATAATTTTATTTACCAGTTAAAATAAATTGTGTTTTAAAATATTTTTTAATTATGAAAAATTGGAATGGATTGGAAATGAAGAGCTTTGACAAGTTGGAAAGGAATAGAAATACAGTCCTACTTTTGTTCATTGAACTACTCTCGCTGATAGCAGAAGTGTTGGATACGGATGCAAAAGATGAACAAACATGACATTTAGTATAAAGAAATTATTTCTTCAAGCCGGGCACTGGTGGCTCACGCCTGTGATTCTAGCTACTCTGGAGGCTGAGATCTGAGGATCACGGTTCAAAGCCAACCTGGGCAAGAAAGTCTGTAAACTCTTATCTCCAATAAACCACCAGAAAATGGGAAGTGGCACTGTAGCTCAAGAGGTAGGGCACTAGCCTTGAGCTGAAGAGCTGAGGGACAGCACTCAGGCCCAGAGTTCAGGCCCCACAACTGACAAAAAAGAAAGAAAGAAAGAAAGAAATTATTTCCTCATCCACATTAGTTCCTCATGGAGTTCAAGAATTGTCCAGGAAGCACTTACAGAAAACATGTTATTCATTTTACATCTTAAAATAGAGGTAAAATTTTAACATATGGGCAAAAAGGAAAGGGCTTTGCAGGGAGAGGTAAACCAGGACTGCAAAGAGCATCTGCCATCTTCTCTCTTAGCTTATTTTTATTCCACTAAAGGTTTTGTGTGAGACTAACAGACGGCATATCTCTGTGATACATGCTTTAAACACCTTGTTTTTAAAGTTAAAAAAAGATAAATGTTCTTGGAAAACTATTTCAAAGATTATTTTGACAGCATTTTTGAGTATGATTATTAGTATCTGTTATTATAATAGAGTTGATTCATGTTATGTGTCATGCATCTTCTAATGACCTATAAATTAATGATAGTAATAACAATAATATAATAATATAGCACTTTGTGTAAGGTATAACATATCAAGGATAAGTTAAATCTCATGGTATTGTGTGAAGTATTTTTGAACCAATGCATTTTAAAATTATTAGTTGCTCCTGAATAGATTGTGAGATCATATATAGCTTCGTTCACATATTTATTAAGCTTCGTACCACCCCCATGCATTGAATTAGGTAAAGAAAAATTTGTTTTGAGAGTTACTCTGGTGAATTTTCTCTTGGAGAAGGAACTGCATTCAAAATGTTACTATGGTGGTTTTGGGTCAAGATCATACCACAGACTTTCTAGAAAACTCTGTCGAAGACAGCAGGAAGACAAGTACAAGTGAAGAGACAGAACAATTCAGTAAAAAGAAGCAGAGAAACTGCATTCTTAAATTCAGTCCTTCCTGCATGAGTTTTGCCTTGGACATTTTCAGACTGAGTAACTTGAGAGAATTCCTGTCCTTATTTTAGTACTGTATCTTAATCTTCCTGAGCAGTTAAACCACCTTATGATTGCTGTACCTTGCAAAGATACAAAAAGCTATAATTTGCACACTGGGATAAAATGCAAGTTTATCTCTTGGTAGATTCTTTGTTAAAATGCATTCATTCCTTCAGCGATTTCCTGTCTATGATTACTAAAAAAAACCCTTTGGTTTGGCTTTGATATTTTGAAATAACTCTGGGTCTACTTTTTTTCTTTTTCATTTTTTTCCTCTAAAATACTTGTAAAATAATCCTTTGGTGATGCCGTAAGATTTCATGATGACAGATTCAAATCAGAATTTGCAACAAGATTACTGTCTGGTTCTGAGGAGTTTGACTGATAAGTTTACGTGGCATTTTCCATTGTGAAAAATAACTGAAAATAGGTAACCATAAGTTTGAAAGGGTATAAGAAGTACTATATTTTGGTGCTGGTACTTGGACTTGAACTCAAGATCTGAGCTCTTTTGTTCAAGGCTAGCATTTACCACTTGAGCCACAGCTCCACTTCCAGTATTGTTTTTGTGATTAATTAGAGATGAATGTTTCACAAACTTTTATGCCTGGGCTGGCTTCAAACTCCAGTCCTCACATACCAGCCTCCTATGTAGCTCAAATCACAGGCATGAGCGACCACCACTTGGTTCAGGAAGCACTTATTATTATTACATATCTTTAATATCTCCAAAGACATTACATTTGGCTTTAAATTGTACATTTGACTATAACATTATGGCTTAAAATAAAATTTCACATTATGAACATCATCAACAAGTAATTTCCCATTGCCATTGTATTATTCTTCGTTTAAGAAAACAGATTTTTAGTTTGGCTAGTGACAAGTTCAACTGTTAGGACTTAAAGGCAAGTCTTAGAATTTCATGCTCTGTCTTTAGTTTTACACTTTTCAGAAATGTAATTTTAAAAATTGTATTTGGCAAATTGTCAGGAAGTTAAGTAATATCAACTTTATAAAAAGGTTCCTCAGGTTATTCGTTGGTAATGGATGACAGATGGATGAGTAGGTTGTGTGAATGTGTGTGTACACACACACACACACACACACACACACACATGCACACATGTGCACACATTGCTCCTGGAGCTTGAACTCAGGGCCAGGATTCTGTCCTAAAGTCTTTTATTTTTACTCAAGGCTAGAGAGCTATCACTTATGCTAGAGATGCAAAACTGCGTTTTTGGTACCAGTTAATTGGAGAGAAGAATCTCACGGACTTTCCTGCCTAGGCTGGCTTTAAACTACATTCCTTAGATCTCAGCCTCCTGAGTAGCTATGATTATGGGCATATACCATGAGTTCCCAGTGGGCGGCTAGTTTTAGTTGCATCAAATTGTCTGAGCATGACAAATGAGCATCCCATTTCAGATTTAAACTGTGTCTAAAAGTACTTTGATGTTACCTTAATACTTTAATACCACCACCAGAATGTAATTTTATTCATCTATGTGTAAGTGCATAGATGATTCCAAGAATATTGCAACCTTACCTCACCTGCCAAGACAACAGTCTGGATTTCTATCTCCTTTTTCAAATTTACTATTGCCAATTATGATTTGTTTTGTTTTAAAGTAAAATTGTGGTCATTTAGTATTTCAGCAAGTTAGATGCCACAGCTTAGTTTCTAGGCTGCATCTATACTTGTCTCTCTTTTGCAATTGTATATTTTCCTAGCACAAAAATTAAAATCAACCTCTCAAAAACCATCCTTAAGAATGTGCCTTCCTAGAAGATTCAGCAAGAGAACATGTGCAACCTTTGCAGTTAGTCTTCCTGAATACCATCCACACCTTGCAATATATCCTCACCAATACTTTCACATGGAAAATAAGTTTTCACTTGACTCTTCACTAGGGAACTTTGCCTTACATAACAGACTCATGGCTGAAATAGGGAACATGGCTGTTCAGTACTGCTTCATTGATAAACGATCTCTCGGGACAACAGTTTGATGGTGAATGGAGAAGGTTTTGAAGAAACAGATGGCATGTATGGAGTCTGGAGAGAAGGAAATAGGCAATGAGTGATAGAAATTTCCTATTAGTTAGAAAGTTCATTTGCAGGTCTCCTAAAGCTTACGATCTTATTAAGTATATCTTATGAAAGAACATAAACATTTTTTGATGAGTGATCAAAAAATATTGAACAGAATTATTATTTATGAACACCTCAACTCTTCCTGTTAAATGTGAGGGTTCCAAGACCTTCATCCTCTGTCACATGGATGTGTGTGTGTGTGTGTGTCAGTAGCAAAGTAAGGCCAGAAACGAGAAAGTACGAGTGCACAATAGTCTGATCTATACCACCATAGTGAGCTGCAGAGACACAGATACAAATTATCATTGAAAAATGAAAGCAGTACTATTTTTTAACTCATCTAGAGAAGAAGAGAGAAAGAGTACTTAACTGTTTCAAACAAGTTTAGCTAGGCTGATGGAGTGAGTGAAAGTAAGACAAGGGTGCTTTTTGCTCTTTCAACACAGATGTGCTGCCATGAGCCAGTTAGCTCGGGTTTACTGGTGCATAATTACAGATCCTTGCCAAACACCATCGATCCATATTTGCTGTCCTACTTTGGGTTAACCTTAGTATATACAGGATGCTTCTGACCCTCAGCAGACATGGGAGAAAATAGACTTCTTAAAAGTAAACTAATAGAATCTCAATGAATGTTTCTGTTTTTTGCTTTTTCATAAATTCACTTAAAATTATGAGAAAGAGAACTTCAATAGGTTTATGGCAAAAACTACCTCTATACAGATTAAGTTATTAGTAATTCAAAATATAAAGACATTACTGTCTATTGAACTATGAATCATTTATCAATATAACATTGTAATTCTCTTAGCTTCCATCCAGCATATGTGATTTTGCATTATTATTATTATTATTTTAAATTTAATTGTCTGGTTTGTTTTGGACAGAAAGAAAAAGTTGGGTGTAAGAGATTATTGCTGAATCATTGTTGCATTTTACGTGTGCATATGAATACTGACATTGAGATAAATATATTTCTGGGTGAGAAGAGAGTGAAATTTCCCTCAATCTAGGCATGATTCCACTAGCAGGGACATTTTGCAATGTCATTGTCACAAAACTATGAGTACGTTAAAACTCACAAGCCACTTGGATGTGTGGGCATGTCCATATAACCTTTTATTCCTCCAATTATTCTCTAAATATAAATATTCTGGTTGGAACCTGAACAATGATATTTATATACTCTTGTCTGCATTGTTTGGCATTAGAAAGTAGAGAAATGTGTGGATCTGAGTCACAGGGATTACCATTTTATTAAAATGTTCAAATAACAGTCTGTTAAAAAAAAATCTTGTGGAAAAAAAGTCCACTCTCCTACAATCAAGGTCATTTCTAATTCCAATGCCTTTGGTTTAAAAGCACAGAGACGCCATCTAGCAGACATCATAAGGAATTTCCTGCCCAGAGATAGCCCTTTCTCTATGAAAGTAAGTGAGCAATAAGTGAGTTTCTGTTTTTGAATATTTTATGTATTGAGTAGTGATTTGGCATAACACCTAAATTCCACAATCCATTGCAAATGAAAATAAAGGACATTTCTTGAAATAGACAAAGTGATATACCCATGAGTTTTTATGAAAGGAACTGGAAACTTGCTAATTAGGCTTTAATTAAGAAAACATAATTCAAGTAAGTTTCCTGAGAAGAAAAATCAATATTTCCATATGAAAATGCAAATAATTAATCAACCACAAATTGCTTCCTTTGGGAGGAAAATACTGATCTTGTCAATTTTCTCATGTACTCAGTGAGGGAAAAGAAAGTAGGTGCCAGTTAAAAGTTGTTAATCCTAGACTCTTTGGGCTTTTTTTTTTTTTAAATAAAATTGACTCACAAACAAACTTACCATAAGATGTCAATACCTCAACATTTTATAGAATGTCATATATGTTAGGTATGTTTCAATCATAGAAGAAAAGCTATAAATGTGAACAATATCTGTTGTTTTAGATGATGGAATTGGCAATGTTGTGAGGTATTTTCTTTTTAGACAAATTAAATACAAGAAACACTCTAAGATTTACAACATTTGATTATGTGGTGTCTTAATACTTTTTAAAAATGTATCACTTAATTTAGAGAGATCTCTGATTTTGTCAGGTTGTGTGTATCCAAGTTTGATTATACAAACTTTTAAAGCAAGCATAAAGAGAGAATGAATTTACTTTTGAAATTCAATGGTACAATATAACAGTCATAATATACTAGTACTCAAAAATGTAGGTCTTTGGAATTTCTGTTCATTTAATTGTCATCACTTTAATTGTCTTCAAACTGTGGTCTTCTTTGGTATTGTGTTTTTATTTTAACAGACATCATTTACCTGATCAATTCCAGCTGAAGACATCATCTAGTATGATAATAAATATTTTTTAAATCCACAGTTTCTAAATGAATTGATAATTATTTTGAGGACATAGTGGAGATATCTGTGATATTTTTGAAAGGATGATAATATAGTTTGGTAACAATACACAAGTTGCAAAACTACCCTCTATTTACCCTTGTAGATGAAATATTGTATCCTCAAATCTAAAATCTTTGCAATATTAATATCATATGATATCAACAAGTATATGTTCTCTCTTATGACATCTATGGCATTGAACAATGCCAAATTTTTCTCATTGCACATTGTATTGAAGCATCAGCACCGTGAGTAGGACAGTTTGAAAAGTGAATGTATTCCTTTGCATTCCTGGATTTCTCATCTGTAACATCCAAAGTTCAGTCTGACCAAATTGCAAAGTTTGATATCATTGAATATGCAGAAATGAACTTGGAAAACTAGAAAAAAATCATCTTAATCCAAACTGGGATGTTTATTTTTTGGAAATTTATTTTAAAAGATTACTTCTACCTCTCTTCATAAAATTTTGGACATCTGAAGCACTGCCAGTGATGATGTTTCTGTATTAAAGATGTCAGAAAATAAACACACATTCATTTGCTAATGAGGATACAAGTATTGAAATTTTTCAATAATGAGAAAACTCACTTTAAGCCCAGTGATGGTGTCTGTATCACCTCAATAATTAATCTTGTTTTATAGAAATGTCTTACCAAGAGTACTTTATCAATGTGTTAAATAAGGGAATGTTTTTAAAAGTTTTAACCAGTATCACAGGAGAGTGGGTGTAGAGTATTTCACTGCAGGCAAAAAGTCATAAAAGTGAAGAAGATTTAAAACATAAAAACAGAATTGACACTTCTGCACAGACATAAAAGGCTTTAAAGCTACCCCTTAGGATATGAAATCTGCCATCCAGATCGTCATGATGGCAATCACACACTGTGGGAAGCTTTCTTTCTTTCCTAGGGATAGTAGCAAACCACAGTGAGCTTTATTTTTTATCACACCTCTCTGAAAATGAATATATATATATATATATGTATATATATATATACACACACACATACATACACACAAAAGTAACATATGGCGTGATCTTAAGTTTTGACTCTGTTAGTCTGGGAAATATCACCACCACAGTAATAGATTTTGGTATATATATATATATATATATATATATATATATATATATATATATATATATATATATGTACAGCTTCAGATGACTTTTATTTTGTGTTTTACCAATACTGTCAAGGTACTGTCTACCAGTTCAGTAAGTAAAATAGTCAACATATTGTAGCTCTTTTTCCGGTCACAGATACCACACATCTTACTCCACATAATTACGGTTTCCTAAGAGTGTTTGATGCTCTGAAAAGAGCATTTATTTTAGCAGGCTTTTTCTCGCAATGTCGCTGGGACTATCTTCTCATGTCTTCCTGCCTTTGTATCCCAAGTTGCTTAGCAGTCACTTTAATTAGCAGGACTGGCTAATGGTCAGAGTTCAAAAGCGTAGGAGACCAAGCCGCCTTCCTTTGGCTTTCCTTAGTTGGATGGGGTTCTTACTTCCTGTTTCTCAGCCTGGCTGAGCAGAACTTCCCCAGGGCTCCCGAATTTCCTTCATGAAATATGAAAGAAGCAAACACAAGCCCTTTTATTTCCCCCGCGCCCCTTGCCTGTGGCACAGAGTCCAGCTCTGCTGCTCTGCCCTGTGTGTTACAAGCTGCATCCCAAATATTTTGGACACAAACCGCAGCACGTCTGCGATGGGGGCTAAGACAGACCAAGATTCGCTGGGAAACACTTCCCAGCTTCCAAGGAAGAAACGTCCCCCTTCTCCTAACACATGCTTGTGAATTGCATTGTCTCAACTGCAAACTCCTTTGCATTGGCCGGTCAGACTTCAGAAGAAAACATGCAGCCCCATTCCCCCGAGAGCCGCATTGCCAGCTGTCCATGCACCTTCTGTTCGCTCCCGTCCTTCCCTACTCACACCACGACTCTACCTTGAGGAGCTATTCCTCTGGTAGTTCACCTCTTTATCTTCCAAGCAGTGGGGATGGGATGCTGCACCAAGACACCACACAAGGTAGCTGAAAGCTCTTTCTTGCTGGTAATTATTATTATTATTATTAATTATGGTATTTTTGATCGCCTGTTTCTCACTAATTTGAAACAAGAGTCAAAATATTACCCTTACCTTGGAAGGATCTAATCCAGCAAGCAAAGACAGCAGCAAGAGGTTGAGAAGGCTGGACGTCGCCTGCATTCTGAGCTGGGTTTCTGCCCCTCTTTACTCTCTTTTATGTAGCACTCCACTCACTGCAGAAACCTTTCCCTTGCTTCGCAGTTGCACTTTCTGCCTGCTAGTCGGAGCAGAGAGGAGGCAACAGCGGCGGCGGCGGCAGCAGGAGCAGGAGCAGGAGCAGCAGCAGCAGCAGCCGCCCTGGGGGGCGATCATTCCGCAGGCATTCTTGGAGCGGGGAGTCCACCCGAGAGTGAGCTGGGGCTGCAGTGAGCGCTGGCCAAGGTGCTGAAACTCCTCCGTTCCGTGCACCTCCAGGTCTCTCCTCTGCACCCGCAGCTAGACAGGCAAAAGCTAGACCTCAAAAGTTTTGACCCGAGAGCAAAGAAAAAGGGAAAATAAGTGGTGAGAAAGGTGTGGAGACCTGGACAACGGATATGACATCACTACAGCTCTTGGGGGTTTGAAGGAGGGGGGAGATATTTTGCGGGGAATTGGTTCACCAAACAAGGATTGACTCCCTTGTTCCTGCTGAGCATTTGCTGGCAACTTGATCTGAAGAGGCTCCAGCTCTATCCAGGGTTATGAAACAAATAACAGTTCACTGGAAGCGGCTGCTGCCATTGACCGAAGACCTGATGTCCTACGGTTTTAAACAAAGTTTGTAGTGCAGACTACCAGTGTGCATTTTCTAACCCAGATACAAACACACAAACACACACGCGATGATTGTAGATGGATTGATCAGTTATAGGTGTGGATGGCTATTAGTGAATACTTTATGGAATTAATTTGTTGGTTAGACGTTGTATATGAATGTAGGATGTTTGGTCGTCTGGAACTATTATGAAGACTAAACGAAAAAAATCTCATTTTAAATGGAAGTTAGTATAAATCTTTTAGTGTATATTCTATCTTACCCCCCCCCCAGAGAAATGTGTCTCCTACCATCTCCATAAACATATAATAAACTCCCTGTTGGTGTGACATGAAGAATTCAGTGATGGATAGACCTTGGCTGTTTCTAATCCTTCATATATATATATATATATATATATATATATATATATATATATATATATATATATATATATACTTTCTTGAAGTTAAAAAGGGGGAAAAGGCAAAACAGAAAACATAAGAAGAAAATTTAAGAAAAGAAAGGAAAAAGTTAAAAGAAGTGATTAGCTCCTTCAGAAGAGCAAAAAAAAAAAAAAAGTTAAGGAGCACCTGTCACTAATAGTATATCATTTAACTATCCTTATACAATTTTATTTCTTTGAAACCAGAGAAGTGTTATCAAAAATATAGAAAGGTAAGGAGGATTTGGTCATTTCTTAAACAATTACACCTGATATTTTCTAAAATTACTGTTTCCTAAGCATTAATATATGCAAAGTAGGTCTATGGACATTGCTTGTTTTAAGAGAAACTGTTTAGGAGAAAAAACCCCCATCATGTTCTTGATCCATTCCTCTACTGAGGGGACATCTGGGTTCCATATCTTAGCTATGGTAAATAATGCTGCAATAAACATAGTTGTGCTGGTAGCTTTAGTATGGCCTTGTATGTGATCATTTGGGTAACTGCCCAAAAGTGGGATTGCTGGACCATAGGGGAGCTCTATGTGGAGTTTTTGAGGATCATGAAAATGTGCCTCCATCAGAAAGAATGACATTGCCCCATTTGTTAGGAATTGGAAAAAATTATATTAAGTGAAGTAAGCCAGGCCCAAAGAAACATAGATTCTATGGTTTCCCTTATTTGCAATAACTAGCCCAAGCCGAGGACAAACAGAAAAGGTCAAAAGCTATGTACATATGACCAGATAAGATAATGTTAAGTGAAATGGACCTCAAGATAGGGACACAAGTGTTTTTTTCTTGCTTGCTATTGTTCCTAATGTATTTATAATGTACCATGTGATTTTTTTGTCTCTTTGTATGTTCTTCCCCCATGGTATAACCCCTGTTTTCACTGTATTTGATGCCGGTGCCCTGCATCTTGTATATACAGTTCTGTAATCTGGGGAGGGGAAGGGAATAACAAAATGCTGAAATAAGGATACTGGTTGACCGATTGTAACAATGAGATGTACAAGATACTATGTTGAAAACAAACTTTACAATTTGAGGGGGATGGAAACAAAGGAGGAGGTAACAATGCTTGATAAGAAATGTACTCATTACCTTGCTCATGTAACTGTAACTCCTCTGCACAGTATTTTGACAATAAAAACATATTATTAAAAAATAAATAAAATAGGGGAAAAAGAACCTTTCATCTTAAATCCTACAACCCTTTTCACTCAGCCAAGAGGATCTGGGCAGATGTAGCCTGGAAATAGAGCCCTCTTGTATACTTATAGATTTTTTTTTCTAACAATTATGATTTGGTGAAAAAAAAGAGAAATATTGCCTTTAAAAAAAAAGAAAAAAAATCCCCATCAAGCCTTTATTGAAAATACTCAGTTTTTTAATATGTTTTTTATTGTAAAAATACTGTACAGAGGGGTTACAGTTACATGATCAAGGTAAGGAGCACATTTACTATCAAACATTGTTACCTCCTCCTTTGTTTTTCCCTTACCATCCCTTCCCTCCCATCTCCACAACTACACTCCCCTCTCCCCCTTCCCCACTCCCTACTTAAATTGTAAAGTTCATTTTTCAACATAGTGTCTTGTACATCGCATTGTTACAATGGGTCAACCTGTATCCCTATTTAAGCATTTTGTTTCTTCTCTTCTCCTCCTCAAGATAGAGAAGTGTATATACAAGATGCAGGGCACTGACATCAAATACAGTGAAAACAGGGTGGTTAAGATTCAAATATTTTTTAAACAAATAATGCCAAAGATTTGATATGTCTAATGTGTATGCATTTGTGTTTGACCTTGAGGTCATTATTTTCTTAAAAAAATAGATGATATGTAGTAAATTATATCTGAAAACTCCCTTTGAAGGGATGGATTGTGCATAACAAAGAAATTGTAGAATAATAGAAAACAAGATGGAATTACTTACTTATGGTGCTATTAGCATAATGATAACTCTAGCAAAAACATTGAGAATTCCCATTATTTTCTAATAGAAGTACAAATCAAACTTCGGAGGTATTAGATAAAACTGCAGTTATTTCTGTCCTATGGGATTATTTCCTTAATATATATTGGTGATTCGCTCTCTTTTTTGCTGTTTACATTTGTTTCTTTCCTATCTATCTATGTTAGATAAATGATTTTCACATAAGAATTTAGGTGCACTAGTGTAAATTTTTTCACATGGCTACAAAATTAGACAATAAATTTGTAAAATTTTGGTAGCTGAATAATAAAGTAAGGAATAGTTACTACTAATTCCCCAAGGACAAAATAACTGTTGGTGTGTGTGTGTGTGTGTGTGTGTGTGTGTGTGTGTGTGTGTGTGTGTGTGTGTGTGTGTATGTGTGTGTGTGTGTGTGTGTGTGTGTGTGTGTGTGTGTGTGTGTGTGTGTGTCCTAGGACTTGAACTCAGGGCCTGTGCATTGTCCCTGAGCTTTTTTGATCAAGGCTAGCAGCAATCTACCACTTGAGCTACAGCTCCCTTTCTAGTTCCTTTGTGGTTGATTGTAGAAAAGAGTTTAATATACTTGCCTTCCCAGGGTTGGCTTAGAATTGTTATCCTCAGATCTCAGCCTCTGGAGTAGCTAGAATTATAGGCATGAAGCCAAGGTCATTCAACTCCAAAATAACCTTTTAAGTATTTACATTTATTGATTCTCAAAATATAAAATAACTTTTAAAAATTATTTATATTTCCATATGCTTACATCTCCTCTCAAAGCATGTGTTTTTTAAGTTCTTCACGTTTATATTTCACAAAGAGGGCAGTATATTTATGTGAGTATAAAAATTTGTATTGAATGTTTAAGAATAGAATTAAGTAAATTGAGGGCACTGGTTGGATTGGGAGATACTGAGAATGTCAAAAGGGGTGAGATGGATCAAGATGCATTGTACTCATAAATGAACATATTGAACTGAAATCTCTTTGTACAACTACTTAAGTATAATAAAGAAAAAACACAAATAAATATTTATTAGATCTTTACTGAATAAAGATGACTAGCTAGAGTAAAGAAAATAATTTGTATTGAAAAAGTAGACAAGCTACAATATGGAAACTTATTTATGTTAACTTTATAATTTCAAGTTCAACAGGTATTCTTACAGTTGGGATTCATCTTCTGGAAATAAAATATTGCTGTGGTACTTATACTTTACAACATTAGTGATTGAAAAAAGTATTCTATTGGCCTTTAACTCCTCCTTTTTTCTCTATTCCATGGTACCAGTGTATCATGTGTAACAAGGACTTAGTGAAAAGACAAATTCAATGAAACATTGCTATAAAAATGTGAGAGAAGATGATAATATGCAGAGATCTAAAGTAAGTAATGCATGGTAATTATGCTACAAATGAAAACAGATGATCTTAGCATACTTACAACATACTTGCCATAAGAGAAACTTAGTCATTTGTAGAGAACAACCTAGTTCAGTAATAAATCAAAGCGGTATTAAACATGCCACTGAAAAACAAAAGCTGTATGGCTAGTGAAGATCTCCCAATCCGTGGGTTTTCTATTGATCTTGCTATCTATGTCCTTTGCAATGCAGAAGCCCTGCAATTTCATGCAATCCCATTTGTCCAACCTTTCCTTGATCTGTTGTGTTTTGGGGTCTCTATTAAGAAAATTTCGGCCTGTGCCAAAGAGACCTAGGGTTTCTCCTATTCTGTCTTGCAATATTTTCAGAGTGTATGTTTTGACGCTGAGGTCTTTGATCCATTAGGAGTTGATTCTGGTGCAGGGTGATATATAATGATCTAGCTTTAGTTTTCTACAAGTGATTAACCAATTTTGCCAGCATCATTTACTGAAGAGGCTGTCTTTCTTCCATTCTATTTTTTTTAGCTCCCATACAATGGACTAGGATCTCATATCTAAAATATACCTGGAACTCCAAAAATTAAATCCTCCAACAAGAAATCCTCAAAGAAACAACTGCCCAATAAATAAGTGGGCTAAAGACTTACAGAGAAATTTCTCTGAAGAGGAAAGAAGGATGGCTAATAGACAAATGAAGAAATGCTCAACCTCCCTAGCCATAAAAGACATGCAAATCAAAATAACATTGAGATACCACCTCACTCCAGTTAGAATGGCTAAAATTAAGAACTCTAACAACAACAGATGCTGGAGGGGATGTGGACAGAAGGGAACCCTACTACATTGTTGGTGGGAGTGTAAACTTGTTCAATCACTTTGGAAAGCAGTATGGAGGTTCCTCAAAAGACTCCACATAGAGCTTCCCTATGACCCAGCAATCCCACTTTTGGGCATTTACCCAAATGATCACAAACAAGACCACACTAAAGCTATCAGCATAACTATGTTTATTGCAGCATTATTTACCATAGCTAAGATATGGAACCAATCCATATGCCCCTCAGTAGATGAATGGATCAAGAAAATGTGGTATAAATACACAATGGAATTCTATTCCTCTTCAGAAAGAATGACATTGCCCCATTTGTTAGGAAATTGAAAGACTTGGAAAAAATTATATTAAGTGAAGTTAGCCAGACCCAAAGAAACATTGTTCCCATGGTTTCCCTTATTTTCAATAACTAGTATATGTCTGAGTCAAGCAGAAAATGTCAGATAAGATGATGTTAGATGAAATGAACCCCAAGATAAGGACTCAAATGGTTTTTCTTTCTTGCTATTGTTTCTAACATATTTATAAGTTATTTCTTTGTTGCTTTGTATGTCCCTCCCCCACGGTATAATCCTGTTTTCACTGTATTTGATGTTGGTATAATTTGTGGAGGGGAAGGGAAATAACAAATTGTTTAAATAGGGATACAGGTGGACCCATTGCAACAATGAGATATAAAAGACGTTATGTTGAAAAACGAACTTTACAACTTTGGCCTGGGGCGGGAGGTGGGGTCCGGGGCGGTTGAAGGGGGCAGGGGAGATGGAAGGGATGGGAAGGGGAAACAAAGGAAGAGGCAACAATGATTCATAAGAAATGTACTCATTATCTTACCCATGTAATTGTAACCCCTCTGTACGGTATTTTCACAATAAAAAAATTAAAAAATTAAAAAAAACAAAAGCTGTGAATTAAACAGTACACATTCTTTGATATCCTGCTATTTCTATAGCTTTTCTTTTTTTGGGGGGGGGGTCGGTCGTGGGGCCTGAACTCTGGGCCTGGGCGCTGTCCCTCAGCTCTTAAGCTCAAGGCTAGCGCTCTACCACTTGAGCCACAGCGCCACTTCCAGCTTTTTTCTTTTTGCTTATGTGGTGCTGAGGAATCGAACCCAGGGCCTATGAGCATGCAAGGCAAGTGCTCTACCACTGAGCCACCTTCTCAGCCCCTCTATAGCTTTTCTAAGTTAATATAATGGCTTAGTTTTTCTTAAGTATGATGATGATGATTCCTTTTAGCCATTTGTCAATGAATAATTTGTATTTATTTGCAATTTATTTGATGATATTGAGGTCATAGTGCAATCTATCTGTGCATAATACTCTGTAGAGTTTTTCTGCTACACAGAAGATTGTCTATGAAAGTTTCTCTTCTGTCTTTGTTAAAAGAATTTTTTTCAGAGCAACTATGGCTTATTTTTTAATTTACATTTTATAGTAAAGGTTGTGTGCAAAGGGATTACAGTTACATAAGTCACATGATGAGTACATTGCTTTCTGAGCAGTGTTACCCCTCCCTCATTTTCTACCACTTTTTCCCTTCCTGAATCCTTACCCAACAGGTTGGAAAGTTCATTTCCAACACAGTGTCTTAATTTCTATAAAAGAAATGGAATGACTACATTGGCTTTCCTTCTCATTTCAGGTTACCAACCATAGTTAACTTTAAAACATATAAAGTACGATAAATAGAATACATTTGGAAATCCTGTATTTTTCAATAGATTAATGAGAATATATTTGTGAAATATTTAAAGTTATATGTCAAATAGCTACCATTAGAATTTATGACCTACAATAAGCATAAAATTGATCCACAACTTATATAACATTAGAAAAACTTTAGACAGTACTGCCTACAGAATCATGTGTAAAAAAAAATCATGTGTAACAATGAATGTATTCACAAACATAAAACCTAGAACCAGAGGGTAATTCTTGGGCTGGGAAGGTGGCTCAGTGGTAGAGTGTTTGTCTTGCATGCATGAGGTCCTGGGTTCAATTCCTCAACACCACATAAGCAGAAAAAGCTGGAGGTAGCATCATGGTAGAGTGCTACCATTGAGCTGAAAAGCTGAGGGACAGTGGCCAGGTCCAGAGTTCGGGGGGGGGGGTAATTCTTCTTTTTAAAATTGTGATTATAATTGCATACTTTATTCTTTCTTTCAATTTCACTGTCTCTATTAAAATACTGATACTCTTGAAGGTTCCTTTATTTTTGCTGTTCAGATATTTTCTTTTTTTATAAGGTTTTTATTGTGAAAATACTGTACAGAGGAGGGGTTACAGTTACATGAGCAAGGTAATGAGTACATTTCTTATCAAGCATTGTTGCCTCCTCCTTTGTTTTTCCCCTACCATTTCTTCCCTCCCACCTCCACAACTACACTCCCTTCCCCTAAATTGTAAAGTTCATCTTTCAACATAGTGTCTTGTACATCTCATTGTTACAATGGGACAACCTGTATCCCTATTTAAACATTTTGTTTTTTCCCTTCCCCTGCCCAAATTATGGTAATTCTTAAGAGTATAAAAGCAAGCCAATTCCTGTGGTTCATACCTGTAATCCTAACTACTCAGAAGGCTGAGATGTGAAGATTTCATTTGAAAGGATCCAAGGCAAGAATGTCCTTGATACTCTTTTCTACAATTAACCAAAAAGCTACTGAAGTAGTACAGTGCTGCTAATAATCTTGATAAAAACAGCTTAAGGACAATGTCCAGGCTCTGCATTCAAGCCTAAGGTCCTGGGTACAAGCAGTATTGTAAAGTAAATCCTCATTTGTAGAAGAATAGTGTTATTTGGTAGTTATCTCTGTTCTAGACTTCTTTTGTTAAGAGATTAAATAGAAAACGAGCTTTACAACGTCGGTGTGGGGGGGGAAGGGGGGGAAGGAGAAGGATTGGGATTGGGGGGGAGGGGGGGAGGCTGGGAAGGGATGTGAAGGGTAAACAAAGGAGGAGGCTGCAATGCTTGGTAAGAAATGTACGCATTATCCTGCCCATGTAATTGTAACTCCTCTGTACAGTATGTTCACAAATAAAATAAAATTAAATTAAAAAAAGAGATTAAATAGAACACCACTTTTATTTTTTATGGAGCTTCAGTCTTTCAGATATATCATATTATGTTATAAAATGATATTACTATATGATTTCACCTATTACATAACACTGACAAACATAAGAATTAATCTGGCAGGCAATTCTTAAGTGTTTCTTTAATCTTTCATCAGAAAAAGAAATGTTGCCATTAATTAGCGTCCCAATGTTCTTCGCCTGTTAGAATAGTGGCACAATTTTATTTCTTACCTTCTGCACTTTTACTCTGTCTTGAGGATAACTTTTAAACCATTTCCATCTATTTATTACCTTCCCTAACTATCTAAATTAACATCCAGAATATTATCGTTATTTATAATTGGCTTAATATGTTAATTATCTTCTTTTTCCTGTATTAGAATATATACTATGAAGAATAATATTGAAAATTATGTCAAATATAGTATGATTTATGAAAGTAAAACATGAAAAATGTTTCTAATTGTTGTTAAACCCCAATGCATATAAAATATGTATGTCACTGGGAACAGAGGGAAATAATAAAGACTACAATGTAATAGATAAGATTTTGTTAGTTTTATGTATGGTAGCTACAAGTATAAGCTTTAACAATTATAAAACTTTAGTACTGGATGTTAGTTTCTGTGTTGCTCCATATGTGTTTTAATATTGGAAGGACAAAAGTATGGCTAAAATTATTTAAAAACTTTATGAATCACATAAGAATGACAGAAGACTTACAGTGTGATGTCCTTAATTTTGTACATTTGTGTTAAGCACCAAGAAAACTACAGAACAATTCTCTAACTTTTAAGTAATTAAAACTTTCTAAATGATAATTGTCCATTTTCACATGGAAATAATGTTATATATGTTGGACTTTCACGTTATACACAGTGGTTGAAGGGCAGTACAGGGCCAAGAGTAAGACACCATACACAAATAATTGCGTATTCGTTAATGTCTGTGTACTTCGAACACCTATTCTGAACTTGTAGGGGCAATCCAACCTTAAGTATAAGACAGAGCCTCCTTTGTCTGAGAGTTATATGTTCCACCATCTGCATTTTATGAGTATTTCAACAACTAAAGACTGATAATATATCTATTACTTAATTCCCTGTGAATATCAATTAGCCTTACCTACTCCGCATAGTAACAAATCTAGTCTAGTCTTTTTCTTTCTCTTCATTTATCTACTTCTCTCTGTTAAAGGAAGAATTGGCTGTTTTCGTTTGAGAAATGTAACTGGTCAGGAATGAACTCCTCCTTCACCTATTTTTTTGTCCTCTGACTTACTCCTATCCTACTCTTTGTTCAAAACTTCAACTGCAGCCCGGAGCTGGTGGCTAATGCCTATAAATCCTAGCTACTCAGGAGGCTGAGATCAGAGAATCATGGTTCAACTCCAGCCCATTCAGGAAAGTCTATGAGACTCTTATCTCCAATTAACCACCAGAAAACTGGAAGTGGCGCTGTGGCTCAAGTAGTAGGGCGCTCATCTTAAGCTGAATTGCTCAAGAAGAGCCCCTAGGACCAGAGTTCAAGCCCCATGACTGACAAAAAAATAAATAATCAAAAATTCAAATGTGTGAATGTTGTAGGCACTATAACAATCAACTGAGAAGTACTACACAGTACTACACAGTACTCCAGAGATCTACCTATAGTGCTTTCAAAAATAATTATGGATTTTAATAAGTTTTTTATTGTGAAAATACTCTACAGAGGGGTTACAATTACATGAGCAAGGTATGTGTAACACCACCTCTCCCCCACCCCCGCCAAAGTTGTAAAGTTCATTTTTTGACATAGCATCTTGTATATCTCATTGTTGCAATGAGTCTACCTGTGTCACTATTTAAACAATTTGTTTTTTCCCTTCCAACATCAAATACAGTGAAAGCAGGGGTTATACTGTGGAGGAGGGGCATACAAAGCAAAAAATAACCTTATAAATATGTTAGAAACAATAGCAAGAAAGAAAAAAAAACACTTGTGTTCTTATCTTGGGTTCATTTCACTTAGCATCATCTTATCTGATCTTTTCTGCTTGTCTCAGACATATATTAGTTATTGCAAATGAGGGAAACCATGAGACCTATGTTTCTTTCGGCCTGGCTTACTTCTCTCTCTCTCTCTCTCTCTCTCTCTCTCTCTCTCTCTCTCTCTCTCTCTCTCTCTCTCTCTCTCTCTCTCTCTCTCTCTCACACACACACACACACACACACACACATACACACACGTGCGCACACAAACACACACACATACACACAACACACCCAACACACACATTTTTATTCCCCATTTTAGTGTGGCAATATTGTTTTCAAGCCATAGAACATATTTTACAGATAGAGGAAAATGTAAAAGTAGCAAATAGATAAAGGACAAGGGTGATTTTCCCAAATTGTAGGCAACAAAGGTATTTATTTAAAAGGTTGTATTGAAAGAAAGCAATTGTTATAGATGCTAGCTATTAAAATTCAAGCAGAATGAATCTAGAAGAGAAAGAATAATTTCAGAATGGCCTGGAGAACCTTGATATAACCTTGATATCTTTCTTATTTTCCTTCCTTCCTTCTTTCCTTCCTTCCTTCCTTCCTTCCTTCCTTCCTTCCTTCCTTCCTTCCTTCCTTCCTTCCTTTCTTCCTTCTTTCCTTCCTTCCTTCCTTTTCTCCATCCCTCCCTCCTCTCTCCTTCCCTCTGTTATTTCTTCTTCCTTTCTCCCCTGCTACTTCCCTCTCCTTCTCCTCCTCTTCCTGTTAAAGCAGGATCTTGCTGTGTCACTTAGGTAAGATCTCTTGAGTTCAAGTGATCCTGCCATCTCAGCCTCTAAAATAGTTGTGACTCCAGGCCCCAGGCACCAGACTGACCTTTAAAAACATCTGAGTGCATCTCCACTTGAAACTGGAGACTCTGAGAGCACAGCAAAAATAATCTGCAGAACTGTGGTGAAAGCAGAGGAAAATCAATTCAAATCAACTGCTTTAAAGCATTTTCTCTATGTTGAGGACCATTGCTATACATTTGGGAAGGATTATCTAACATCATTCTCATAAAAATCCATTGAAAGATGTTCTGTTCAATTTTCTATTTTGAAAATAATGAGTAATAGACTGTGATGAACTTTACCTATCATACCTATTATACTAAATCCAAGAGTCAATGCTAAAGTTAAGAAATTGGACTCCATTACTACCTTTATTAGACTTCCCTTGATTCTCATTTAAATAAAATGGTGACAGTTCTCATTTTCAATATTTCTCCAACATTTAATATTACTTACATTATTTAATATACAAATTACCATCATCAGAATTGCCCAAGACATATTAAGAAGATTCCAATTCCTTAAGTGTACCTAAGTTCTTTGATTTATAATCTCTTTCAACAAGTTATCCTGACTGAAAAATAACTTAAGTGAATTCTGATAAACAATTAAATACATGCAATAGCAGTAGATCTAGATTTCCAATGAACATTATAAATATAAATATTTTAGAGTTAGTAATTATGCTTAGCCATACCAAACAGAGTAGTGCTTATGATGAAGTTGTGTTCAGGGATTCTAGTTTGCTTTTAGAGGACTAAAGATAAAGGACTTCACATTTCATAAGTAAATATTTGATGTCTATGTAATAACTACAGATATAGCTGGGGAATCCAAGTGGAAAATCCAAGTACCTGAAGCATCAATAGTGTTACAGTAAGCTTTGGTGTTAGTGACTTTACTTCATTTTGCACGTCTTCCCATGTGTATTCTTCTAAAGTATTTTATAGTACCTTTCCCAAGAAACATAATCTGAAGGAATAAAATTTATTTTACTGTTTTTTTTCCTTTTTGATCTTACAGGGAAACAAAATATTCCACAGAGATGCTAATGGGTTGTCTATTTTACATAAAGATGACACGTGCAAGTTATCAATATTTTAGAAAAACAAAACAGATTATGCCATTTTTAAAAATCAAAGCATGTTAATTTGAAGCATACTCTGGAATCCATGCTTGGTAAAGAACAGGAGATTCTCAGATCACAGCTTCCTATGTGGCAAGGATTGTAAGTGTATGTCACCAGCACCCAGAATCTTTGATGGTGATGATGATGATGATGATGATGATGAAGATGATGACGATGATGATGATGATGATGATGATGACGATGATGATGATGATGATGGTGTGTGTGTGTCTGTGTGTGTCTGTGTGTGTGTCTGTGTGTATGTGCGTGCACATACACACGCGCTGGTACTAGGGTTTAAACTCAGGGAGTGAGTGCTGTTCCTTAACTTTTCACTCAAGCCTGGTGCTCTACCATTTGAGCCGCCACAGAAACACTTCTGATTTTTTTTAGTGGTAAATTGGTGATAAACAGATTTCTTTGCTTGAGCTAGCCTGGAACCAAGATCCTCAGATCTCAGCCACTCCTGAGCAGCTAAGATTACAAGTATGAGCCACTGGTAACTGGCCAAAGCATTCTGTCTCTCTCTGTCTCTGTCTCTCCTGTCTCTCTGTCTCTGTCTGTCTGTCTGTCTGTCTGTCTGTCTGTCTGTCTGTCTGTCTGTCTGTCTGTCTGTCTCTCTCTCTCTCTCTCTCTCTCTCTCTCTCTTTCTCTCTCTCTCTCTCTGTGTGTGTGTCTCTCTCTCCCTCTTTCTCTTGCTCACTCAGTCCCTCACTCACTCTATTTCTGGCTCTCTCTCTCTCTCCTTCTCCTGATCCTGGGGCTTAAACTCAGTGCTTAGGCACTGTCCCTAAACCTGTTTATGTCAAGACTAGTACTATACCACTTGAGCAACAGTGCCACTTCTAGCTTTTACTAAGTAGTTAATTGAAGCTAAGAGTCTCACAGACTTTCCTGGCCAAGATGACTTTGAACCACAATCCTCAGATTACAGCCTCTTGAGTAGCTAGGATTACAAGTGTGAGCCATTGGTACACAGGTAAGCACTCATTCTTAATGAAGACATTCCTCTTCAAAAATAATCTGAATACTTTAATTTACAGGAAATTTCATGCTATATACTTCATGGCATCAATTATTTTGCTATTATCATTAAGCATTAATTGAAAGCTATTGAAATAATTCCTTACCATCAAACAAACACAAGACAAAACTAATGCATGACCTTTTCCTTCCTGTAAATGATGCTAGAAAAACTTTGAAGCTACAGAATTATCATTGTATCAAAACTGCTGAAGAAAAGACAGAACCAAATCATCAATCACATTTGACAAAATCATGAGGACTGCAGATGCAAAATAGTAGCCAGCATTGTTGTGTGTAAAACATATATTGCAAAACCAACATGATTTTATTGTAAGGCAGGATGCTGAATTCATCAGGGCAAACAAAAGATTTTGATTTAGGCTTTGAAGACAAAAATCATTAGTTTAGCAAAGGTAGTCAAGTTAAGGCAAACTATGGCCAAAAAAACAAGTCTGTGGTTTCACCCTAATTTTTTTTTATTTATTCACCCCTACTAATCTAGTTAACATCCACGTCATTTCTTCATATATGATAGCTTCTTAAAGTATTTTGTTGAGAAATTCACAGCGTGATCATTTTGGAAACTTCAAAAGATGATAAATACATTGAAATTAGGCATTGACCATATAGCTTTCCATAGGGATAGCCTGACAATTTATTGACTTTGAATGCTTTGTAGAGCTCAATGTCCAGTCTTCTAGTGTTTAATCAGACACAATAAGAATGTGTCTAGCAAAATTTTAGGCTAATGAGGGTATAACCTGGGCTCTTTTCATAACTAATCTTTTGAAAATCTATGACTCCAGATTCAACTAAGATATTATCATTTATATAATTGTTGTTGAGTATTTAATAAGAATATGATAAATTTCTCAAAATGCAATAAAATACTTCTGAAAATACCTTTTGTGGCCCCTTCTATCTTGATGACGAAAGTATAAATCCCTTAGCATAGCACACAAGCTCTTTAGCATTTGAACCTCCAATTCTCAGTAGAATGAACTTGCTTAATTGTAATGCGAAGAATATCTAGACATATTTGACTATCTTGGAACTTCCACAATGCCTTGTGCAATAGGCTCTTCCACAAAAAGTGTCTTCTCTATTCAGCTTCTTTCCCCAACTTCTATATTTGGTCTCATAGCTCCATTCCTTTTCTTTTCTGATTCAGAGTGTAGTAGGTAGGCTTTACTCCGTGTGTCTATTACATCCTGAACTTTACTGCCATGACATTTATCACAGCGAATTGTAATCATGTATCTATACCTTGGTTATTTTCACTAGTTACTAACCACTTGCAGACCTGAAACTTCTTGGCTCTTCCATCTCATTCCACGCCACTATGTCTTGTATTTGATGTTGTCATTAAGAGATAGAAGAGACAGAAGAAATAGAAGAATAGATAATTTTGTTATTACATTTCAAAACAAACTTTTCCTAGGAGAGTTAGTTTTACATTTGGCCAACATAGATATTAATACATGGATTATTCCCTCTTTTACCCCAAGATATATATAACCAATGAGTGGCAGGTTCAGAACACAACCTCTCTAACTATAAATACCAACAGTCAAATGATACTTTCCAATATGTGGTCAAGGTTAGGTTTGGCAAATTTTTCAATTCTTGCAATTCAACATTTTCTAAAGAAAAACAAATCATAATACTTTCTTACATTAGTTCTTTGATCCATTTGGAGTTGATTCTGGTACAAAATCATATAGAAGGATCTAACTACAATTTTCTGTAAGTATATAGACAATTCTGCCAGCACCATTGTTGAAGAGGCTGTCTTTCTTCGATTGTGTGTTTTTGGCTCCCTTATCAAATATTAGGAGGCTATAGGTCTATGAGACCATTTTTGAGTCATTGATTCTATTCTATTGGTTCTCAGGCCTCTTCACATTCTAGTGAAGTAAGTCAGACAAAAAGAAACATGGGCTGCATGCTTTGCCTCATTTGTAAGAAACTAGAATATGTCTATAAGTCTACAATTTAATACAATAGAGAGTAAAAAAAACAAATAATTATACCTAGACATGATTAATTAAACAAGGCTGTAATAATCACATAGTGAGAATAAAGGAGCATATTCTTAGGAGAGGATCACAGTGGCTCAATGTGAATATGATCATATAAGATGATGGTATTGAAATGAACCCCAAGAAATGGAAACAAGGTGTTTTTTTTTTAAAACTTCACTGTTTTAGTTATTTCTTTTTTTTCTTTTGTCTACCTTTGGTTTATTCCCTGTTGTCACTGTTTTATATTTCTGTACCCTTTTTCTTGTATATGAATTTATCTGATTTGGGGAAGGGAAGGGAAACCACAGAAATGGTGGTTTAACAATTCAACAAATACTCACTAGACACTATACTGGAAATGAATTTTATAACTTGAAGGAGGGGGTGTTGGGGAGGAAAGTGGGAGAAAATGAGGGAGAGGTAACACTATTCAAAAATAATTGTGCTCATTACCTGACTATGAAACTGTAATTCCTATGTGCATCTTCTTTACAATAAAATTTAAATTAAAAAAGACAGAAATTGAGTTGAGGTTGGGACTTAAAGAGCTTGCAGGCAGACACAGGAGAATGAAAAACTTAACAGAAAACCACTTGAAACTCATCTGGAATGACCTGTAGAAATATTGAGAAGAGTACTGTACACTTGAAATTTTTCTACATGAAGTAGAGTTGTAGGGACTTTCTTTTTTTCTCTCTCTGTTCCTTCCTTCTTTCCTTCCTTCCTTCCTTCCTTCCTTCCTTCCTTCCTTCCTTCCTTCCTTCCTTCCTTCCTTCCTTCCTTCCTTCCTTCCTTCCTTCCTCTGCTCCTTCTTTTCTTTCTTGCTTCACGTCCTTGTGAGAACTGAATTTAGGGCCTCTTGCTAGTCAGTCAGGTGAACTACCACTTGAGCCATGCTACCACTCACTTTTGTATTGGCATTCTCACTTTATGCCTCGATTGAACAAGGCTATAGTGATACCAGTTGTATTTCCCCGAGTCATAGGGGATGAGAGAAGCCTGCTATTGTGCCCAGACATTGTACTTCCCTTACAACTGAGACTATAGGTATAAACTCCCACACCCAGACATTGTTTCAGGTGAATTCCTGTGAGTGTGTGTGTGTGTGTGTGTGTGTGTGTGTGTGTGTGTGTGTGTGTGTGTGTGTGCGCGCCAGTCCTGGGCCTTAAACTGAGGCTTTTTCCCTGAGCTTTATTGGCTCAAGGCTAGGGTTCTACCACCTGAGCCAAAGCTCCACTTCTGACTCTTTTTGGGTGGAGATAGTTAAATGAAGATAAAAGTCTCACGGACTTTCCTGACCCATCTGAGTTAAAACCTCAATCCTTAGAACTCACCCCACTGAGTAGTTAGGATTATAGGCCTAAGCCATTGGCACTGGCCCTTGTGAGTTTTTAATGCCTGGGTTAGCCTCTAACTATCATCCTTCAATCTCTACCTTCCCAGTAACCTGAGTTATGGGTATGAACCACTACACCTGACCACAGCAATTTACTTAATAATATTGTGCATTTTTTAGGTAAGATGAAATTATTTGTAGTAAACATCTCACTGAAAGAAATGCTTGATTAACTATATAAATCAACCATTTATATAAACTGAGAGTTTAATTTTAAATTATATTGATAATCTATAATTCTAATCTCTGGGGTTATTTTCTCTTTATCAGAATTTTCCAATCTGAAGTGGGATGCATGCCTTGTCTGAATAGAGAAATTAGAAGAATTTATGGATCACACAAGGAGTTGAAGTATCAAAATAGATTTGAGGAAAATCAACAAACAGCTATTTACTCTGCCAGACATGTCCATGGTTCTGAAGGTTAGCAGAGTGGTAAAATAATCAGATAGGCTAAAGACTCACAGTAGTATGTGTCATGTCTTATGGTCTAGAGGAACTCAAGAGGGAAAGATCTATTAAAAACCAGAGAGCCTCTGAAATGAGCAATAAAAAAAAGCAGGGCACATTTTAACTCAAGGAAAAAATGGATCAGTCCTTAATTTTAGCAAACTACAGTCTGGATGAAACTCAACTCAATTTCTATTTAGATGAAAACATCTATTTAAAACATCTATTTACCTATTAAGCAGAAGAATAGGTGATCTTAGTTCAATGGCTGATATTGTAGAAACCTATAGTTTGTACATAGTATGCCTCACATTCAATCAAAAATTGCTAAGAGACAAAATAGACAATAGTAGCAGATGTACAGGATTCAGGTAGTAAAGAGGCATATATGGTCTATAAAATAATTTGTATAATCATGTTAAATAAAATAGAATGAAAACACAGAAGAAATTATTTAGAAGGAAAAGAATCTCACCTATTAAATTGAATCTAAACAGATCAAATGGACATTCTCAAAATTATGTCAAAAGTTAGATCACCTTATACTGGATTAACCACTATGTGGAAATGGCAGAAATCATGCTAGCAAATTTTAAATTAGTGCATTAGGAAACACATTCCTTGGGAGAGAAAAACAAAAGCAAAAAATAAATAAATAGGAGAAAACTATGAGATCACAAGGAACAGGTGGGATGGTATAAACTATACACATACTTGTAGTTCCTGACATATATAGTATTTAAGTTTCAGAGCATGAGAAAGGAAACAAATACGGGCAGTGTAATCATTGGCATAATAGCAAATGCTATATAGACCTGAAATGTGATATGGCCAATAGAAAACTCAAAGAATATAAAGCATTTCATAGCAAAACCATTAACAAACAAAAACAAGAACTTTCAAACTAATCAGAAGAGACAAACTATAAAGATTGTCACACACACACACACACACACACACACACACACACACACACACACGAAAAGAAATATCTTTCAACACTAAAGACAGAAACACATGACATTAAAATAGCATCTCTAAAATGCTGTAATACTATCCAATTCAAATTACAACTGTAGTTTCTGAGACAAGTCAGAATATTTAAAAATAAATGGATAAAATATTATACTCTCTAACCACAAAAGGCTCATGTGAATGAATTACCATCAGTCTTAGAAAAAGCTTTATTAATTCATATTACTACAGATTCACATTATTATTTCACTTGTTCAATATTCAATTCACAAGGAAGATAAACAATATAACCGCGTTACCCAGCAAAGTAGAAGTATAAAAGTGAAAATCTGGAAAAGGAAAAATTGGATAAAAATCATAATCAGTTTGAAGAAGTTTACTATAGTTCACCCTGTTGTTAGCAGAAGAAAATGACAAAAATAATTTTGTAAAATCTGAAAAGCATCATTTGTAAACTGTCCTGACATCTTTTGAATCCACATCAACAATAATGAAAGCTCTGTTATTTTCAAGCTCTTCTGTAACTTTGACCAAAATTATGTTCTGACTCACAAAAGATGTATCATAGTTCAAACTTTATTCTCTGGCATTAGAAAAATGAAGTTGAAGTCAATAATTGAGTTTCCTAAATCTTAGCAATTAAGTCCTATACTGCTAAATAACCCATAGACTTAAAGAATATAAGAACTGAGATTAGAAAATATTTTCATCTTAATGCTTATAGAGTTATATGCCAAACTTACTTAGGCACATTAGCACATATTTTCAAGAATAATATGTATGTCTCAGAAAATCACTCTCATCAACTGTTGGTGGAAATATAAGTTAGTGCAATGACTATGGAAATCCATATGGAGATTCATGAAAACAGCTAAAAAATAGACCTATATTACAATAACACAATGTCATCACTGGACATATATCCAATACAGTGTAAATCACCATCTAAGGTTTTTTAATGTAGGGAGGAGAGACAGAGAAATGGCTTAACACAAGTACATATTTATTTGGGGGAGAAAACTTGTGAGAGGAGTTACCAGCTAATGTTATAGACTCACCCCATGCTTTTCAGCTGGGTATGTGTAGTGGGCTCAAAGAAATACTAGAATTGTCTGATGAGGATGTACGGACATAAGTAGAATGAGTAAAAGGCAAGGATGAAGCCTGGTAAGGGTCTCTGTTCAAGGTCCTATCCAGAAGTAAATATTTGTTCTAACACCAGCCACATGGGTCCAGATGGTCAAGGTGAAGAGGGTAAGGAAAGAGTGATAGTAAATGAAGCCACCAGTCTGGGGAGTCAAGATGTGGATACTTGTTAAGAACCAACATCCATGGATATATGCATTCATATATGTGTGTGTTCATATATATATATATATATATATATATATATATATATATATAATTGAGCATTAAAAACACACTTTTAACTATGGTACTTTTTATTGAGATGAAAGGAAGGAAAGAGAAAAAAATGAAGGGTGAATGCTTTCAAAATACATTGCAACTATGTATGAAGAAGACCTTAGGAATACCAGTGAAAGATCAAGGGGGGACCGGAGGAAAAAGGAAAGAGAAAGCAATACAAAGTTTTATTGTGATTAAAATATAAGGAATGGAAAAGTAAAACAGGCTCTGTTGGTAGAGTGGGTATTATCAGAGAAAATGACTAAAGATTAGTATGGGTGAAGACGTTTATTTGCATATATACAAACAGAAAAATGACATTTGTTAAAATTGTTTTAGAAGTGGTATGATGGGAAAGAAAGAGAAAGAGAAGAGGTAAGTTTGATTGAGAAACACTTAGGCATTTATGAAAATGTCAAAATAAAGCCCTTTTTCTATGACTAATGGATGCTAAAAATTTCCAAAAACATGGAAAAAAAGATTCAAAAACAATAATCTCAGCCTTTATCCTTGAATGCTTAAAAAAAGCAAGGCAGTGTTCGCTTCAGCAACACATATACTAAAATTAGAATGATAAAGAGAAGATTAGCATGGCCCCTGAGCAAGGATGACATGCAAATTCGTGAAGCATCCCATATTTTTCAGACATATACCGAATATTTCACCCAGCAGCATCAAATATACGTTTTTCTCAGCCGCACATGGAACATTTTCTAAAATAGACCATATTTTAGGCCACAAAGCAAACTTGTCCAAATTCAGAAACATGGAAGCTATACCTTGCATTCTCTCTGACCATAAGGGAATAAAATTAGAACTCAACACCAAAAGCCACCAAAGTCCGGTAACACATGGAGGCTGAACAACACATTGCTGAATCATGAGGGGTCATGGAAGAGATTAGAAAGAAAATTCAAATGTTCATGATATTCAACAAAAATGAGCACATAAATTACCAGCTCCTCTGGGACACAGCAAAGGCAGTACTCAAGGGCAAGTTTATAGCTCTGATTTCCCACATCAACAAATTGGAGAGATCTGAAACCAACATTTAATGAGACATCTGAACCCCCTTGAAAAAGTGCAGAAAGATAAACCCCAATCCAGTAGACGAAAAGAAATAACTAAAATTGAATCAGAATTAAATAAATTAGAATCCAAAAAACCTATAGAAAGAATCAACAAAACAAAAGTTGGTTCTTTGAAAAAATTAACAAAATTGACAGACCCTTAGCAAATCTTATCAAAAAAAGAAGAGAACACACCCAAATAAATAAACTCAGAGATGAGAATGGAAACATCACCACAGAAACAACCAAGATTCAGAACATTATAAGGGAATACTTCTCAAAACTTCATGCTAATATGTTTGAGAACTTGGCAGGAATGGACCTTTTCCTAGCAAGTATTGACATGCCAAAACTAAACCAAGGTGAGTTAAACCATCTTAACAGGCCCATATCAAGCACTGAAATAGAAACAGCAATAAGAGACCTCCCATAAGAAAAGTCCAGGACCAGATGGTTTTACAGTGGAATTCTACAAGGCCTTTAAAGCAGAGCTCACACCAAGAATCCACCAACTCTTCAATGAAATTGACAGAGAAAGTTCACTACCAAACACATTCTATGAAGCCATCATAACCCTCATCCCAAAACCAGGCAGGGACTCATCAAAGAAAGAGAACTATAGACCTTATTTCTTTGATGAACATTGATGCAAAACTTCTCAACAAAATTTTGGCTAATCGACTTCAACAATCCATCCAAAAAATCATACACCACAAACAGGATCAAACAGGATTCATTTCAGGGATGCAAAGCTGGTTCAATACATGCAAATGAATTAATATAATTCATCACATCAGAAGGAGCAAGGATAAGAAACACATGGTTATCTCAATAGATGCAGAAAAAGCATTGCACAAGATCCAACATCCCTTTATGATGAAGGTCTTGGAAAAATTAGGAATCCATGGAACATTTCTCAATACAATAAAGGCTGTATATGACAAACCTACAGCCAGCATTATACTTAATGGTGAAAAACTAAAGCAATTTCCTCTTAACTCAAGAACAAGACAAGGATTTCCACTCTCTCCACTTCTCTTCCATCTAGTGTTAGAATGCCTAGCTACAGCAATAAGATAAGATGCAAACATAAAGGGGATCCAAATAGGGAAAGAAGAAGTAACACTCTTCCTATTTGCAGATGACATGATCTTGTATTTAAAGAATCCCATAGACTCCACTCCCAAATTACTCAAGCTGATTCAAAACTTTGGCAAAGTAGCAGGGTATAAAATTAACCCTCAAAAATCAATGGCTTTTTTATGCCAACAATAAGAAAACTATGGCTGAAATCAGGAAAGCAACTCCATTCGTAATAGCCCCATAAAACATAAAATACTTAGGAATTAACTTGACCAAAGAAGTGAAGCACCTCTATGATGAAAACTTTAAAAACTTGAAAAAGGAAATCAATACAGAACTTAGACAGTGGCAAAAACTCCCATGCTCCTGGATTGGAAAGATCGACATCGTGAAAATGTCAATACTTCCCAAGGCTATCTACAAATTCAATGCGATATCCATCAAAATTCCCACCTCATTCTTCAATGAAATAGAAGAGGCAATCCAAAACTTCATATGGAACAATAAAAGACCCCGAATAGCAAAAACGATCCTTATCAGAAAGAACACTGCTGGAGGAATATCAATACCAAATTTCAAACTCTACTATAAAGCCATAGTAATCAAAACAGCTTGGTAACTGGCACAACAGGACAAATGGAATAGAATTGAAAACCCAGAAATGAACTTACAGACCTATAGCCATCTAATCTTCAATAAGGGAGCTAAAAAAAAATAGAATGGAAGAAAGACAGCCTCTTCAGTAAATGGTGCTGGCAAAATTGATTAACTACTTGTAGAAAACTAAAGCAGGATCCTTATCTATCACCCTGCACCAGAATCAACTCCAAATGGATCAAAGACCTCAGAGTCAAAGCAGACACTCTGAAAACATTACAGGATGTAATAGGAGAAACCCTATGTCTCCTTGGCGCAGGCCAAAATTTTCTTAATAGAGACCCAGAAACACAACAAATCAAAGAAAGGTTGGACAAATGGGATTGCATGAAGTTGCAGAGCTTCTGCATGGCAAAGGACATAGCTAGCAAGATCAATAGAAAGCCCATGGATTGGGAGAAGTTTTTCACTAGCCATACAACCAACAAGCGTCTCATATCTAAAAAATACTTGGAACTCAAAAATTAAATACCCAATAACAAATCCTCAAAGAAACAACTGCCCAATAAAAAAGTGAGGTAAAGACTTAAAGAGAAACTTTTCTGAAGAGGAAAGAAGGATGGCCAATAGACACATGAAGAAATGCTCAACCTCCCTAGCCATAAAAGAAATGCAAATCAAAACAACATTGAGCTACAATCTCACTCCAGTTAGAATGGCAAAAATCAAGAACTCTAATAACAACAGATGCTGGAGGGGATGTGGACAGAAGGGAACCTTGCTGCATTGTTGGTGGGAGTGTAAACTTGTTCAACCACTTTGGAAAGCAATATGAAGGTTCCTCAAAAGACTCCACATAGAGCTCCCCTATGACCCAGCTATCCCACTTTTGGGCATTTACCCAAATGTTTACAAACAAGACCACACTAAAGCTACCAGCACAACTATGTTTATTGCAGCACTATTTAATATAACTAAGATATGGAACCAACCCAGATGCCCCTCAGTAGATGAATGGATCAACAAAATCTGGTGTATATACACAATGGAATTCTATGCTTCCATCAGAAAGAATGATATTGCCCCATTTGTTAGGAAATGGAAAGACTTGGGAAAAAATATATTAAGTGAAGTAAGCCAGGCCCAAAGAAACATAGGTCCCATGGTTTTCCTTATTTGCAATAACTAGTATATGTCTGAGTCAAGCAGAAAAGGTCAGATAAGGTGAGGTTAGGGAAATGAACCCTAAGGTATGTATTGAAATGTTTTTTCTTTCATGTGATTGTTTCTAACACATTTATAAGATTATTTCTTTGTTGCTTTATATGTCCCTCCCCCACAGAGTAACCCCTCCTTTTACTGTATTTGATGTTGGTATAATTTGTGGAGGGGAAGGGTAAAACAAATCGTTTGAATAGGGATACAGGTGGATCCATTGCAACAGTGAGATGTACAAGTCGTTATGTCGAAAACGAACTTTACAATTTTGGTGGGGGAGAAGGAAGCCGGGAGGATTGGGTGGGGGGGCAGTTGGAGGATGGGAAGGGATCGGAATGGGAAACAAAGGAGGAGGCTACAATGCTTGATCAGAAATGTACTCATTATCTTGCCCATGTAATTGTAACTCCTCTGTACAGTATTTTCACAATAAAAAATAAAATAATAATAATAAAAAAAGCAAGGAAAGTAAATGTGGTAAAATTGGACTGTAGGAATAAAACCAAGTGTGAAAGACCACTGAAGAAGTGTCCAGTCGTGAATGTCTCCTAGACTAACTTACCTTTTCATAAAAAGTTACTAAATTTATGTTTTTTGCATGATTAACTACAAAAAGAATAACATCACATATTTTCAATATTAATTCTAAAAATGAATATCAATATTCTACAATTGTTCAAATTATTATTGTTTTGTAATATAAGTAACTTTACCTGCACAAATTTTTAATGAAATTGACAAAAATCTCCCAAATCAAAACTTGCCAGAACTGCTATCAGAAATGAACTGATTAGCTTCAGATCTATTCAAATGGGAAATTTTCATAAAAATATTAACTTGAAGAGAAATCCCAGATTAGATCCATTATTAGTGACTTCTTCCACGAAGTTAAGGGAGAAACTTTACCCACCTTGCATTCATGCTTCCTCATAGTCTAAACCAGAGCAGAAAATTCCTCATTCATCACGGTAGCATAATCTTTCATGAACGTGATGATTTGATGATTTTCAATAATTCAAGGGTGCACTTTCATTAAAAGACGTTAATACAATTCAGCAAACATAAAAAAACCCGCAACTTTAGGAGGCTTATTCATTTGAAGAACTTCAGCTCACTTGTAGAAAATGTACAAAATTAGCCCTCATGTTAAATCATGGTTGTTTTAGCAGGCTGATTTCTGCAATACTGTGGTCATTACGATTGAGAAATGACATGAAGACGCATATGCACAGGCTCCTATTTCCTGGAGGCATGATATTAATTTTCCTTTCAACATATCACATAAAGAAATTCAAAAGTAAGAATTATTCATCCTGATTTTTACCACTTTGTAAAACTTTATTCAGCCCGAACAAGCTCCTTTGTCCTCTCTTATACAGGTCTCCTCCCTCAGGATTCTCTTGACTTCTGTGTGTCTGAATGTGAGTGTTTTATGGTGATTCCTTCAGAGGCTTTGCTGTCGGTAACATCCAGATTGAAAAATCTTACTTTTTCTTTTCATTCAGCACTTTAAGCATGTTATTATATTGTCTTCTAAATTGAATTCCAATGAAAACTTGTGTTTCCCTTATTTGTGCTCCTTATCCTATCTTTGGCCTCTTTGTTGCCTCCAATTATAGGCATGTCTGCCTTCTTGGTATCAGTCTACAAAACATCAAAGAGCTGTTTTAGATTTTCCTACCCGATTTTCTCTCTGTGATTCATTGTAGCTACTTCTATGTCTTTGGCACCCACTTTCACTTTCTGATCCTTCTTTTTTAAATTTACTCTTAAGCTCACCTAGTGATTATTTCGAATATATTTTTGGCACTAGGTATTCTGCATTTTATATCTATATATCTCTTGCTTATGCTCTTTAATACTTGAATAAGTTAGAATAGCTATCTCAAAGTCCTTGGCTTCTTACTTGTTTCTCTTCTGGCAAGTTTTCATCTGTTTATATTGAGAATTCTGTCCCTAGGTATGAGTCATAATATCCTGATTCTTTACGTGGCTTACAGTTTTTATTACATGTTGGACATTTTAAATATAATGTTGCTGACTATCTGGATTATATGAACTTCCTATAGAGTATGCAAATATTTTTAGCCAATTAATTTATTTGCTTGGGAATAAATATGTACCTTTTAAGGAGAGTTCAAAGATGTTTCAGACATCATAATGGATATTTGTTGTCTAGATGTTCTTTTTGTCTCTTATTTATAGGTTGGCTTTGTTAGACTCAAAGGTGTAATTTCATCTATCTCTGAGAGATGCATAAAACTAAGGTACTTCCAGATCCTGTGTGTTCATGGCTTATTCACTTTGCTCCTTCATGCTGTCTCTCTATGCAGTCTGCCTTGTTTAATGTTTTGATATTTGAGCATTTCTGGCTTTTGAGAGACTTGAAAATAATGTGTAATTTCAGCCTAGGAGATGTCTATATATCCCAGATCTTGGAGTTTTCAGTGACTTCATTATTTTACAACTCTCCCAGAGTTGTTTCAGGAAGCCAAAGGCAGATTTGTAATCACTCTTCTCATTAATCTTCATAAAAACTTGTCAGAGCAATAAAGACACAAGTCTTTCTTACTTTTTCCTTCATGAAACCAATATTTTCTTTAAAAATTAGAAGCACATTTTCAAAATATGGACAAAGAGTTGGAAAAGGTAGCCAAGTATATCTTGTGCAACATGATAATACTTCAAGCCAGGTGCCAGTGGCTCCCACTTGTAATATTAGCTACTCAAAAGGTTGAGATCTAAGGACTGTAGTTTGAGCCAGCCCAGGTATGAATGTCCTTGAGACTCTTATCACCAATAAACCAACAAAAGAGCCAAAGTAGAATTGAGCTTCAAGTTCTGGAGTGCTAGCCTTGAGCTCAGAGAAAGTGCCCAGGTCCTGAATTCAAGCCCCAGGACTGGCACAAAAAAGAGAAGAAAAATATTGCTTGAAAGCCTAATAAGGTCAGTACAAATAGACTATCATTGGCAAAATTTGGAACACAGAAGAACTGGATTATTCTGACTGAACCAAAATGTTGAATAAATTGATAACTAATTTGCTTTTTTCTAAAGAAGAAAAGGCAATCCCCCTCCCCCCCAAAAAACAAAAGAATTAGAGGAAACAAAATAAAAGGTGAAACCAACAAATGTTATTCAATGTTTAGTTTGCTGCTAGTTTACCATATATATCTCTATTATTTGCTACCTATTTTTAAAAACTTTTCATAAACGTATCTTAATAGTTCAGATTACGTTGTGACAATTTGAACAATTTTTTCTAAAGTTACCATCTTTTGAATTTTTGAAATATTTTTATTATCTTTTAATAGTTGTATAAGAAGTCACTATTAGGGCTCAGTGGTAGAGTACTTGCCTTGCATTTATAAGGCCCTGGGTTTGATTGCTCAATACCACATAAGCAGTAAAATCTAGAAGTGGCACTGTGGTTCAAGTGGTAGAGCACTAGCCTTGAGCTGAAGAGCTGAGGGACCCAGAGTTCAGGCCCCATGACTGATAAAAAAAAAAGTAAAAAAAGAGAGAAGTCACTATTAAAGGGAGCAATTTGTGAATACAGTGCATCTTGATCAATATCATCCTTTCGAGCTTCTCACCCACACCTATCTACCCACCCCTTCCCTCACTTTTCTGAATTCTGTAGGCTATTCATTGAATTTTCTGCTGAATTTTATTCCATTTCCCTGCATTCATCTACCCCCCTCCCTTGAATTTGTAAGAAAACACATCAGTATTGTTTCAAACTTGGGGCCTAACATTTGCTAAGCTGGTGTTCCTCCTCTTGAATCAATCTGCCCGTCCCTTTTGGCACTGGTTATGTTGAAGATAAAGTCTCACCTTTATTTATTTGTAGTTTTATATGTTTGTGCTGATACTAGGTATCAGTACACAGATTTTGGCTCAAGGCTAGTGCCCTACCACTTGAGCAACTCTGCCTTTGCCTTTTTAGTGTTAAGTTTAGTGTTTAGTGTTAAGAGTCTCACAGACTTTCCTACATGCTTTCTTTGTAGCTTGCAATGCCAACTGAAATGGAGTCTTTTCAACATTCATGCTCAGACAAACCTCAAAGTGCGATCCTCCAATTTTGCTTCTTGAGAAGATAGAATTACAGGTTTAAGCCACTGGACCTGGATGGATATTTCAAAATATCTAAAGAAGCATTAGGCTGAGCACAGGTGGCTCATGCCTGTAATCCTAATTACTCAGGAGGTTGAGATCTGAGGATCACAGTTCAAAGCTAGCGGGGGCAGGAAAGTCCGTGAGACTGTTATTTCCAATAAACCACAAGAAAACTGGAAGTGGCACTGTGGTTCAAGTGGTAGGGTGCTCAGGGACAGAGTCCAGGCCCAGAGTTCAAGCTCCAAAACAGACCAAAAAAAAAAAAAGCATTAAAATAAAATTCGAAGCATCATCTATGGTTTCTTTTAATTAACTTTCATGGGATCGTCATTCATCTTAAACAATATTCTTAGTCTACATTTATTGAGGTCAACTTGTATCCACTGAAAAAGTACGTATGTAGTTTATTGGTAAAAGATAATAAACCTGACTTTTCAAACATTAAGATGCTGACTATACTATTCAAATGTGTCAGCATTTCAGTTGAATTATGAGAAATAGGCAGTAGTAGATCTCAGAAAACATTTCATGTAGACAGCTAATTCTTTGATTTTTAAATTATTTGTTTTTATATAACTGATTAACTCTATTGGCAAGTGATATTTATCAAAGCTTACTATTAGAATTATACATTAATTGATTAACTTCTGATTTATGAGAGACAAAAGCTTAATTTGTCTATAAAATTATCACTGTTATAAACACTGTGATCAACTGAACCTCACATTTTGTAACTAAAATTTTCTTTTTTTCACAAATATTTTTATTTTTATTTTTATTTATTTATTTTTTGGGGGTCCGGTCGTGGGGCCTGAACTCTGGGCCTGGACACTGTCCCTCAGCTCTTCAGCTCAAGGCTAGTGCTCTACCATTTGACCCACAGCACCACTTCTGGCTTTTTTCCTTTTTGCTTGTGTGGTGCTGGGGAATCGAACCCAGGACCTCATGCATGCAAGGCAAGCGCTCTACCACTGAGCCACCTTCCCAGCCCTAAAATTTTCTTTTTTTTACATTTATTTATTTATTTATTTATTTTTATTTATTTTGGGGGGGGTCCAGTCGTGGGACTTGAACTCTGGGCCTGGATGCTGTCCCTCAGCTCTACACCTCAAGGCTAGTGCTCTACCATTTGAGCCACAGAGCCACTTCCGGCTTTTTTTCTTTTTGCTTATGTGGTGCTGGGGAATCGAACCCAGGGCCTCATGCATGCAAGGCAAGCACTCTACCACTGAGCCACCTTCCCAGCCCCTGTAACTAAAATTTTCTACTCAAATTAAGAACTTATTTAGTAATTTCAGGTTAGTTTTTGTAGTTACTAATATATACCTTCATGTATAATCTTGTACCTCTTGTTTTCTTTCCATTCTATTATATTTGTTAATCTTTAAATAAATTGTGAATTCACACTTTACCTTTTCCTAGGAGTGAGAATTATGAAATAATTTTCACATTTATGAAATAACTTCTGGAGATTTAATATGAATTATCTGCAACTTAACAGTTATATTAAATGCTCCTTTGCAAAAAAAGTAAAGTATATCTAATTTTTTTATTCTGGAAGTATTTATTAAGCCCCCTAAAAATTTCTCAAAATTATATCATTTACAAACTACACTTTTAAACCCTGGAAGTTTATTTTGAAAATTTTTCATTGTATTTGTGTTATATAAACACATTTTAAAATGTATCATGTATTCAGTCCAAACTAGTAAATAATTTAATATCATTACCTTGGAGTGTCTTCAGCATAATTGTATTGGCAGTTGGTGTCTTCATTCTACAGAAGTTGAAAGAAACAAGACAGCCATTGATTTCTTAATTTAATTTAATTTGCATCAAATTTGATATAGTTGTAGTATATCTGAATTAAATTAGAATATCTGTGTTCAAAATATAACTCTACATAATATAATTTTAAATAAGTATGGTATTAGAAATAATAAAAAATGCTCAAAAGAATGCTTTCAAGAAAACACATCTGCACTGAAGTTAGAATAATGCAGGTTTGTTAAATGGATGACAGTAATTGATGCTTTAGAAATTTAGGGACAAACCACTATGTTTAGTCCTACACAAGGCCATTGTAAGACTGGAGAGTTACAAAGATGAAATGAAAATGTTTCAGAGCATAATGTATACAAAGAAAAGCAAAGTATAAAGAAAACATTTAGAGGGGATTTGTAGTAAAACAAAAAAAAACAACCACATAGTCTTGCACAAGTCATTCATGCAGAGAAGGGAATCAGTGAAAATAGTTGACTATTAGACAATAGTAGCTCACTCCTGTAATCCTAGATACTCAGGAGGCTAAGAGCTGAAGGATTAAAGGGCAAAGCCAATCTAAGGTTAGCTGAGGGAAAAACAAACAAACAAACAAAAAACCACACAAGAACCTACCAGAGAATTAATTTCAGAGAAATAAAAACAAAAAGTTTGAATCTTGGGACAAATGGTGGAGCTTTTGCCTAGCAAGCATGACACCCTGATTTCAAACCCTAGTATTGTAGTTTAATGGGAAAATGACTGCTGGTTACTATGATACTCCTCTGAATACCTTTCTTCTGTGCCAGAGAAATGCGCAACCACCCACACTTCTAGTTAAGCTGAAACCTGAGGCTTTTCATGTCCATAGAGTCAAGGCTTCATTTGACAGTCTCATCTCTCTAATTCCCCATCATACTTCTTGTCTCTCTTCCCTTTTTCCTCTTTCCTCTTCTTCCTCCTCTTTAAGATGCTCTTTGATGCGCCTTGCCCTAGCTAGACCCTCTTGTTTTTGTTTTTGTTTTTTCCTGTGCTGTATCTCGCAGAGGATACTCACCTGCTTGCATCAGTTGTCTGGAGTTTCCCTTAAATCCATAATGTGTAATCTAGGCATTGCACTTTTTCTGAGAAAATGAATGATAAGATGTATGCTGTTGTCTTGGTAATGAGCTTGTACTAATGTCCCACCCATCACTCCTCCTACTTTCTTCTTGCATCTTCTCTTCTCTAACTGACCTTGGCATGATATTCTCACATACTTGATTTGAGATAGGCAGTGAGTTTACTCCCAAAAACCCTGTCCACAAGCCATTGCTGGGTCCAAGTTTTTTAAAATATATTTTTATTGTAAAGATACTGTACAGAAGGGTTACAGTTACATGAGTAAGGTAATGAGTACATTTCCTGTCCAGCATTGTTACCTCCTCCTTTGTTTTTCCCCTACCATCCCTTCCCTCCCTACCTCACCAACTCCTCCCTCTCCCTGAACCCCGAAGCTGTGTTCGTTTTCAACATAGTGTCTTGTGCATCTCATTGTTTCAATAGATCAACCTGTATCTTTATTTCAGCATTTTGTTATTTCCCTTCCCCTTCTCAAATTAGAAAAATGTATATAAAAGATGCAGGGCACCGGGATCAAATACAGTGAAAACAGGGGTTATACCATGGGGGTAGAACATACAAAAGAAACAAAACAATCACATAGTACATTATAAGTACATTAAAAACAGTAGTAATAAAGATAAAATCTCTTGTGTTCCTATCTTGGGGTTCATTTCATTTAATATCATCTTACATGGTCATATTTACATAGCTTTTGACCTTTTCTGCTTGTCCTAGACATATACCAGTTATTACAAACAAGGGAAACCATGGGACTTATGTTTCTTTGGGCCTGGCTTACTTCATTGAATATAATTTTTTTCCAAGTCTTTCCATTTCCTAACAAATGAGGCGGTGTCATTCTTTCTGATGGAGGCATAGAATTCCATTGTATAGATTTGTCATCTGCATCAACCTAGAATCAAATCAAATTTTTTGTATTATTGTTTTAGTGCTAAACATTTTATCTGTGTTCTCTAAACAAGCAAAGATTTAACATATGTGTGTGGGTCGGGGGGTGGGTGCCTTCCAATACCCGGTCTTGAACTCAAGGTCTTGCATTCTTGATTAGCTTTTTTGCTCACAGATGGTGCTCTGTAACTTGGGCCATCGCTCCAGTATGACAGTTTGCTGGTTGTTGTTTTTCTTTGGGGGGGTCCAGTCATGGGCCTGAACTCTGGGCCTGGGCGCTGTCCCTCAGCTCTTCAGCTCAAGGCTAGCGCTCTACCACTTGAGCCACAGCACCACTTCCGGCTTTTTTCTTTTTGCTTATGTGGTGCTGAGGAATCGAACCCAGGGCCTCTGGCATGCAAGGCAAGCGCTCTACCACTGAGCCACCTTCCCAGCCCTTGCTGGTTGTTTTAAGGACAGTCTGTTTGACTTTTCTTCCTGAGCTGACTTTGAACTAGAGACTTCCGTATCTCAGACTCCTGACTAGCTAGGATTATGGGCATGGCTAAGATTTTAATTTTGTATTTTCTAACTACTCTCCTTTGTTCTCTGTAGATGCTTGATATACAGGAAAGAAGAAGAATGGAGCCAGGAAAACATTGCATGATGGATACAACGGGTCTGTGACTTGGTTTGTCATTATTTAAACTTCACTTTGAACTCTGGATTCAAGGAAACAGCCTAATGTCCTTCTAATGATACTGAGTAAAATCAATATAGCAGAAGGTTCTATGAAAAGTCACAACAATTCTCTGAATATGGTATTTTAAATTTGTGCTCTTTTTTTTTTTTTTTGTCAGTCATGGGGCTTGAACTCTGGGCCTGGGAGCTGTCCCTGCTCTCTTCAGCTCAAGATGAGTGCTTTAGCACTTGAGCCTCAGTGCCACTTCTGGTTTTGTGAGTGGTTTATTGGAGATTAGAGTGTCACTGACTTTTTTTTGCTCAGGCTGGCTTTGACCTGGGATCCTCAGATCTTAGCCTCCTGGGTAGCTAGGATTACAGGCGTGAGCCACTGGCGCCTGGCACAGTTATGCCCATTTTTATAACCTCTCTGACTGAAGTAGACATTTCTCAAATACTAATCCAGTTACTTAATAATTAGCTGAAACTCAAGTCATGTGTAGCCTAGTCACAGGAGTTAGTGTATCTATTTGTGTTCTCTTTACCACTTGGATGTGTATGCTATACATATGGATGTATGCAATACATATCTATAGTCAGTACAACAGGTTAAATAATAAGCATCATTAACAAAGAAAAATAACTATTAAATATTCAAAAGACTATTGATCACAAGAATGAACTTTAAAATGTGTAAAATATTTTAACACTTTTAGAATATCTCCTACATAGTTTTCTGTAGGTGTTTAACCAATTTTGCCAGCACCATTTACGGAAGAGGCTGTCTTTCTTCCATTCTATTTTTTTAGCCCCCTTGTCGAAGATTAGGTGGGTTCATTTCTGGGTCTTCAGTTTTATCCCATAGGTCCTCAGGTCTTTCCTGGGCGAGTACCAAACTGTTTTGATTAATATGGTTTTATAGTAGAGTTTGAAATTTGTTACTGATTTTCCTCCAGCACTGTTCTTTGTGCTAAGGATTTTTTTTGTTATTCAGGGTCTTCTATTGTTCCATATGAATTTTTGAATTACTTCTTGTATTTCATTGAAGAATGAGGTTGGGATATTGATAGAAATCACATTGAATTTGTAGATAGCCTTTGGCAGTATTGCCATTTTCTCGATGTTAAAAAGTGGTTCACAAATAGTAGCCATTAAATCTTTAAAATAATCTTGTGAAATAGATTCAAATTTCTGTAATTTTATGCTACTTTAGGAAGTTAAATGACTTTCCTAATGCCCAAAGCTATAAATGGTAGACATGGAATTTGAATCAACACTTCAAAGTTGTTTCTCTTACCCAAGTTCTTACATTGCTATCTTTAGAGCAATTATTTTTTTAAAAACATATCTAGAACAATCACTTAGCAATGCTTGATAATGCAGAGAAAAGAGTAAGCTCATCTTGAGAAATAAATGTGTTTCCCATAGTGACACAGCTTGTTAGTATTGGATTTAAGACAGTGATGTATTTCAGGTTGAATATGCTACTCTAAGCCTCTCCTTCTTTACATGGTGCTATATTCTTCTGTTTTCTGTTTCCTATAACAAGGGAGTGATCTCATTGTAATTTGGTTTATTTTAAAGATATATATAATCTGAAATATGATTTACATTATGAATTTGTAATCCATATAGATACTGGTGACCCCACATTTAGAATTTCAGTTGGAGAACTATGAGTATGTTGCTATTGAATTTTTAGTCTTGACAAAGGCATATTTTTATCCAATGAAAGAAATCTTACAAGGAAGAAAAATAATTGAGATGCTTGCAATCTTATTTCCTTCATTTGTAGGTGTCCTCAAAAGCTTGCCTGGCTCATGAAAAATTGTGAGCCTCTTTTCACAAAGGTAATTTGGAGTAGTAACAAAATCACTTGAAACTTTACCAACCAAGGCACTGAATTTTAATTTCTTTATGATTCAGATATTGATATTATTTCCTTCCTGGTACAAGTCAATGGAACTTAGTCTATTATGGTACAAAAAAGGAAAGAGCAGAAGAATTAAGTGTCAGAAAAGCAATCTTTCCTCTTTTGGATGTAAACAAGTTGAGAAATTTGCTTGCAAGTGTGAAAAATCTAAGGCATCTTAGTGTCATGATCTGAGGGTAATGCATGATTCAAAACACATATGGGTAGAAAAGTCCCCAAGACTCTTATCCCCAAGTAATCAGCAAAAAGCCAGAATTGGTGGTATTACTTCAGTAGTAGAGAACCAGCCCTAAATGAAAAAAGCCAAGCAAGTGTACAAGGCCACGAGTTCACGACGGTACCGGCATACTGTAATCCTATTCAGGAAGATCATGTCTCAAGAATAAACTGTATAAAATAATCACACACAGAGAAAAACTATCTCAGTATAGAAAGGTATAATGACAAGTATATACATATATATGTTTGTGTATAGGTATTATATATATAATATAAAATATAGTAGGTAGTGGCAAATGCCTATTATCTAAGCTATGGAAATATAAATAGGGGGAATACAGTTTTTACCAGCTAGGGCAAAAAGTGAGAAGTTATCTCAAAAATCAACTTCAGTACAAAAGTGTTAGAGGCATGGTTCAAGTAGAGGAACACCTGTTTAACAAACCTTAAGGCCCTGAGTTCATGCCCCGTACTCCTAATGATAATAATATTAATACTAAACAACAACACAGATATAAAAGATCTTTTTATGATATGAGAAGGACTCCTAAAGAATGGATTAAATTTAATTTTGAGAATGAAGAGAACTATATTGTGTTTCAATATCACCTCCATTACAAATATTTACACTTTTCTTAAGGCATGATGCTCACCTACTTCTCACATTGGTGCAACTCATTTAACTTTAATTTTAATAAGTGCTCAAATCCAAAGAAACTCAGTTGAAATGGAATTATGTTACTGAAAATTTAAGTCGGTATGTCATTGTTTTGTTAGCTGGAACCTTGTCACTTAGAAATCTTAAGAAATCTTTAGATGTTGTACAAATTTAGCTTAGATTTTCTTTTCTTAGATTTCTCATATGCTATCCTGAAATAGATATTCCTCAAACAAAGCAAATAAAATTGTTTGAAACATTGATTTATAAAACCAAAACAAACTGCTGTCAATGTCTCTTACTTTAGGTTGTGCCATATAGTATAAAGCAGTCACTAATACTGCTACTTTGTATGGCCATTCATATAGCAAAGAAGAAAGTGAAATAATTCAAATTGTCATGTACTTATTCAGATTTGATATTTCTGTCTCTGTTTTTCTCTTTTCTACTGGGAAACAATAATAATAGCCTCAATCAAGATGGCCAACAGAAAATGTTTATTTCCATATTTGGGTTTGACTTAGATATTGATATTCTGGACTTGAGCTGTAATGGAATAAGATTTTGAAAAGAGAGAGGGTTGGCCTGTTTTATATGAAGGACAGTTTGAATTATTAAGAGAGAAGGATGAGCTGGGGCGAGGAGCTCACATCTATAATCCTAGCTACTCAGGAGACTGAGATCTGGAGGAACACAGTTCAAAACCAACCCAGATAAAACATCCCCTGAGATTCCAATTCCAACATAACCAGCAAAAAAGCTGTGTTGGAGGCATGGTAAAGGGTAAGCTGTGAGATAGAAAGTCGAGCAAGAATAGAAGGCCCTCATTTTTAAGCTTCAGAACTGAAAAAAAAATCGTAATGGTATACAACAGGAAAAAGTGGCCCACAATGAATTTAACACAGTTCCATGTGATTCCTTTATCACATGTGTGGCTGGGCCTCTGACACCACACCAATGCCATGTAAGGTATTGCTTTAGACACACAGATCCGAAAAAGACCTAGAATCCTTCCATCTCTCCTATCATTCTCTTCCTTGCACAATCTCTGAGCACTTGCTAAGGGAAGTCATGTGACAAATAGAGTTCAGAAGACCAGTTACTGAGGAAGCACAAACCTGAGGTTACCAAGTCTATAAAATAGCTTTTCTTAAAGTGAGTACAGTTCTGTTGGCATTTAAAGCCAGGTTATTTTTCTTTGTGAACAGGAGTGTCCCATGCATTGTACAGTGTTTAACAACATCCCTGACCTTTAACCCATATCACAACCATAGTGATCTCTCAGTGGTGACAGCCGAACACGACTACATTCACAGAACCTTGTCCCCTCAAGAGCAAAAATACCTTTCATGTGAAAGTATGATTTACTGGAGCATTCCAAGCATATAAATTTCAAGAGCCAGAATAGACAAACAAATTCATCTTAGAAATACTGAATAAGAAACACCAAGCCAGGTGCTGGTGGCTCTTGCCTGGAATCCTAATACTCAGGAGGCTGAGATTTACGGATAGAGGTTCAAAGCCAACCCAGGTAGAAAAGTCTGTGAGACTCTTATCTCCAATGAAGTAATCAGAAAAAGCCAGAAGTACCCCTGTGACTCAAGTGGTAATACCTTGAGCAAAAGAAGCTTAAGAACAGCACCCAAACCCAATCCCCAGGACTGGGGAAAAAATACAGAAAAGAAAAAAAAGATAAAAGAAACATCAAACTTTAAAATATATTATAAAGCAGAAAATACATGTAAACATGTAAATATTGTTGGGAAAAACAAACTGGCCAATGAGATAGAAAAACTGTACACACAGATACAGTTCATATGTAGTTGAAGAGTTTTGAAGATTAGCAGAAAACTATGATCTTATTGAGAAGTAGGGTTGCCATCATTGGTAACCGGTACACATCACCACAAAAGTAATTATCACATCTTTATAGTAAATCATGAAACTATTAACCCAAGCCAGGCTCCAGAGGCTCATGGCTATATTCACATCTACTCAGGAGGCTGAGATCTGAGAATCCCAGTTTGAAACCAGACAGGGAAGCCAAACCTGAGACTCTTATTTTCAACTAAATAATAAAAACCCAGAAGTGGATGATTGGCTCAAGTGGTAGAGCGCTAGCCTTGAGTGACAAAGCTAAGTGAGAGAGAGTATGAGTCCCCAAGTTCAAATCCCTTTACTAGAACAAAAATTAACATGATATAGTAAATAAAAAGAAGAATGGATAGGCTTTGCAAAGCAATATATTACCACTTAAATTATTCATATAACCCTTTTTTCTCCTGCTTTTAATACAAATAAAGAAAAGCACCATTTGTGAAGCATTGATCATGTAATATTTTACATATAGTTTCCATGTCACCAATACTATGAGGCAAAAAAATCTTAATCTAATTAGACATTCAGAAAAATAAACCAGCAGCCACCTAGTTGCAGTAATGGTAGATGACCCATCAAATAGTCCATCATGGTTGCTTGGAAAGGGGCTGCTCTTGAATGTTTCAAATGAACCACAGGCTTTTGTTGTGATCTTATTTCTTATTTCTTTTCTTTTTTTTTTTTTCTTTTTTGTCGTGGGGCTTGAACTCTGGATCTGGGCGCTCTCCCTGAGCTCTTTAACTCAAGGTAAGCGCTCTACCATTTGAGCCACAGCGCCACTTTGGTTTTCTGGCTGTTTATTGGAGAAAAGATTCTCATGGTGTTTTCTGCCTGGGCTGGTTTTAAACCTCGATCCCCAGATCTCAGACTCTTGAGTAGCTAGGATTACCAACGTGAGCCACCTGCGCCCCGTCTATTTCTTTTGTTTTTAACTTCACAAGATCTTCTGTCAAAACTTTGCATTTAGGTTGGTTCCATATCTTAGCTATGGTAAATAATGCTGCAATAAACATAGTTGTGCTGGTAGCTTTAGTGTGGTCTTGTTTGTAAACATTTGGGTAAATGCCCAAAAGTGGGATTGCTGGGTCATAAGGGAACTCTATGTGAAGTCTTTTGAGGAACCTCCATACTTCTTTCCAAAGTGGTTGAACAAGTTTACATTCCCACCAACAATGAAGTAAGGTTCCCTTATGTCCACATCCCCTCCAGCATCTGTTGTTGTTAGAGTTCTTGATTTTAGCCATTCTAACTGGAGTGAGGTGGTATCTCAATGTTGCTTTGATTTGCATTTCTTTTATGGCTAGGGATGTTGAGCATTTCTTCATGTGTCTATTGGCCATCCTTCTTTCTTCTTCAGAGAAGTTTCTCTGTAAGTCTTTAGCCCACTTATTTATTGGGCAGTTGTTTCTTTGAGAATTTGTTGTTGGGGGATTTAATTTTTTGAGTTGGAAGTATATTTTAGATATGAGACCCTTGTCCGTTGTATGGCTAGTAAAGATCTTCTCCCAATCTGTGGGCTTTCTATTGATCTTGCTAGCTATGTTGTTTGCCATGCAGAAGCTCTGCAACTTTATGCAATCCCATTTGTCCAACCTTTCTTTGATTTGTTGTGTTTCTGGGTCTCTATTCAGAAAATTTCGGCCTGAGCCAAGGAGACCTAGGGTTTCTCCTATTCCATCCTGTAATGTTTTCAGAGTGTCTGCTTTGAGTTCAAGGTCTTTGATCCATTTGGAGTTGATTCTGGTGCAGGGTGATATATAAGGATCTAGTTTTAGTTTTCTACATGTAGTCAACCAATTTTGCCAGCACCATTTACTGAAGAGGCTGTCTTTCTTCCATTCTATTGTTTTAGCTCCCTTATCGAAGATTAGATGGCAATAGGTCTGTAGGTTCATTTCTGGGTTTTCAATTCTATTCCATTGGTCCTGAGGTCTGTTCTTATGCCAATACCAAGCTGTTTTGATTACTATGGCTTTATAGTAGAGTTTGAAATTTGGTATTGATATTCCTCCAGCAGTGTTCTTTCCATTGAGGAGCGTTTTTTGCTATTAGGGTTTTTTTGTTGTTCCATATGAATTTTTGGATTGCCTCTTGTATTTCCTTGAAGAATGAGGTTGGAATTTTGATAGGTATTGCGTTGAATTTGTAGATAGCCTTGGAAAGTATTGCCATTTTCACAATGTTAATCTTTCCAATCCAGGAGCATGGGAGGTTTTGCCATTTTTTAAGTTCTGTGTTGATTTCCTTTTTGAAGATTTTAAAGTTTTCATCATAGAGGTCCTTCACTTCTTTGGTTAAGTTAATTCCTAGGTATTTTATTTTTTGTGGGCCTATTACAAATGGAGTTGCTTTCCTAATTTCAGCCACACTTTTCTCATTGTTGGCATGCAGAAAAGCCATTGATTTTGGGGGGTTAATTGTATTACCTGCTACTTTGCCAATGTGGTATATATACACAATGTAATTCTATGCCTCCATCAGAAAGAATGACATTGCCCCATTTGTTAGGAAATGGAAAAACTTGGAAAAAATTATATTAAGTGAAGTAAGCCAGGCCCAAAGAAACACAGGTCCCATGGTTTCCCTTATTTGCAATATCTAGTATATGTATGAGTCAAGCGGAAAAAGTCAGATAATGTGATGTTAGGAAAATGAATCCTTAGATAGGTATTTTAATGTTTTTTTTTTCTTTCATGCATGTGTTTCTAACGCATTTATAAGTTTATTTCTTTGTTGCTTTGTATGTCCCTCCCCCACAGTATAACCCCGCTTTCAATATATTTGATGTCAGTATAACTTATGGAGGAGATGGGGAAAAACAAATCATTTAAGGATTCAGGTGGTCCTGTTGCAACAATGAGAAGTACAAATTGTCATGTCAAAAAGGAGCTTTACAATGTCAGTGGGGGGGAGTAGAGGGGGGGAGGGAGGGAAGGTTGGGTGGGGGAAGGGGGGAGGCTGGGAAGGGAGGTGAAGGGTAAACAAAGGAGGAGGCTGCAATGCTTGGTAAGAAATGTATGCATTATCTTGCCCATGTAATTGTAACCCCTCTGTACAGTATATTCACAAATAAAATAAAATTTAAAAAAACTTTGCATTTAACTTTGTGTGTGTGTGTGTGTGTGTGTGTGTGTGTGTGTGTGTGTGTGTGTGTGTGTGAGTTTGTAGGACTTGAACTCCTCAGGGTCTGGGTGCTGTCCCTGAGTCCTCCTGCTCAAAGCCAGCACTAAACCACTTTCAGCCACAGTTCCACTTCCGGTTTTCTGGTGGTTCATTTTAGATAAGAGTCTCACAGATTTTCCTACCTGGATTGGTTTTGACCTGTGACCCTAAGATCTCAGCCTCCTGAGTAGCTAGGATTACAGGTGTGAGCCACCAGCACTTGGCTCAAGATTTATTTTCTACAATTCCACTAATAATATTTTTTTCCCTTTTGTTGGTTGATGGGTTTGAATGCAGGGCCTGGGTGCTTTCCCTGAGCTTTTTCACTCAAGGCTAGTGCTCTACCACCTGAGCCACAGCACAACTTCCTTGTATTAAACTTTCACTCAACAATATTATGTTAGAAAACTCACTGGTTGGTTTATATACTTAGTGGAGTAAAAAAGTTATTCTTGTCTGCTGGCTCATATGACAGGTACTTAAATTCCTTTATTGAGAATCTTATCCCCTGCTAATATTTCTATTTTAGTTTCTGACATTGTCTTGATCCTTGTGGTATTCTAGTGCCACTCACTTTTTGTCTCCTTTCAGATTAAAAACTCCCATTTTTGTTTTAAGTAGTTGATACTAACAATTATTATTTTGAGATAGCATTTACTAAGTGGCCTAGGGTGATCTCAAAGTAGTGGACTCCTCTTACTCTAGCTTCCAAGTCATGTTTCATTGTGTCTGTTTCTTAATATTTTATTTTCTTAATGCCCTTTCACCTTGATTCTATTCTTCTTGCCATCTACCAACATGCCTCTCATTATTGACGAGTTTGACAGTGTAAAAGTACTGCATGCTTTTCTTCTTTTTGGAGGTCTCTTATGTCGGGCTGCATGCTCTCTATGTACTTCCAGATACCCATTGAATTCCAGTTTATTACTGACTCAGATTTGCCTTGGATATTATTTTTGGCTTTGTTCCATTGCTGTTTTCTGTCCAACTCATTGTTATTTGATTCTTAGACGTCCCTATTCTTTCTATTCCCACAGTGTGCCAGAAATTTATTTCAGCAATGATGATAGTTTTGTACAGAAGAGAAGTAACAAGGATCTTCAGAAAGAGTAAACAAACTAACTAATTGTATATCAAAATGGACTCATGGAAAAGCAGAATGATTGAATGAACGATGTTAACTTATTTAGTAAAAGACATGGCTTTCAATTTTGGAAGGAATGTTTAAAGCACAGACGAGTAGAGTGCTAAGTGGTACACCAGGAAAAAATAGTTCATGTAGAGAAAAAGCAGCCACCTTAGAGGAAATAGAAAATTTTAGCAGTATCACTTATCTCCTTGAGGATTTTAAGACCTTCTATCACTAATTCTAATCCTTACTAGCATAAGCTTTGGTGTCTGTGTATGTGCATGTGAGTACATGTGTGTGTGTGTGTATGCATGTATATGTGTGTGTATGTTGTCTGGGTGTGTGTCAGGGAAGAATGGAGAATCAATTAAATCAAATCTATTCCATACAAATGTGGAAAGCATTAAAATTTAAAGACAATAATTTGCCACATGAACTATATCATATTAATTTCTCATGACAGAGTCACTTTCTTTTATAACAGCATTCTGATAATGAAGTACAATTATGATTTTTTTTGCTTATGACAATTATAGTTGCCATTGAATAATAGGAATTCCTTCCTTAATGACAACAGTAACTTGTTGTCACTGGGTGAGGTAATTCCAATGGACACAACGATTATGGGCAATTATGTTGAAAAGTCTGGATTAAACCAAGATTAAGAGTCTCAGAAATGACATTGGAAACACACAGAAAATTTTTCAAAGACTTAGAATGGAAATTGCAGAATAGAATAACCAAGAGTATGTCATAATATTAAAAAGTATTCAGTGTAGCTGGTTATTTTATATTTAAATTCTTTTCCCATTTGTGTTGGTTAGTTTTTTCAAATGCAACCTTTGAATAATAACAAGTGGGGTTCATAGGCCTAGTCATATGTAGTTAGGCTTAGTTAGCAAGAGAAAGGGAAGAGAGAGAAAGAAAGAGTCAGGTGTAGGAAAGTAAATGAGATCGGAGAATATAAATTCGCATTTCTTTATCTTAGAAGAATATCAGCCTCTGACAAATCTTGATTAATAAAGTACTGTTGGTTAGAACAAAAGCTTATTTTTAAAAAAGGAAGGCACTGTTGGCTCACCCCTATAATCCTAGCTAGCTAGCTATTAAGGAGGCTGAGACTTGAGTACCATTGCTTACAGTCAGCCCAGTTAGGAAAGTCTGTGAGACTTTTGTCTCTATAAAATAGTCTAAAATGTGGTTGTGGTTCATCTGGCAGAGCAGCAGCCTTGCATACAACAAAAGCACAGTGTCTGGGACAGCACCCAGACACTGAGTTCAAAACCTACTCCCAGCACAAATAAATAATAAATAAATAGCTTATTAAAACTACAAATTCTTATCAAAAGAAGCAATAAAAGTAGAAAAAACTACCAAAGTCATATGAAGAGAGTTACTCCTTCCAATCAATGATTTCAATGCATCCGTTCAATTCAGTCTTGTTTTTACATTCTTTTCACATAACACATGGACTTCAGGAACGTTTTCATGCAAATAGTAATATGATCTAATCTTACAGAATGATTTCTGCAGGGGAATCACTTTCTCCACAGGCAGTCCTCATTCATCGCAAGGACCCAATGCAGATCTGACCACCTCCTTGATTTCAGCACTGAAGTACAGACATATCGACCAACATATCCTCCCAACAGCCCCAAGAGAAACAGCTGCCTAGAGAAAAACTAGAATTAGGATTCTGTTCTAGAGTTTATGTGGCAACACCTTGTTCATTACTTTAGACTCTTCTTTTTTTTCTTTTTTGTGTTGGCCCTGGAGCTTGAACTCAGAACCTTGGCCCTGTCTGTGGGCTTCTTTGCTCAATACTAATGCACTACCACTATACCCAAAGTTCCACTTCTAGCTTTTTGGGTAGTTAATTGGAGGAAAGATTCTCATGGACTTTCCTGCCAAAGCTAGATTTGAGCTACAGTCCTCAGATTTCAGTCTCCTGAGTAACAAGGATTACCAGTTTGAAACACTGGTGCCTGGCATACAGTATATTACTTTTAATTTAAAGAAATTTTAAAGTCTTCTTACAAGTATATGTGGCATTTTTTGTATAATATATGACATTAGTATAATGCAGTTTACCTAGTCAAAATGTATTATTCAATACTCAATACTATATTCAATACTATTTATTTGCCACTATCAGTAGCATTTCAATAAACATGGTAGAAGAAATATAGTATATGTCTGAGTCAAGCAGAAAAGGTCAGATAAGTTGATGTTAGGGGAATAAACCCCACGATAAGTATTCAAATGTTTTTTGTTTTTTTTTTCCTTTCATGCAATTGTTCCTAACATATTTATAAGATGATTTTTATGTTGCTTTGTATGTCCCTACCCTACGGTATAACCCATGCTTTCACTGTATTTGATGTTGGTATAATTTGTGGAGGGGAAGGGAAAAAACAAATCATTTAACTAGGGATACAGGTGGACCCATTGCAGCAATGAGATGTACAAGGCGTTATGTCGAAAACAAACTTCACAACTTTGGTGGGGGGTGGGGAGGAGGATTCGGTGCGGGGGGGGGGGGGAATGGGGGGGGAAGATGGGAAGGAATGGGAAGGGGAAACAAAGGAGGAGGCTACAATGCTTGATAAGAAATGTACTTGTTATCTTGTCCATGTAATTGTAACCCCTCTGTACAGTATTCTCACAATAAAAAAAATTTTATTATCAGCATTTTGTATAACATTTTAGAATAAATTATTATAAGTGAATTGAATGTGAAAAGTTTTGAAATATGTGATATATGATGAAATATGTGAAAATATGATATAATACTGTCCACAAACTTTCCCTTTTCTTGTGGCTTTCTATAGTTATGCAGTTTCACTTGAAGTTGTGACAGATTTCTTTTCTGCTTTGAGAGGAAAAGCTTAGTGTTTATCTGTTTTATATGACATTATTGACCTTCTGAGAAGATAGAACATGCAAGCCCATGGATATTAGTACTTATATCTAAAGGAATATCAACTAGATGGAAAATATCAATTTTTTAACTAAATTCTAATTTTCAGGAAATAGAGATTTGTGTTCATTGATTCTGAGCCCAGAATACTCTTTACACATTTGTTTGTATTGTGAGCTTAGCAGGAAACATAAATCATCAGGAAAGAGTCATACTGGTTTGTGAGATGCCGGTGTTTCTGACATCATTTCCCAGTGGAAATGGTGGCTGAATTGTGCAATAGGCAGCCAGCGATGTTGAAAAGATTCTAATCAGAGGCAATCACAGTGAAACATTTATATTTGTTTGGGGATTGAGAGTTGCTTGCTCTGCATTAAAACATCTTGGGGAATTCTGTGGCTCTGAAATCATTAGATTCAGATACCTCAACTACTTCATTACCCTAGAAACACTCCTCTGTCCACTACAACACTGAGGAATATGGAAAAATTGTAGAGCCAGGTTTGGGAGGCCAGCTCTGCCAAAACCACTCTGAGTTGCACCTATGACAATATGATAAAATTTTAGTACATTTTTTTCAGATGTTACAATTACTATACATTTTTCTCTTGACAAATGTGCCTTATTTTTTTTTAAACCTTCAACTAGTATTTTATTTGAAAGTAAAATTGGCTTGAATTTGATTTTTCTTTTTCTTTTTCTTTCCTCTTTTCTTGGTTTTGTAGTTAGTTTCTTTTTTTCTTTTCTTTCTTTTCTACATCCCTCCCTCCCCCTCCCTCTCTTGTCTTTCTTTCTTTCTTTCTTTCTTTCTTTCTTTCTTTCTTTCTTTCTTTCTTTCTTTCTCTCTTTCTCTCTTTCTCTCTTTCTCTCTTTCTCTCTTTCTCTCTTCCTTCCTTACTTTCTTTCTTTCTTTCTTTCTTTCTTTCTTTCTTTCTTTCTTTCTTTCTTTCTTTCTTCCTTTCTTTCTTCCTATCTCTCTTTCTTTCAATTTCTTTCTTTCAATTTCTTTCTTTCAATTTCTTTCTTTCTTTCTTCCTTTCTTTCTTCCTTTCTTTCTTTCTTTCTTTCTTTCTTTCTTTCTTTCTTTCTTTCTTTCTTTCTTTCTTTCTTTCTTCCTTTCTTTCTTCCTATCTTTCTTTCTTTCTTTCCATCTTTCTTTCCCTTCTCTCTCTCTCTTTTTCTCCCTCCCTCCCTTTCCTCCTTCCTTCCTTTCTTCCTTCCTTTTTTATTTTGTATTAGGAATAAAACCCCAGGGTCTAACTGATTTTTTTAAATAAAGAAATCTTATGAAAATTCATAAATATTTAAATTATTGGCATGAATAAAACCATCACAATTTTTTTGGATGGTGATTGTCCTGGGTGTTTTTCTTTTTTTATTGTTGCTGTTTTGTTTTGTTTTATGCCAATACTGGGGCTGATCTCAGGGCCTCATTCTTTTTGGTTCAAAGATTGGCGTTTTATTCAAAATTACCCTGCCATTTCAGCTACATCTTCAGGGTTTTTTTTAAAAGTTTTTTTTTTGTGGTTGTTGTTTAATTAGAGATGAAATTAAATGGGATCTATTTGAAGCAGTGCTGAATTCAAACCATGATCTTTAGATCTCAGCTTCCTGGGTAGCAAGAATTACAGATGCTAGAGTTGAATTCAGAGCTCTGTGCTTGAGGATGGTAATCTACCACTTGAGCCACACCTTTTGCCCTGCCTTTTGCAGAGCTGGAGTTCTGATCTTCCAGAGCTCAACCTCTTCGGTTGCTTAGATTAAAGACTTAGCCACCTCCAGACAGCAGGAACATAGTTTCTACTAGGGATAAAGTGGCAGTGATCACATCAACTATAACTGCGAAGCATGGCAAGTTACTAGCAAGGATCACAGGGAAGCAGCAAATACACTGCTTATTCAAATCCCAATTAAAAAAAATTAGCATCCAGATTTTCACGTTTCCATGAGCAAAGATGTAATATGCAAACATGAACTCCATATTCTATAGGTAATGATTCATGTTTTCATGATTAGATATGATATAAATATATTTTGAGAAAGCGTGAAAAGTAAATGGTTGTACTGATAGTTTAGTTATATGTTTGAATCGATATTCAAAGGTGGCAAATGCTTCTCTATTTCCCTGCTGGTCTCTCTCAAAATGTCATTTACTTAAGTCATCACTCCTTATTAAAACAATAAATCTAGAAAATGTTAGTTCATCGCTTTAAAATTTTCATGATTCCCTTTGATGATCCTTTTTCTAGCATGTCCAACCCATAGTGACATCCAATAGATCAAGTATATAATTTCTTTGACACTTTTATTCAAATTATTTAAAATATGAGCTAGCCCTAATTATATTCACATACCAAAACATTAATGGAAATTATATTTTTAACTAATTATGTTGGTTCAATTAGGTATACAGACACAAATTAGGTAATTTAAGAAGCAAATAATATAATTATTTTTAACATATAAATATATATTTTAATTGGCATGAAATCCCAATTAAAACTATTTTCCTTTCCTCGAGTAGAAACACACTGTGCACACTATGCTCGAGGTTAACATCACAAAGTGTAGAGGAGTAGAGGATGTCCTTTTCCTGAAGGTTAAATGTAGTCATTAAATTTATAGGTGTTATTGATTAGAATGGCTTCATAACCCAAGTAGTAAATAAAATAGTAGATAAAATATCAGACAATTTGAATCAAATATAGTCAGTGGACAAAACAGATACACTACACCATTTTCAGAGTGGATTGGAAACAATTTTTCCAACAGTTTGTTTTAAAGTAAAGACTGCTAACTTCCTGAAAATTAATGCAAAGTACAATGGGAAGATGTAAAAAGAATTCTTTTGAAATACTTTTTGAATTAGGTTTGTAACTGGTCAACTCAACTGAACCTTGTAGCATAAGACTCTTGCTACAAAGCCAAATTGTTTGAGAAGCCTATTGATTTCATTTTTTCTCTGCCACATGCAAGGTTTTGTTATTAATGAGGGGAATTTGAATAAGCAGTATGAGTCAGCAGACTATTATATCTAGAAAAATAGGTCTGTTGTATATAAGTGATTTAATAAAATTAAATTTTTATTAAAATATATAAATTACTCCAATTATTTGTAGTTTACGTAATATACAACTTCAATGATGACAAATTGATTGTATTGTTTACATACATACATTTTAATTATTTTATATAACATTAACATATGGAAATGTATATGTTAAGGATATACTATTAGAACTATTTGTATGTACAGCATAACAAAATCACTAGACATAAAAATCTGATTTAATAGCATCCCTTACAAATGTGTGCTTATTTACCTTTATAGCTCTAATCTGGTTTAAAACTGAAGTACATTTAAATATGGTGAAGTCTGTATTGTATATAGTCAGTATTGTGTTTTGTGGTATTCTGGTGCCATGTCTAAAGTGATTTTTTTTTCTATAGTTATGCTCTATTTCTGTTTGAGGTTTTAAAAGAAAAATAGAGTTGTGTTTGGGATTTGACAAGTTATAAGACTTCCATCTAGAGAAACAAAAACCTAAACAGAAAGAAATATACTCATAAATTATCAATGAAAAGGAAAAGACTGGTGAGTAACTCCTCTTTACTTTTCAATCAGCAGCTTCAGAACTGGAGTACATAAGGATTTTAAAACCTCAAAAACCATGCCCACAAATATTTAATTTCCTATAAGAGTCAACAGCAAACTAAAACTTCTTGGTATTTTTTTTTTTTTACTTCCTTCATGCTTTTTCTTTTCTTTCCCATTTCATCCCACCAAGACACTAATGTCAGCCATACAGATCAAAGGAGAACTCTGGGTGTGAACTCCTAAACTTTTGTGTCTATTGATTTTTACACTTTGCTCCAGTCAATGTGTCTCTACCACTTCCAGTTTTCCTTTGAGAAGGGATTTCAATGTGTCACCCATGAGAAAGGTAAGCCAATGCATGGAGCACAAAGCATATGATAATGCCAATTCAATAGTGTGGAAATTCAAATGAGCATTACTTCTGATTTGTTAAGTAACATAGTAATATCGTATATTGTTCATTATAATATTGTACATAAAACATTGAAGTAGGAATTTCTATTGTAGAGTATTGTGAGATGTGAGAGACTGCCCTCTAGCTTCATAAAACAATTGTCAAATACTGGAAAAAAGGCAGTTCAGGACCCTGGGCACTAAGGGAAGGCTGGAGGGAAAGCTGGTGATGGCTCCATTTACTTGCTTATTAGTAGTTTTTAGGCAACAGAGCAGGGAGGCAGACATAATCTTCAGGGCTCATTGGATGGCAGAAGCAGATTTATAGTTTGTAAAGACAGATTTGTAAAGCTAAGAACCAGAAAGGAAGGATATATAGAAAATTCGCTCTGTAGAAATCTAAAGAAGGTCCCTTGGGAATCTTGGACTGTGCATCATGTGTATGAGATTAATCTAATTAAACATAGAAAAAGAATCAGAAGGGCTGGGAAGGTGGCTCAGTGGTAGAGCGCTTGCCTTGCATGCCTGAGGCCCTGGGTTTGATTCCTCAGCACCACATAAGCAAAAAAAAAAAAAAAAAAAAGAAAAAGAATCAGAAGATAGCAATAAAATGAAACATCTGTAGCACCAGGAATATTTCATTATCTCTGTAGCCAATAGCTAGACACTGTCTAATTCTAGGGTCTCATGCAGAATCTCCAGATAGCTATTGAATACACACACACACACACACACACACACACACACATACACACACACATGCACACACACATGCACATATACCTTAGAATATTCTAATAAAGTTTCTTTTCAATGGTTTCATTATTTACTTTATTCACTTTCAATTTTATACTTATATCAATTGGTTGTGCTAATAATGTTATTTTTGTGTTATAGTTTTAAAAAGCCACTTATCTGTACACTGCTTCTCGACCATATCGACTGTCTACCATTCTCCCTCTCCCTCTTCCCAAACTAGTCTCATTATATTGCTGTTTCATGTTATATATGTAAATAAAATGCTTGGCTACATTCATCCATTCTCCCCCTCTCTAGTCATCTTCTCCCCACCCATTAATACGTACACCCCATACAAGAAATATTTCATCTTCTTTCTATTCTTTTTTGTTCTGATGCATATTAATTTTCAAAGGAGTTTGATCATGATATCTTACATGTACATACCATACTTTAGCCAGATCAATCACATACATATAAATACACATATGTCCATGTGTGTGGGTGTATGAATATAGCCAACCTCAGATATTTTATGAGAATATCACAAAATTGGCCAAGTGACTTATTATCAGATATCTATCAAATACAATCTTGACCTAGTATCTATCATCTCTAATGAAGGAAATATAAACTTTACAACATAATTGCTGTTATGAAAATTCACCAAAAATTCTTGAAAGAGTTGAAATTGTCACTTCTTCATTACTGTAAGTCAAACATGGTTCAAGTGACCTAAAATAGTATGTGTGGGCTCATGAGAAAGAGTTTATTTTCTACCTATGTTATATAAAACAACTACAATTTGAAAAAGCATCGAAGCATTGAATCTTTCAGAAATACATTTCAAGAGGAATGACTTTGTCATTTGATTCTCTAATTGTAACTATTAAGCATATAAAAACATACAATTATGCACACTACCACTACTATGGCCTGCCATAAAGACTTTGAAGGTAGAAATACAAAAAAGTTGACATCATTTTAAAGAAATCAATAGTTACAGTTGTTGCTAAACTTTTATCCCCATGTACAACACACCATTTAGATGAAACGAGATAACATATTCCACTAGAACATACAACACTAACTAAGATGTTAATGAAGATACTAAATCATGAAGTAAAAGCCATATCATGTTTTGGACTCCTTTTAGAACTATCCATTAAGATTTCCCTTTGAAAGGAAATACATGGCGTATTTTCCTATGATTTCTTCCCAGTGTCTCAGGTGAGTCTTAAATGAAGGATTTTCCATTGCCAAGATTTTACTTTATATTTTACTTAAGTACTTAATTCACTTTTAGTCACCGGATACCAAGTCATTAACTTTGTAGATGGGTGCCTGCATTTGTCAGAGCTAAAAATAGATTTTCTATTCAATCTCTTTATCATTTAATGTATATCTCCTTAATGACATATTCCTACTTAGTATTAGAGTTTTAGTTATTCTTGTCTTGTATTGACTTCATTTTATACTATCACACATTCAAAGAAAAGATACTTATATTTCTTATATGTGTGTTCATATAGTGCTTAGATAAACATATCAGGTAATATATTTGCTAAAAAACTTGTAATCAATTCTTGTTATTATTACATTTATAAAAATTCTTGTGTAACGTTGATTCCAAGGTATCGGTTGCATACTCAAGAATTCTCAAGATTTCCCCAATTAGAACAGTCTATACACAATTTAACTCTATATAAATATAATCATTTTTACAAGCATAAATGATGTAATGGCCATGTAATAGAGATTTTGACTTAACAGTATATCAAAGATTGGAACTTTCAACAGGTAGTAGGATTAAATTTTCACCTTGACAAACATCCAACAACAGAACTTATTTTAATAGACTAACACATTTGTCCATATTTTAATGAATCAGTGGATTAGATAATTGATTCAGTTACTGATTATTGTGATACAAAGTTTCTATTTAAAACATGCTAATCAAAGTGCCTTTTCAGTTGTTAAATGACTTTGATGTAAGGTGATAATATTTCAGTACAGGTTCTATTAACCCATATTCTTTTTTCATATGTGAAATCCTGTCCCGCCTTTCTCCTCACTTAGTCTGTAGAATTCTTAAAATAACAGAAGTAGGAACCTAAAGGAAAAACATTTGCTATTAACCATCTCTGTGAGGAGCTACACCATGCTTTACATAATGTTATATACTTAGGGATGTCAATCTAAGTTTAGCATTATCGGAAATCAGAAGAGTCATGAGTCTAGATGACTTGATGTAGACAGCCTGTACAATTTCCAATAATCTATTTTTCAAACAATGTGTTATTTCTTCCTACCCTTATTGTAACAAAAAATGGACTGGAACTCAAAAGAGTCAGTACTTCTCCCCTTCAATATGATTGTTCACTATGGTATCTTCTTTCTTTAAAAAAATAGCATTGAATGATGTGAACATAAGCCATTTTTTTGGTGTGGATGGATCAATGAAATTACCACTCTATCTCTTTATGTATTTGTGTCAGTCCCAGGGATTGAACTCTCCCTGAGCTTTCATTTGGCTCAAGTTTAATGTCCTACAACTTGACCCACCACTCTACTTCCAGGTTTCATTGCTTAAATGGAGATATATGCCTCATTGACTTTCCTGCCAGGGCTGACTTCAAACTGTGATCCTCAGATGTAAGCTTCTGAATTGGCTAGGGTTATAGGCATGAGCCACTAACTTCTGGCTGGAATTTTAATAATAATAACTCTGCTGAAATTATACTTAATAAAAATTATATATATATATATATATCGCATTTCTATTCTTTGAATTAAGTCTATAACCTTAAAACTCACATAAACTCTCAAAGCAAATCACATTAGGTCTACATGTGAATACACCCTTTATTAAAAATTTCATACCACCACTACTATACCTTTGCTTACTGGATTACTATGACAAGCTCAAATGTGTCTCTTTGCTTTAGCTCTTTCTTCATATACAATTTGTTCCATAGATTGCAGACAATAATTAATCAAGATTCATCTCCCCACATATTTTCTCAGATCTTGCCTTTCTTTTTACTTACATGAGATCAATAAACAATTGCCTAGGCTAGACTCGAATTTCCAGGCTTAAGTCATATTCTGTGTCAGCCTCTTGAGTAGCTTAGATAGAAGCATACACCATCATTTCTGCCAAAATGTTCAGTTCTGATTCCCTAAAATGGCCCTCAATTCTGTACATAATTTCACCATATTTTAACTTTCTGATCCTCCCTAATAAAACTTGTTTAAAATGACCCTGTGCATGTCCCTTTCTTCCTGTGTAGTTTTCCAGTCTCCCGCATTGTACTTTGATGTATTTGTTGTTTATGCCTCTTCATTATCATCCATCTCTACTATGCTATTTCATATTCACTCAACCTCTCCTAATTTTTACCCATGTCAGTAATATGGTTTTTAGTTCTGAAGAGGATTCAAATGGTCTCATTGGGGGAACCACTTGATAGTTTCCTGTCTCATACCTCAACTCACGAGCCTCTGACTTCCTGCTCTTTTCATTTGCCATCATAGACACAGAGCATATGGATCTCAACTAGGTATGAGTGGAAAGTGGGAATTTCACATTCTGTGGAACGACTAATGGAGAATTGGATTCACTGGATAAATAGGTACTATCTCATTTCTTGGGTATAGTGTGTTATTCCAAAACAAATTAAGGCTTTATGAGCTTGAGTAGCTAGTCTCCTATAGTCATTGCCTATTTGGTGTGACTTTCTATTACTTCTTGTGCTATTTTCTTTTCCTTCATCTCGGGCTTTTGCTTCTGGAATTATTCTACACAGATTATTTATACCTTTCATTTCAGAATTTGCTTTGGTAGAATAACCATGCTAAAGCAATGATAATAAAAATCCCCTAGAAAGCTGAAATTTTGGAGGTGGATCAAAAATGGGTCACATGAAAATGAGAAACTACTCATGCTGTTAGAGAGAATTCTGGAAATCTTAGAGATGAACAAATTTTATGCTAGTGTAATTCTTACCTGTGACAGATTTCGGTGGGGGTAAAGCAGATGGAGCAGGCAAGGTTCTCCGTTGTATATGGATGTCATATTTGGAAGTGATAATTATTTAAAGATCATGGTGAGGCAGCCATAAAATTTATAGGCCAAATCATGTATTAAGTGACTACAGAGTATGTGTCTCCAAGATAGATAGGAACTTTATTTTTCATCATCTCCACATGAAATGGATTGAATTTCAGGGTAGAATCTAGAATCAGGGTAAAAAAGGCAGAATTGCAAAGTAGATGAACCCAGCTTCTAAAGGTATCATTTTGTTTGTTTGTTTGGAATAAGGACTTGATAGGAAAAGGAATATGTGGAAAAACTACGTATGCAGAAAAACATCCTCTTTCTATTCTTTGATAAAGGAATGATATCGTTCAATTCCTTGTTGGTGACCCTTTGAATACCTTACTGAAACAAGTCCTGGAAAATATAATGCTCGAGCTCATAGCCTTCACTCTTTCTTTCTTCATTGCTCTAAAACAATCATCCAAATAGTGTTCTGCCAAAATGGTAAAGATATACAGTTTGCATTTCAGTCACAAATGATTGTTATGAAATGAATTGTAGGGGCTGGGGTTATGTTGGTTCTCTGGAAACTTAATAGCTCCCATGCCCTATTCAGTAATGGTTACTGCAGGAGATCACTGGTTTCTGGTTTTTATTTTGTCATTATCTCCTTACGAAGACATTTTTGCTAATGTTTATCACCGAGGAGAATCAAAGATGATTTGCATTTACATGGAAAGGATGTCAGTGAATGTTCACATCCTTGCATTGGTGTTCTTTGCACAGTAGTATCTGTAGGAATTTAATCATTTTGACATTCCAAAGTTCTGCACTGGCTCAGCGTTCTTAATTTATCCAGATAGAAAAATATTTCACATTATCTTAAATTGGTGAAGTTTACAGAAATATAATTGTCCACCACAGTTTCTGTCAGATAAAGGGGAAATGGTTAACCTTGTTAAATAAAAGGACAGAGGCATTGCTTGGTAGGCCTCTTTGGATTTTGATATCAGCAAAGAACATATGATTTATTCAGCACAACTCATTTTTTTGGTGATCTGAAAATTACCAGTGTTCACTGAGACCAAGGCAAGAGTGGACCCAAGTGGAAGAGCCCAGATACATAGGCAGATGATAAAACTCTCCATGAATAACACCAGGAAACAGGTACTGGAAAGGGGTGAGTGTGAGGTACAGGGAAAATAGGCAGATGAATGGGGAGAAGAAGGAGAGAATGCAGCCAAAAATCAATGTCTATTTTGAAAAATAAAGAAGAATAAGGGAAGGATGTTTAGGGAAGGGATGAACAAGATATTGAAAGGGGAGATGTTGATGAAGATATATTGCATTAATAAACTGCTTTGTTTATTAGCTGGCAGCTCCTTTGTACAACTAGGTAAAGATAATAAAAAGAAAAACAATAAAATTTAGTAAAAACAAATTTTTAAAAAGAAATTAAAAAAATTAGAAGAGCTGTAGCACAGTTCTTGAGAGGTTTATAAGAAAATTATAGTTTTCTGTTTCACTTGAAAAATTAGCTACTGAAAGCTGTTAGAGACACAAAGTACCTGTCATGGAATACAAAGGCAGTATTTGACGAGATCTGGTATATTTATATTTAAATCTACTCTTTCATAAATTTTTCTTTATTATTAATATATCACTAGGAAGAATTTTTCAAAAATCCTGTGTGTGTGTGTGTGTGTGTGTGTGTGTGTGTGTGTGTGTGTGTGTGTGTGTGTGTGTGTGTGTGTGTGTGTGTGTGTGTGTGTGTGTGTGTGTACCTTCCAGATCTCTAGAAGGAATCAGAAGAAGATCAGGCAAAAGAAATTCTATACAGAATCACATGAGTATTGCAATAGGACTAGACACTAATTGTGCCCCAATTAACACCCCAAAGGGGATTATTTACCCTTAGACCCTTACACAAGAGGGATATAGGGTATTTTGTAGCAATGGCAATCAGTCAGTTCCCTTGGACACTTTAGTATGGGACTGAAGGGCTGTAGTAACAGAATTCTTCTGCCTTCTCTCTAAGGCTGATGTACCTCCTGCCTCAATGAATGTGGACACTGCTTTTCCAGAGACAAATGTTGAGCTGGAATGCCCCATCTGTCTTCAGGGAGACCACTGTGTATTTAAGTGGCAGGATGACTACATCAGATACCTTTTACTCTGGAAAGGACAGAGATTACAGATTTGACTTGTGCTTTAGAGATATGTATGCTTTCCTTTACTAGAGTGCTTTATCTACCTACCTTGTTAAGCTTTGTCAGGGCCAACCTGCCATTTCTCAAAAACTCAAGAGGATGGTTCTGCTTATGAAAACACTATTTATCCCATGGAAAAGTAACACTATCACTTTGTTTACTTTAGTATTTTTGTTCTACTAGGCCAGCTAGCAAAGAAAGTAATTACTATAGTGTCAGATGTAATAGACTCCAATTAAAATGAGGAATTAAGAGTACTACCTCATAAGGGAGGAGGAAGTTGCTAGAATCCAAGACATTCTCTCTCTGAGTCTCTTTTAGCTCTTGGGACTAGTGATAAATTTGAATATAGAGTCAGTACAGCTTGACAAGCATAAGCCAAATAAGAACTCATGTATTTTAAGCATATTGGTCTTGCCACAACTCATGAGCAACTAAACTGATGGTTACAAGTGAGAGATAAGAAGAAGGGTGGTAAAAATTCTAATTAGAACTGCTCAATATGATCAAAGAAGGAAGATTGTTTTAAGAAGAAAATGAATAAAACAGCATGGTGACAGCAGGATCTGTTTCAAATATCCCATATGAGCCATGTAATGGTGGCTCACATCTGTTTTCCTAGCTACTCAGGAAGGTGGGATCTAAGGGTTGAGGTTCTAAGTCAGCCTTCGAAGAAAAGTCCATGAGGTTCTTATTTCCAATTTACCATCAAAAAACTTTAAGTTGAAGTGCTGCTCAAATGATATAGAGCGAGCCTTGAGCCAAAAATCCAAGGGAGATCTCAAGGCTCTGAGTTCAAGCCTAAGTACTAGCATGCACACACACACACACACACACTAGCCCCTATGAACAACTTACATTCGATTGTACGCAACTGTCATTGTCTGTAGCCTTTGTTATTGTAGTTCAGCTAGGTATGTAATTGCTTTCAAAGTACCTCAAAGGAATTCTTCCATAATTAGTTTCCTGCCCTTTATTATGGTCATATTTGGGGACAGCACAATGTAGATGACACAATAAACTTCTTGGTGCTGTAGTTCTAGAGGTTAGCTTTTTACCAATGGGGCATCTATAGATAGATGTGAAACCTATGGCTAGATGGGCAATCCATGGATCCATGCTTCCCTCACCTTCTGTCCTCTGGACAAATACCTTTAGGATGAACTTGATAAAGCTTTTCTGGAGGACATAAAGGATTGAGAATCCTCTTTTAGCAACTGCCAACTCCATAACATCTTTTTTTTGTTGCTTTGTTTTCACAACTTGTCTCCCAATTATTGGTCAAAATTATGGATCAAAAGTTTCTACTGCTACAGGTTCCTAAATTTTTAGCCACAGCCTCTGAAGCTTATAAACACCCATCACAGTTCTTCCCCAAATTAGGCTGGTGGCAGGCTTAAACATCCTTTCCATCTGCATTCACACATTCAGTTCCTTCTAACTTTATACACTTCTCTCTATAAAGGAAAATAAGAAAAACCATTTTGCCTAAGCTTTCAGATACCTGTGGATTGGGAAAGATAATTTGTTCCTTCCTCTGTTGTAAAACAAATTATTCCCTTATTATTCCTTTCCCCCCTTGCCATAACATATCTTGATATAGTCTCTTTCTTGTTATTAATTTGTTACTGATGATTTCTAAATTATTCTCCCTCAAAAATGACTTTCATTTAAGTCTTGGATTTTGACTCCAATATATTGTAAATTCATGTAACCCTTCAGGATTGGGGGACTTTTTCTTCAGGTAAGAGCCATTTGAATATCTATAGCATTATTCATGGGCAAAAACTAGTGATACAGGCAGACAGATTGAAGGGAGTTGAGAAGAAGCCTATGAGGCTGTTCTGTCATGTACCAAAAGATTCATGGGCTGCAAGCCATATATTCCCTGCTTCTTAGAGACATTGCTAGCGTCTATAGAAAATACTAAGGACAGTGGCTTTCATCTCTATTTTCCCTGCCATATCCCCAGTGAATTTTTTGGTGAATCTGATAGATATTATATCATCAATAAATATCATTAAATCTAGGTGTTGGGAACTGTTTAGTGCCTGTCTCAGGCACCTTTAAATTTAAACCTTCTAATTTCTTGGTTTTGTACTCCCCCACAGTCTCTGTAGGATCTTAACAATGCACATGAGCAACGACTGCAGAAAATAACCATATGAACAGAAGACCTGGAAGCTGTCTGTCTTTTACATTTTTCTCCCCATCTTAGTCTCTTTCATTCTGTATGGCAAGATTCCAGAGACTGTAATTTATAAATGCCAAGTCTGTATGGCTAATGGTTCTAGATCCTGCTAGCATTGTGGCCATGGTTCCATCTCTGGCTCAACATCTGGTAAGGACTTCTTACTGTATCATAATATAGCAGAAGGCATCATGTGACAGATGCCATAATCAAGCTAATACAATCTCTCCTGTTTTATAAGCCACAATTGCCATCCTAAGGTTCTATTCTAAGAACCTCATTGAGTCCTTGTCTTCTGAAAGGCCCATCTCAAATGAAATGAACATATGAATTAGAGACTTGCAATATGTACGTTTTGGGGAAACACATTTAACCAGAGGAATTCCCTATGTCTACTGGATGCCACAGCCAATGACAGATTAAAATAGGCACATGAAACTACATCACCTCGCCTCAAGGCAGAACAAACTCTAAGGTATAATTAATGCTGCAAAACTGCATGATCAAGCTTAGGTTGTGGTTGAAAGATTAACTGAATTATTTCTCTATTCTCTGTCTTCTGTCTCTCTCCTCTCACTGAGTTATTTGTTCTTAAGAGGCCTCCTTATGTGTTATAAAGTCTCAACTATTCTTATAATAACTAAGACTTTACTATTGCTAAGAACTAATCACAGGGAATAAAAATGAATGCAAAAGTTTATTGATTTAGAACCCCACTGAAATAGGTCAATTTCTTTCACTTTTGAAAATCTCATTTCATACATTATTATAACTTGACACGTAGTTTACAAAATCCCTAATTCGATAATCCCAGGGAAAATGGCAAATGAACTACATTTTATAAAATGCAATGATGCAAGCTCAAAGAGAAAAAAGGACTTGAACAGTGTCACTTTGGACAGAAGAAATGACTGGGTGACACTTCCAAAGTTTCAATACTTTTTTTTTTTTTTTTTTGTCGGTCGTGGGGCTTGAACTCTGGGCCTGGGCGCTGTCCCTCAGCTCTTCAGCTCAAGGCGAGCGCTCTACCACTTGAGCTACAGCGCCACTTCCGGTTTTCTGGTGGTTTATTGGAGATAGGAGTCTCACGGTCTCTCCTGCCCGGGCTGGCTTTGAACCGCGATCCTCAGATCTCAGCCTCCTGAGTAGCTAGGATTACAGGCGTGAGCCACCAGCGCCCGGCCAAAGTTTCAATACTTTTACGGTTACATAAAATACTTTTTCCTGATAATAACAAATTACTTACATATAAATCTAAATACATTTACTATACTTTTAGTCAATAACAAACTGACAATATCAATTGAGAAGAAACATGCATAAGATAATGTTTTGCAAAAAATACTTTAATAATAATCTTAGGCAAATAGTTTCTTCAAAAGTACACTACTTTTTATTCTTGTAAAACATTTATTCTTTTCATTATGGAAATTATTGAAGTATATTAATTGTGAAAGAACTTTGAAGGGAGCATCATTTTGATTCAATAATTAACATTTTCCAGAAACTTGTTTACTGCTGATGTAGCCATGTCTCCATTCCTCTACAAGCCTATGAGAGTCAGTCCTCCTTGCCTAATTATAAGGTTGTTTTCTCTCCAATTCCAATATTTTCTTCATTTTTCTGTTTGGTTACCATTTCACTGTTGTTTCTATTTTTTATTTTACCATTCTCTTGCATAATTGGAATCTGAGGAGAGAACATGAATGTAAAAGAGTACTCTCAGAGATGCATAGTTCATTGGACAATATTGGGCTATGAGCCCAATTGAGCTTCCATTCATTGGCTTTCTATTCTCAAGAATTTACATCTTCTTCATCTTCTAGTAGTGGTAGTGGATTCACCACTGTCCTCTAATCAGGATCTTATGTTTACTTCTTTTTCTAAGCAAACAAGAAAGTTTATTTGAAAGTGGAAAGAAATTCACAAAAGGAAGTAGCAGGATTCTCTATCTGAAGAGGGGCCCAAAGAAGACTGTAATGGAGTCCACAGAGAATGTGGTTTGTATGGTATGGGGTTCCTCATATACCTCCTTACCTTGGCTCTGTGCTGATTGCTGATTGCTTTGTGCATGTGCTGCCCTAGTTTTGTTGTCGTTGTTGAATGGGCACACAGGACATTATGGGAGGAAGTAGCATTTAAATAGGAGCGTGAGGGACTATGGGAACAGCAAGAAGAATGATTGGTCACATGTTATCTTCCATGTGTTATGCCCACCACAGTTAAAAAAATTTTTTTATTGTGAAAATACTGTACAGAGGGGTTACAATTACATGGGCAAGATAGTGAGTACATTTCTTATCAAGCATTGCAGCCTCCTCCTTTGTTTACCCTTTCAATCCCTTCCCATCCTCCCACCTATCCCACCCAATCCTCCCCCCCCCAAGTTGTAAAGTTCGTTTTCGACATGACAACTTGTACTTCTCATTGTTGCAACAGGTCCACATCTATCCTTATTTAAACGACTTGTTTTTCCCCTTCCCCTCCACAAATTATACCCACATCAAATACAGTAAAAGCAGGGGTTATACTGTGGGGGAGGGACATACAAAGCAGCAAAGAAATAATCTTATAATTGCATTAGAAACAAATGCATGAAAGAAAAAAACATTTAAAATACATATCGTAGGGTTGATTTTCCTAACATCACCTTATCTGACCTTTTCTGCTTGACTCATACATAAACTAGATATTGCAAATAAGGGAAACCATGGGACCTATGTTTCTTTGGGCTTGGCTTACTTCACTTAATATAATTTTTTCCAAGTCTTTCCATTTCCTAATTAATGGGGCAATGTCATTCTTTCTGATGGAGGCATAGAATTCCATTGTGGTATATATACCACATTTTCTTGGTCCATTCATCTACTGAGGGCCATCTGGGTTGGTTCCAGATCTTAGCTCTGGTAAATAATGCTGCAATAAACATAGTTGTGCTGGTAGCTTTAGTGTGGTCTTGTTTGTAAACATTTGGGTAAATGCCCCAAAGTGGGACTGTTGGGTGATAAGGGAGCTCTATGTGGAGTCTTTTGAGGAACCTCCATACTGCTTTCCTAAGTGGTTGAACAAGTTTACATTCCCACCAACAATGAAGTAAGGTTCCCTTCTGTCCACATCCCCTCCAGCATCTGTTGTTATTAGAGTTCTTGATTTTTGCCATTCTAACTGGGGTGAGGTGGTATCTCAATATTGTTTTGATTTGCATTTCTTTTATGGCTAGGGAGGTTGAGCATTTCTTCATATGTCTATTGGCCATCCTTCTTTCTTCTTCAGAGAAGTTTCTCTTTAAGTCTTTAGCCCACTTATTTATTGGGCAGTTGTTTATTTGAGGATTTGTTGTTGGGGGATTTAAATTTTTGAGTTCCAAGTATATTTTAAATTTGAGACCCTTGTCTGTTGTATAGCTAGTAAAGATCTTCTCCCAATCCGTGGGATTTCTATTGATCTTGCTAGCTATGTCCTTTGCCATGCAGAAGCTTTGCAACTTCATGCAATCCCATTTGTCCAACCTTTCTCTGATTTGTTGTGTTTCTGGGTCTTTATTAAAAAAATTTCGGCCTGCGCCAAGGAGATCTAGGGTTTCTCCTATTCCATCCTGTAATGTTTTCAGAGTGTCTGCTTTGATACATTTGGAGTTGATTCTGGTGCAGTGTGATATATAAGGATCTACTTTAGTTTTCTGCAAGTAGTTAACCAATTTTGCCAGCGCCATTTACTGAAGAGGCTGTCTTTCTTTCATTCTATTGTTTTAGCTCCCTTATCAAAGATTAGATGGCTATAGGTCTGTAGGTTCATTTCTGGGTTTTCAATTCTATTCCATTGGTCCTGAGGTCTGTTCTTGTGCCAGTACCAAGCTGTTTTGATTACTATGGCTTTATAGTAGAGTTTGAAATTTGGTATTGATATTCCTCCAGCAGTGTTCTTTCCGTTGAGGAGCGTTTTTGCTATTCGGGGTTTTTTATTGTCCCATATGAATTTTTGGATTGCCTCTTCTATTTCCTTGAAGAACGAGGTTGGAATTTTGATAGGTATCGCATTGAATTTGTAGATAGCCTTGGAAAGTATTGCCATTTTCACGATGTTAATCTTTCCAATCCAGGAGCATGGGAGGTTTTGCCATTTTTTAAGTTCTGTTTTGATTTCCTTTTTCAACTTTTTAAAGTTTTCATCATAGAGGTCCTTCACTTCTTTGGTTAAGTTAATTCCTAGGTATTTTATTTTTTGTGGGGCTATTACAAATGGAGTTGCTTTCCTAATTTCAGCCACACTTTTCTCATTGTTGGCATACAGAAAAGCCATTGATTTTTGAGGGTTAATTTTATACCCCGCTACTTTGCCAAAGTTTTGAATCAGCTTAAGTAATTTGGGAGTGGAGTCTATGGGATTCTTTAAATACAAGATCATGTCATCTGCAAAGAGGGAGAGTTTTATTTCTTCTTTCCCTATTTGAATCCCCTTTATGTCTGCATCTTGTCTTATTGCTGTAGCTAGGCATTCTAATACTAGGTTGAAGAAAAGTGGAGAGAATGCCCACCACATTTTATCCCTAACTACCTAACAGTTCCCTTTTCTCTCTTATTCCCTTCTCTTGGTTGGAAACCCTAATAATGACCTTATGCTTCCCATTAGATTTTCAATCAATCTTAGTGGTAGTGCCGCCTTTTAATTTGGTATATTTCTGTTATTGCAAATTATTTTGAATTCCTAAAATTTATCACAACAAATACTGGATATATTTTTAAAGGTGGAAGCTCACTTTTAAAAATACTTCGTTTTCCCATTTGAAATGGACCTCCTCTTAATAAAATATACCTTCAGAGTAATATAAAGGTATATCTAAGAATGAGTAAAAAATATCTTACATACCATCTAACTAGAGAGCAGAGATCAAAGAAAGCTTATAAAACAAATAGCTAGATAAAAAATATGTACAATAGGATGGAAGGTTAAGAGCTTGAAGATAATGTTGTTACTGGCAACAATAATATCAGAAAAATGAAATCATCAATGTAACCTAGATTTTTTTCTTGTTATAACCTATCATGATAAAATTAGGGAATTAATTTTCTATGATAAAATCTTTAATAAGTTTGGTTATTTGAAATATTATAATCAATTAGGCCAAAGAAGTCATTTATTGATTTGTTGACATCTCTTACAAATAGCCTTAGTTTGGTTAAAAACATCTTACCCACACTCAAAATGCAGCAAAAGCTAGGAATAGTTACTCAGGATGCTGAAATCTGAGGACCATGGTTGGAAGCCAGCCCATTCCTTGAGACTGTTATCTCCAATTAACTACCCAAAGGCCAGAAGTGTAGTTGTGGCTCAAGTAATAGAGTGCTAGCCTTGGAAACAAAACTCAAGGACTGTGCTCAGGTCTTGAGTTCAAGCCCGAGGATTGGCACTCACACACACACACACACACACACACACACACACACACACACACACACACACACACACACACACACACAAATACAACAAAGCAAAGCTATAGAACCCTGTGATTCATTGGTCAGACAGCCATTATCTTCTGTTCTACATGTTAATATTTTCTAGCCAGTTTCAGAAAGCTATTCTTTGAAATTAATCAATCTTTACATAAAATTGAATAGAAAGAGTTTAAAAAATCATTTCAATACAAGTTTATTTACTATTTTTCATGGCGCTTTATTTCACCCAAAGTCCAATATTTTGATATAGATAATTTGGGAAATCACAAGTAGAGTCAAAGATCTGTGCTGGCATATCAGTGAAAGCACAGAGATTTTTTTTTCCTGTGAATAACAATAAGCTTCGCAGCTGAGCATTTCAGAAATGTACCTTCATGGTTATTAAAAACTAGTTTCCAGACATTTTTTCCTGATGATTAGGGATCTAAGGCACAGACTTACTTCTGCAGATTCTAACTGGCAACAGCTACATGCAGAAAACAGGTTTTTTTTTCCTGTCACTCACTCATGAAGCCATTGTCAGTCACTCCTCAAGATCTTTTATTTCATCCACAAAGGCTTAAATAAATATATGACAGTTAAAAAGGACCATCATATTAAGAATCTTCTTGTCTCAGTTCTACGACCATCTTGCTTGAAGCAAAGTGTATTTTTTCTGCTAATAATCCAGATGATGCACAAATTCTTAAATTACATAAAATCCCCTACATGAGGACAGATATTTCTATATGCACCTTTTTCTTTGTGCCAGTACTGGGGCTTGAACTCAAGTGCCAATTGCTGAGTTTTAGCCTTCTTACTAAAGGCTGGCACACTATCATGTGAGCCACAGTTCCATTTCCCACATTTTTGGCGGTTACTACTCATAAACTGATTTGTTAAATGGTAACTCCTTTGTATAACTGCTTAAATATACATACAATCCTCAGATCTCAGCTTCCTGAGTAGCTAGGATTATAGTCATGATTCACTGGTGCCTGACCATTTTTAAGGAAAATAATGTTTGCAGATCTCAGGCTCCAATCAATATTGCCATACATACCCATTTGTACATTGAAACAATATTTCTTTAAAATATTGTTGATTTTTTTAATCTTGTAGATAGAAGTAATTTTCAAGGTGTAGCTCTGTGGTAAAAATCCATGTTTCCCATGTTGAAAGCCTTGGGTTGAATCCCTAGCCCCACCAAAAAGAAAATAACAAAAAAAAAATTAAACTAAGTGTTTTGAACTTTGTTTGTGCTTTGTAACTAACAATATTATTGAAAAAATGTGATTTTGTGTGTGTATGCGTATCTGACTTTTAACTCTTTTCTATGCTTATGTAGACTTAAAGCTTGATTTCACTGAGAGCTGCCAATATTAGTATATGCAATAAAATGTGTCTGCACTTTTTTCCAAGCAACTTGAAATTTTGGAATGCATTTTCACACCATGAATTTTTATGGGATGGTTAAAGTATACATAAGCATGGACATATTTTTTATCTGCATCAAGAGAATTTCTGTATGAAGCAAGTAAAATAATGACTTTAAAAGAGGGACTCAGGGAGAAGGGATAGCAAGGGAAAACAAGGGAGGGTTAACACTTTTCATAAAGAATTTTACTCATTTCCTTACTTATGCAACTGAACATCACCTTTACAATAAAAAAAAGTGATAGCAGGGAGTTGGTAGCTCATACCTGTAATCCTAACTACTCAGGAGGCTGAGATCTGAGGATCACAGCTCAAAACCAGCCCGGGCAGGAAATTCCATGAGACTCTTATCTCCAATAAACCACCAGAAAGCCAGAAGTGGCACTGTGGCTCAAGTGGCAGAGCACTAGCCTTGAGCTGAAGAGCTGAGGGACAGCGCCCAGGTCCAGAACTCAAGCCCTACAACCTACAAAAAAAAAGTCTTACCATTTATCAAAAGTAAAGTTAGTGTGCATTTGATCTAAAACCTAAAAATACCTTTCTTGAATATATAGTGATTTCTAGGTGAAGCAGAAATAAAGTTGGATGTACAAAATATGTTTTATCTCAAGTGTTATTAAACTTTTACGGAATAGTAATGTCTGCCACTAATGTCTTGTGCAAATTAGTTAATTAGAGGTAGGCACATCCTTCTCCATGTGTCTTAGTAACATCTGAGGAAGTAGAGCCAGAGTATTTCTTTTTCAGTCAAAAGAAAGAGAAGCAAGGCTCTCAGAAGCTTGGTGTTGCTGTGCTGGTATCAAGCCGTGTCAGATGTCTGCATTAATATCTATTCTATTTGGAAGAAGTATGAGTATAACAATACATAATCATAGATCTTGCTACTTTTATATTTCATAGCTGATGTGGAATTTGCTGCAAACCATAGTAATTCTGTAGAGAAGGTGTTATGCTCTTAAATCATATAAAAATTTCATTGCTTGTCTTGACTAGTATTTCTTTTGCTCTCAAAACATGTTCAGCTTAAAAACAAGAAAAGAAGTTTTCTGTACATTTCTACGACTATTGTAGCTGAACAGATTTCAACTATTCTAACATCATTCATTAGATAACTTTAGTTGAAATAAGGGAGAAATATTATTAAAATTATTAAAAGGAAGCATCTTTTGGAGCTAAAATTAAATACTTTAATTATAAAGAATAAAGAAAAATGAAAATAAAATCAGAGTAACATAGAGCAGATACTGCAAAACCCAACCCATACAATCAAAATGATAAAGATTGGGCTGGGAAGGTGGCTCAGTGGTAGAGCATTTGCCTTGCATGCATGAGGCCCTGGGTTAGATTCCTCAGCACCACTATAAGCAGGAAAAAAAAAGCTGGAAGTGGTGCTATGGCTCAAGTGGTAGCGCCCTAGCCTTAAGCTGAAGAACTGAGGGACAGCGCCCAGGCCCAGAGTTCAGGCCCTATGACCAGAACCCCCCCCCCCCCCCGCCAAAAAAAAAATGATAAAGATTCCCTGAAATTTTTTTAGTTTTTTTCTTCTTGTTCATGGAGCTTGAACTCTGGGCCTAGTCATTGTGCGTAAACATTTTATTCACTAAAAGCTAGTGTTCTTACCACTTTTAGTAACAGCCTAACATACAGTTTTCTGATGGTTAATTGGAGATAAGAGTCTCATGAGACTTTTCTGCAATGCTTGCCTTTGAACCCTGATACTCAAATCTCAGCCATCTGAGTAGCTAAGATTTCAGGCATGAGCCACCAAGCCAAGCTTCCCCCCTGAAATTTTTGTTATAGAATATACATGTGTTTTTCCTAGTAATTTGGCCTCAGACCATTTGATTATAATGGAAAGCAACTGACTACCTTGTCCACATTTTATGAGAAATGAGGCTGAGAAAGACTAGAAGATATTAAGGAGCATAGTGAGACCAATTTTTATATGGTCATTTTTTTTCCATTGTCAAATGGCTGCATGGCTACAAATACAAGTAAGAGCAGAAAACTGGGTCTCAATATCTTTCTAGTCCAGCCTACTTAAAAAAGTCCTTGTTTGTGATCATTTGGGTAAATGCCCAAAAGTGGGATTGCTGGGTCATAGGGGAACTCTATGTGGAGTCTTTTGAGGAACCTCCATACTGCTTTCCAAAGTGATTGAACAAATTTACGCTCCCACCAACAATGCAGTAGGGTTCCCTTCTGTCCACATCCCCTCCAGCATCTGCTGTTATTAGAGTTCTTGATTATAGCCATTCTAACGGGCGTGAAGTGGTATCTCAATGTTGTTTTGATTTGCATTTATTTTATGTCTAGAGAAGTTGAGAATTTCTTACTCTGTCTATTGGCCATTCTTATTTCCTCTTCAGAGAAGTCTCTCTTTAAGTCTTTAGCCCACTTATTAATAGGGAAGTTATTCTTTGTTGTTGGGGGATTTAATTTTTTGAATTCTAAGTATATTTTAGATATGAGGCCCTTATCTTTGTATGGCTAGTGAAAAATCTCTAAATCCATGGGTTTTCTGTTGATCTTGCTAGGTATGTCCTTTGCCATGCAAGGCCATGCTAAAGCTACCAGCACAACTATGTTTATCGCAACATTATTCACCATAGCTAAGATATGGAGCCAACCCAGATGCTCCTCAGTAGATGAATAGATCAAGAAAATGTGGTTATATACACAATGGAATTCTATGCCTCCATCGAAAGAATGTTATCACCCCATCTATTAGGAAATGGAAAGATTTGGAAAAAGTTATAATAAGTGAAGTAAGCCAGGCCCAAAGAAACATAGGTCCCATGGTTTTCCTCATTTGCAATAAGTAGTATATGTCTAGGATAATCTTACCAGGCAAGTAGAAAAGGTCAAAAGCTATGCACATATGACCATATAATACGGTCATTTCACTTAGCTAAGTGAAATGAACCTCAACATAGGAACACAAGAGGTTTTTTTTTAAATCTTTCTTGCTATTGTTTTTAATGTACTTACAATGTACTATGTGATATTTTTGTTTCTATTGTATATTCTTCCCCCATTGTATAAGCCCTGTTTTCACTGTATTTGATTCTGGTGCCCTACATCTTGTATATACAATTTTCTTATTTGGGGAGGGGAAGGGAAATGACAAAATGCTGAAACAAGAATACAAGCTGGCCCATTGAAACAATGAGATGTACAAGGCACCATGTTGAAAGCAAACTTTAGAACTTTGAGGTAGGGAGGCAGAAGTTGGGGAGGTAGGGAGGGAAGGGATAGTAGGGGCAGAACAAAGAAGGTGGTAACAATGTTCCGGAGGAAATGTACTCATTACCTTACTCATGTGACGGATACCCCTTTGTAAGTATCTTTACAATTAAAAAATATTTAAAAATACTATTCCATTGTTTTGTGCAAATAAGGAAAAGACTTTTGTCTATTCATTGTTATATCCTTATTTTGAAATAAATTCATTTTAATCTGTGTGTGCATGTGTGTGTGTGTGTGTGTGTGTGTGTGTGTTCATGCACTCGTGCACACACATATACAGATTAAAATTATACTGGAGCTTATACTCAAGGCCTTGAACTTTCTTCCTTAGCTTTTTCCCTCAAGGCTGTCACTGTACCAATTGAGCCACAGCTACACTTCTGGCTTTATCCTGGTTTAACTGGAGATATAATTCCTAAGGATTTATGCACACAGGCTGGCTCCAAACCTTGACCCTTAGATCGCAACCTGAGCAGCTAAGATTCCAGGTGTGAAACATTGGTCTCCTACCCCTAGCTCTCATACTAATTTTAAAGGGAACATTTCCTGAAATTTTTCTTATATGATTTTTTTTGATTTGCAAAGTTCTTTTTTCCCATTTTTTATTTTGAAAATACCATACAGAGGAGTTACAATTATATGATCAAGGTAATGAGTGCATTTCTTATCAGTAAGAGTTTCAATGTTCTATCCTGAGTTAATAAGTAGTAGGGTTCAAATCTGTAAATCTGGCCCAATTACAACTACACTTTTTTGTCATACAATGAACTCTGACAACCATAATAATTGTATTTGTTATTACATGAAGTTATTTTGTGATTAATTATCAGTAGCTGAATATTTTGTATCCTCCAGAAAACCAGTATGTACAGTTTTGATATACTTCATTTCACTGCTATTAAGAGACCATTCCGTGCTTCTGTATTTTAGAACTGACTTACAAATGTATCCCATGTATTTTTTTACATTGTAAATTTGTATATAACTTTTTGTTACAGATGATAGTCAGGACAGTCTTTGGGATGATTGTAAATTGTATCCCACTCTATCAATTATGAAGAAATGCTAGAGTTATTTTGAAATTGTATTATATAAAGCATCAAAAGGCAATCATAGTATCAACGTCCTCTTCATGTGAATAGATATATATTTAGGTTTTATAATATGGGATGTATTTGGGTAAAGAAACTTTACTTCTAATAGCACCATGTCTATAATTTATTGTTTGGAAAATATTTATTTGTGTAGGAAATTCTGAGGATCATTATTCTATGCCTTTAGGTTAAAGTGGCTCATTTATTATAGGAAAATAGGCATCAAGGATCTGGTTATGAGGCATGCTTTTCTAATGCCTCAGGAATGACAGATTTTTAGAGTTGAAATCACTTGCACATGGCCATAAAACACTCAATTAATTTATATACAAATGATGAGTGATTACAGAGCACGCAAGTGACCTACTTGTATTAAAGGTACACTTCCAAAAATGTGTGAAGCTATTTTGTATTTACGGTTTGTCCATCCTTTCAATGAAGCACCATTTTTCTCAAGTACTGTGGACTCTACTGAAAGAGAGCTCTTCTTTTCTTTTAAAACATTTAATGAAATTTGCACATGAAACATATAGGAAAATACTATGTGTGTATATCATTAAACCTCTCTCTTCATTAATTTTTTTTTTGTAAAAATATTCCCATGATGCTAGGCTAATCGATCTTTTAGATTTATGAGCTATTTTTATCTGAGTATTGTCTTAAGAGATAAAACACTGATCAATTGCCAGGCAATTGTGCTAGTCTCTTTTAACACTCTGTGAATTGGAGCATTAAATTATTTTAATTAAGTAATCATATTGACATAAATTTCACTTTTATGAAATAAAGAAAAAATACCATAGTTTTTAAACTATACACAAGGGAAATCTTTTTAAAAAGAGGGCAGTAGAAACTGCTTCTATATATTTAAAACAAGAAAAGTGAAAAGAATGGCACTGTGAATTAATCTCTTAGTTTAGAAATGTAGCTTCAGATTCCTAAAGAGGTCACACAAAATGATGTTTTTTTTTTTAAGAAGTGCAAAGGTATTCTATGGGCTTCAATTCTAGCAGAAATACTAAAGAATAACATTAGGTATTCATCTTTAGAAAGAAATGAAAAGATATATTTTTTCCAGTTTTTAAGCAGCTTGTTTTTACTTTCTCGCTAAAGAGCAAGTGGATAACACTGCATCAGATGAACAAAAACTCTTGCCTTGATTAATGATCAATAAGGAAATTCTTGCGGTTATGAAATAATTACAAGATAAATTTACTGTAAAGAAAGAATTGAATTGTTTCTTAAATGGAAAAAAAAAGTTCTGTGCAAACTAAGAGAAAAGTGGTAATGCATGTTTTATAATTTGTTTCATTGAAAAAATATGAGAAAATAATCACAGCTGCATAGGATACAAGAAAAAAAGTACCTCTAAAATATCAGTAAAACTAAGCAGATTTTGCTACTACCGTGCATTACCCATGCGATGAGTGTAAAAATTCATAGGGATGAGGCAAAATACACTGGTCAGCTCTCAGAATTCGGCAGAAAAAAAATCACACCTGTGGCTGTAGACAGTGGAAGGGGCTGTCCTAGATGCTAGGATGAACACAGGAGCTGCTTGTGACAGAAAGAAGCTCTATATTTCTCTTTGTTGGCTAGTTTGTTTTTGGAATGAGTGGAGCACTCAGAACTTGGGGGCCTTAAAAGATTTGTTCTGAGTGTTGTACTCATTTCTAAAAGGACAGACAAGCCAACAAAGAGAACTATACAGCTTCTTTCTGTCACAAGCAGCTCCTGTTTATACCTTCATCACCTCATTTTTCCTGATTTCATTTTCACATATGTCTATTTAATATTATAGCTGCATTTGTCTTTCTTTCCTCTCTTCCTTTGTCTCCTCCATCAACAACTTTACTTTAACCTCCATGATCACACATGTTCCAGGCTTAATGATAATCTGTTTGTTAAATGTTAGTTGTTCAAAGGAGTTAAACCATTGGAACATTCCCCACGAATATACCATTCCACGAATATACCATTCTTGGCTCAATACAAATACATTTATGATTAAATCTAACTTCCACATATGTATCCATTGTCTACCTGACTCTTTTCTTACTATAAATTTTCCCATTACATCTATTTCCATGCAAATGATATCATTCTATAAAATGGATGAGTAAATTTCATGTGTGCATACATGTAGATATACACAGATAGATATAGATCAATACCTCTATCTCTATTATCTATATAGAGATTCAGGTATCTATTCGTATCTAAAAATCTCATTCACCCACTGAAGAGCATTTAGGCTGTGTTCATAACTTGGCTATGGTGGATAGTGCAGCAATGAACATAGATATGCAAGTGTCTTTAGGTTATCCTGGCTTGTAATTTTTCAGATAAATTCCAAAGTGTGTACATTTCTATCCAACAATGATGCAAATTATCTCTTTCCAATATTACCCATAACTAACATTTTCCATTGAATGCATATATTCTAGCGTTTTAAATACCTTGAATCAGTGACAGCATCTTGATTCCTTTATAAATTGATGCTTACCTTGGACATAATATTTGGAACTCTAAATATTGAGACAGTGTGGCCAATGGAGGATATTCTTAGGAGAGAATCACAGACACTCAATAACCAAGTACACTCAATAACTAAGTGTATCTCATCATATAAAATGACATTTATTGAAATGAATTCCAAGAAATGGGTACAGAGTTTTTTTGTTATTTTGTTTTTTTGTGTGTTTTTCCCCTTTGGCACTGTTTTTGACTTCTGCTCATTTTGACTTATATATAAGCTTATTTGTTTGGAGGAGAGTAAGGAGGAGCACCAAAGTGGTCGGACAAAAGGTGAACAAATGCAGCAATGATACTTACTAGACACTATGTTGAAAATGAACTATACAACTTGTGGGGAAGGGAATGGGTTGGGAACTATAAACAATGTCATTTCTCTTTATGTCTCAGAAATATTCCATTGTGCATATGTAACCACATTTTCTTTCTCCATTCATCAGTTCATGAACCTTTTAGTTGTTCATTTCTGTATATTGAACCCAGTGACTTGATAAATATCATATGCTTTCACTAATATGTAGAATCTGGACATATTAAAGACAAACTGATAGTGTGAAAAGGGGATGATTGAGGATGAGAATCAGGGAGGGAGGAAGATGAATGTGACTAAGGTACTTTGTGTGTATATGTAAAAGTAGACTAATGAGACCCCTAAAACATACAAGGAAAAAAAGGAGACAAAGAAAGAATAACATATGGACATATTACAATAAAACCATTTTGTGATGTACAGTAAGTATACACTAGTAATTATGTATGGATAATGTTTTGACTAAAGGAAAAATAATATATTGTAATCAATTGGGAGTTTAATTCTGAGAGTATGAAGAACATGGAGATAGGGCACAGAAAAGCAAAGACTTTTTGAAATAATAGAAACTATTCTGAATAAGAATAGAGAAATAGGTAATGTATCCTTATGAACTGTCATCTTGCAAATACAGACTCATTCCATGTGAACTATTTCACAAACAAGACAACATTAAGCGAAATTAGAATGTTTAGATTTAAGAAATATCTATTTTACAATGTTATAGAGTGTTTGCTTTTTTAAAACCTTTTCCCTGGAAGGGTTACATTCTAAGAATAATTTCAATAAGAATAAATGAATTTATAAAATGCCACACTGTCAAGGAAAGAGTATCTAAAATCCAAAACAATTCAAGAGAAGAATTCATTGTGTTTAAGAATACTGGGACATGAACCAAATGGAAATGTATAGCAAAATATCAAGTTCTGTTAAAATGTATATTTGTTGTTAATAACAAAACTTATTGTAGATTATGTTAAATTAATCACCAAAAAATGAATACAAACTGGGTGTGGTGGCTACATGCTTGTAATCTCAGCACCACAGCGGCTTGGGACAAAGAATTATCATTTCCAATCATAGGTTGGAAGGACCACAGTAATACAGTGAACTCCAGGCAACACATAATCAGATTTGCTTGATTTCACATACAGTTAAGTAAATGAAAATCTGCTATAATCTAATGGAAAAAAATTGAATTAAAAAACACTTCTATATCCTTATTTTGACCCATTGTAACAATGAGATATACAAGACACTACGTTGAAAATGAATTTTACAACTTTGCGAGGGGGGAGGTGGGAAGAGTTGTGGAGGTGGGAGGAAAGGGATGATAGGGGAAAAACAAAGGAGGGGATAACAATGCTAGATAGGAAATGGACTCATTACCTTACTCATGTAACTCTAACCCTCTGAACAGTATCTTTACAATAAAATATATTTTTAAAATTAAAGAAAGAAAACACTACTCTATAATATCAGTCCACAAAGGCCACATGCAAATTAATGTTTACCAAAGAAACTAGAGATAGAAAAGTAGTTTTAAAAATAGCATTCTTTTTTTTATTTTTTGCCAAGGAAAAGGAAGTTAATTATTTAACTTCACAAGTTCCTGTATTATTCTGAAAAGGCAGTTCTGGAAAAATCCTTCCAAACGGATCTTAGCTAAACCAAAAGTGAAAGAAGTCTTAATTACTGTACCTTCACTGTTTCATTAAAATTCATTTCTTCACAAAGCACAGCCATTAAGATGTAGAAGATTATTTTTCCCCTCTCAAAAGTTCAAGTAGAGCTGCATCTGCAAAGAAATGTGGTCACTACAGTTACTATTCTAACTATTTGTAACTTTGAATGCATCATTAATTTGAAAATAACCTGATTGTTTTCAGTGAAAAAGATTTTTTAAATGCCAGTTGTTTCCACGTTGATCACTTAATTAAAAGCAACCACCATTAAGGTGAGCACCAGTTCAGGTATGGATTTTGCACAAATTGAGAACAATTATAAATAAATCTACAAGTAAGCACACTGGATGGTTAAAAAAAAGCACACCAGAACATGATAAATGATACAGTCTCACACAAGTGAGAACCAAAGGATATTCTTAGGAGAGGATCATAAAAATGCAATACCTGAAATAATATTAATCTAAATGAATTCCAGGAAATGGAAAAAAGAGATTTTCTCTTTGTTGCTTTCTTTATTATTTGCTTGTTTATCTGATTTAGGGAAGGTAAAATGGAGCAAAAAATGGGGGGACAAAGGGTCAAAAATACAGCAGTGGTACTCACTAGACACTATGTTGAAAATGAGCTGTACAATATGTGGATGGGAATAGGAAGGAAAAACTAGGAGAGAGTGAGGAAAGGGATTATATTGTGCAAAAACAAATACTCTTTTTCTGACTTATGTACCTATAAGCCCTCTGTACATCACATTTATAATAATAATAACAATATATGAAGAACAAAATAAATATAATGAACTGAAGAAAACAAAAACTATTCTAACAGCAACAGCCAAACAAGGTTGAGCAAGTTTGTAAGATTTCTGTGACCTAAGCTTAATCCTTACTGAAGAACTAAGAATGTAACTCAGAGATATGTGCTTGTTTACCATATTAAAACTTTTTTCCAGTTGTTAAGTCAGTTTTATTTAGATTCTTTTTATTTATTTTTTATTTTTTTATTTTTATTGTGAGAATACCGTACAGAGGAGTTACAATTACATGGGCAAGATAACGAGTACATATCTTATCAAGCATTGTTGCCTCCTGTTTGTTTTCCCTTCCCATCACTTCCCATACTCCCCCCAGCACTCCCAGCTGATCCCCCACCTCCAACCAAAGTTGTAAAGTTCGGTTTTGGAAATAACGACTTGTACATCTCGTTGTTGCAATGGGTCCACCTGTATCTCTATTAAATGATTTGTTTTTGCCTTTCCCTTCCATAAATTATACCAACCTCAAATACAGTGAAAGCTGGAGTTATACCGTGGGGGAGGGACATACAAAGCAACATAGAAATCATCTTATAAATATGATAGAAACAATTGCATGACAGAAAAAAAAAACATTTAAATACTTATTTTGGGGTTCATTCCCCTAACACCAACTTATCTGACCTTTTCTGCTTGACTCAGACATATACTAGTTATTGCAAATAAGGGAAACCATGGGACCTATGTTTCTTTGGGCCTGGCTTACTTCACTTAATATAATTTTTTCCAAGTCTTTCCCTTTCCTAACAAATGGGGCAATGTCATTCTTTCTGATGGAGGCATAGAATTCCATTGTGTATGTATACCACATTTTCTTGATTCATTCATCTACTGAGGGGCATCTGGGTTGGTTCCATATCTTAACTATGGTAAATAATGCTGCAATAAACGTAGTTGTGCTGGAACTTTTAGTATGGTCTTGTTCGTGATCATTTGGGTAAATGCCCAAAAGTGGGATTGCTGGGACACAGGGGAGTTTTTTTGAGGAAGTCTTTTGAGGAAGTCTTTTGAGGAACCTCCATGCTGTTTTCCAAAGTGGTTGAACAAGTTTATACTCCCACAAACAAGGCAGTAGCGTCCCCTTCTGCCCACATTCCCCTCCAGCATCTGTTGTTGTTAGAGTTCTTGATTATAGCCATTCTAGCTGGGGTGAGGAGGTATCTCAATGCTGCTTTGATTTGCATTTCTTTTATGGCTAGAGAGGTTGAGCATTTCTTCATGTGTCTATTGGCCATCGTTCTTTCTTCTTCAGAGAATTTTCTCTTCAAGTCTTTAGCCCACTTATTAATTGGGCAGTTGTTACTTTGAAGATTTGTTTTGGAGGGATTTAATTTTTTGAGTTCCAGGTATATTTTAGATATGAGACTCTTGTCTTTTGTATGGCTAGTTAAGATCTTCTCCCAATCCGTGGGCTTTCTATTGATCTTGCTAGCTATGTCCTTTGCCATGCAGAAGCTCTGCAATTTCATGCAATCCCATTTGTCCAACCTTTCTTTGATGTGTTGTGTTTCTGGGTCTCTATTAAGAAAATTTCGGCTTGTGCCAAGAAGTCCTAGGGTTTCTCCTATTCCATCCTGTAATGCTTTCAGAGTGTCTGCTTTGACTCTGAGGTCTTTGATCCATTTGGAGATGATTCTGATGCAGGGTGATTTACAAAGATCTAGTTTTAGTTTTCTGCAAGTAGTTAACCAATTTTGCCAGCACCATTTACTTTCTTCCATTCTATTTTTTTAGCTCCCTTATCGAAGATTAAATGGCTATAATTATTTAGGTTCATTTCTGGGTTTTTCAATTCTATTACATTGTTCCTGAGATCTGTTCTTGTGACATCAAACAGCATTCATTTCAGGGATGCAAAGCTGGTTCAATATATGCAAATCAATTAACATAATTCATCACATCAACAGGAGCAAGATTAAGAACCACATGGTTATCTCAATAGATGCAAAAAAAGCATTTCACAAGATCCAACACCCCTTTATGATGAAGGTCTTGGAAAAATTAGGAATCCATGGAACATTCCTCAATACAATAAAGGTTGTAAATGACAAACCTACAGCCAGCATTATACTTATGGTGAAAAACTAAAGCCATTTCCTCTAAACTCAGGAACGAGACAAGAATTTAATCTAGTATTAGAATGCCTAGCTACATCAATAAGGCAAGATGCAAATATAAAGGGGATCCAAATAGGTAAAGAAGAATTAAAAATCTCCGTCTTTGCAGATGACATGATCTTGTATTTCAAGAATCCCATGGACTCTGCACTCAAATTACTCAAGCTGATTCAAAACTTTGGCAAAGTAGCAGGGTATAAAATTAACCCTCAAAAATCAATGGCTTTTCTGTATTCCAGCAATGAGAAAAGCGTGGCTGAAATTAGGAAAGCAACTCCTTTGTAATAGCCCCACAAAAATTAAAATACCTAGGTATTAACTTAACCAAAGAAGTGAAGGACCTCTATGATGAAAACTTTAAAAACTTGAAAAAGGAAATCAAACAGAACTTAGAAAGTGGCAAAAACTCCCATGCTCCTGGATTGGAAAAATTAACATCGTGAAAATGGTAATACTTCCCAAGGCTATCTACAAATTCAAAGCGATGCCTATCAATATTCCAACCTCATTCTTCAAGGAAATAGAAGAGGCAATCCAAAAATTCATATGGAACAATAAAAGACCTGAATAGCAAAAATGATCCTTAACAGAAAGAACACTGCTGGAGGAATATCAATACCAAATTTCAAACTCTACTACAAAACCATAGTAATCAAAACAGCTTGGTACTGGCACAAGATCAAACTCTTTATTTATTTATATTTACTATATATTTTATTGATTATTATTAAGTGTTTTATTAATTATTATTAATATCATTTATTATTCATCTTATTGCAGTGCAATAAATATAAATAAACAAAAAGACATTATAAAGACACATTACTTGAGAAAGTGTGGTGGAGGTAGTAGTAACAGAAAATAGCCAAGGAAAACTATATGGAGTTCAGAAATAAACAACTACATGAATGGGCAGCTGACTTTCAAGATGTTTGGCAGTGATACTCAGTGGAGTCCGGTTAATTACTATCTCCTTTACAAATAGCATAAGGGAAATTGAATATGTATATGGAATAAAATAAACTATAATTCTTATTTTTTGCATCTATATTAAAATCTCAGCAATTAAGTCCATAAGCTTATGAAAAGAGCAGATCACCTAAATATTCTTAGGACAAAACAAACAGCAAGTAATCCTATAAAAGAACTCAGAAGGAAAAAAGAGGAGGTGATGGTATATAAACTACTTTGAGGCTGGGGATGGCATCGTGGGTGCCTGGTATGTGCACATGTACAAACTCACTGAAATTTTCTCATTAAACACATGTTTTTTGTACATGAATTATATCTTGCAGCAGAAGAAAAAGACTTTTAAGCTCTCATCAGAGACATTTATTTCTTCATTATGTGCAATGCATTTTGTTATCCATAGAATACTACTAAAGGTTCAACATTTCTGAATCATGAATGTAGAATTCCTATTATAACACATTTTAAAGCAGGAAGTAGAAGAGACTTGCATCAGTAATGAACTCAAAAAAGAGAACAACTAGAAAATTTTAATTGAATAGCCATTTTAAGAAATATATCAAAAGAAATCATTTGGTAGAACATGAGAAAGGTATTTTCTTGCTGGCTTACTTTCATCTTCTGTCTATAACAAATGGACAGTTTTTTTTCCCAACTCTTTCCATTTCCTAACAAATGGGGTGGTGTCAATCTTTCTAATGAAAGCATAGGGTACCATTATATATGCATGTGTGTGTGTATATATATATTTTTTTCCTTGATTTATTCATCTACTGAGTGGTTCTATATGTTAGCTACGGTAACATAGTTGTTCTGATAGCTTTAGAATGCCTTGTTTGTGATCATATGGGCAAATACCCAGGAACAGGATGGCTCAGTCATTGGGAGCTCTATGTGGAGTCTTTTGAGCAACCTCCATACTGCTTTCCAAAGTGGCTGAACAAGTTTACATTCCCTCCAACAGTGCAATAGGGTTCCCTTTTGTCCACATGCCCTCCATCATCAGTTATTAGATTTCTTGATTATAGCCATTCTAACTGGGGTGAGGTAGAATCTCAATGTTGTTTTGAGTTGCATTTCCTTTATGGTTAGGAAAGGTGAACATTTCTTCCTGTGTCTATTGGCCATTTTTATTTTCTCTTCAGAGAAGTCTCTCTTTAAGTCCATTTATTAATTGGGCAGTTGTTTCTTTGAGGATTTGTTGTTGGGGGATTTAATTTTTTGAGTTCTAAGTATATTTTAGATAGGAGAACCTTGTCTATTGTATAGCTAGTGAAGATCTTCTCCCAAACCGTGGGCATTCTATTTATCTTGCTAGCTCTGTCCTTTACCATGCAGAATTTCTGCAGTTTCATGCAGTCCCATTTGTCCAATATTTCTTTGAGTTGTTGTGTTTCTGGGTCTTTGTTAAGAAAATTTTGGCCTGTGCCAAGGATCCCTAGAGTTTTTCCTATTCCATCCTGTAATGTTTTCAGGGTGTCTGCTTTGACTCGATGTCTTTGATCCATTTGGAGTTGATTCTGGTGCAGGGTGATATATAAGGATCGAGCTTTAGTTTTCTACAGGTGTTTAATCAATTTTACCAGCACCATTTACTGAAGACTGTCTTTCTTCCAATCTAATTTTTGGGCTCCTATATCAAAGATTAGGTGGCTATAGATCTGTGGTTTCATTTCTGGTCTTCAGTCCTATTTCATTGGTTCTCAGATCTGTTCTTGTGCCAGTACAAAGCTGTTTTGATTACCATGGCTTTGTAGTAAAGTTGGAAATTTGGTATTGATATTCCTCCAGCACTGTTCTTTCTGCTAAGGACTGATATTAAGTGAAGTAAGCCAGATCCAAAGAAATATAGGTCCCATGTTTTCCCTTATCTGCAGAAAAGCTCAAAAGCTATGTACATATGACTATATAAGATGATGATAAGCAGAATGAACCTCAAGATATGGACACAAGATGTTTTTCTTTGTTGTTGTTTTAATGTACTATATGATTTTTTTTGTTTATTTTGTATCTTCTTCCCCCCTATTGTATATCCCTATTGTCTCTGTATTTGATTTGGGTACCCTGCATTATGTATATACATTTATCTAATTTGGCGAGGGGAAGGGGAATAACAAGATGCTGAAACAAGGACACAGGATGACCCATTGCAGCAATGAGAGTCACAAGACACTCTGTTGGAAATGAACTTTACAACTTTGAGGAGGGGAAAGGAGTGAGGGAAGTGGGGGAAGTAGGGGAGGGAAGGAATAGTAGAGGGAAAACAAAGGAGGGGTAACAAATTGGACAGAAATGTACTTACTACCTTATTTGTGTAACTGTAACTCCTGTATACAGCAGCTTTACAATAAAATAAATTTAAAAAATAGACAGTTTTCAAAACTAAAAGTTTATACATTTATCAATCGTGTGCTGATGATAAATAATCTTAGGTAAAGAATATGCTGCAAATTTAGAAATTTAGAGACTTCTTAAGGTTTGTTATGCTAATTAATAACTAAATAAAAGTGAATAGCTAAATAGAAAACACTCCACATTTAACTGATATGCTATGTGTGCTTTACTTTGTAACAATATAGATTTCACCAGGACAGCTAAAAAGTATATATTATATTTTCATGCACTTTATCCCTACTTAGCAAAAAAAAGACTAACTATGATATACTCAAAAACAATGATAAATTTCTAAGTAGCTATTGAGAAGCCAGCCAGACAATAATACACTGTTAAATTTTATTTACACAAAATTATAACAGATGCAAACTTAGGTAGAATGGACAGTAAATAAATTAATCATTACCTAGGAATGGAGTCAGGATTTTATGTAGTAGGGATTGAAATGAAAGGGAGAAATGGAAATATTTTGGGGTTGTTTATATTTTTTACATAATAATTAAGATTGCATTTTCATAGTTGTATACTATATATAACTCTATCACATTGCATATTTTAAAAGGAATGTATATTACTGGATGATGATGATCTTCCTTACGTTTGGAAACAAGCAAAAAAGTAAAATAAAACAAGTAAACTTATATCAATAACATTATTACTTGCTAAAATTAAATACAATTTAAAAAGAAAACAATAAAAATTAAGTGTATTTAAATAAGGATATGTGTTCTTTATGTAAAAGTACATGAATTATCCTATATATCATAATTTATACACATAACTTGCTCATGGAAAGGTTGTTATTTTATAGTTTTGTAATGTACATTCCAATAACTAATCAGAACATTTGTCAAGCTTTAATTATTCAAACTGTAAAAAATGAAGTATCTAGAATTTTAAAAATATATTCTTAACATAATTATGAAGAATATCCTTTGGGAAAAGCAAGTATTAATTATTATTTAAATTATTAAATATTATTTAATAAATTAAATAATTAATTTATAACTTCTTTTAACACATACTTGTCTGATACTAGCTTATTGAACTGGGGCTTGAACCCATTAATCTGGATATGTTGGAACATAGTTGACCATTGGTTATACCCTTAGCCATAGACATATGTTATTTCAAAGATTTTTTCTAGGAATCTATGCTGTGAACTTGGAAAAAAATGAGAAAGGTTCTTCCTCAACTTCATATTTTAAAGGCCAATGCAAACTGCACTCAGTTAGATATTAATTAAAAGTAAGAAAACTCTAATGCATAATACTGGACATTACAATAACCACAAACAGTAACAAGTAATGGAAATAGACAGAAGGAGTAACTGTGATAGAGTGCTTTCTGAAGGTCTTTCTAAGGTGTTACTTTTAAAATCCAAACCTAAGTGAAGAGGAGCAAACATTTATTCTCTTGAGGATATAGCTCCCAGCCATTGTAAGATTACCTTCATACATGAGTTTGAAGATAACCCAGGGTATTGAAATCAAAGTCAAGGGTATTGAGAAGGAAAATGGTGAGAAATGAGCTCCCAGAGGTAGTTAGGAGCTAGATCATGTAGAAGTTTACAGCCGATAGAGGTTGGGCTTTAGCTTTGATTCCAAGTGTTACAGGGTATACTTTTCATTATTTTTTACTTTAATTTAATTTTATTGTAAGATTGATGTCAGAGGGGTTATAGTTACATAGTAAGTTAATGAATATATTTTTTGTTGAACCTTGTTACCCCCACCTTGTTTTTTCCACTCCCTCCACTCTGACTTCCTTCCCCCTACCTGAAGTTAGACAGTTCATTTACAGTATAGTGTCTTGTGAATATTGCTTTGTCCTTTGTCTCACCATTTTATTATTCTCCTTCCCTCCCCCAAATCAGACAAACATATATACAAGACACAGGGTACTAAAATGGGATACTTCACACTTTTTTAAAGATCAGTGTGCTTATTGAAAAATATAAAGCATTAGGGAAGCAAGACCTATAGGGGAATTACACAATCCAAGCATGATTTTAAGGTAGATTTAAGTGGAACAATGGTAGAGTAGTAAATGTCTTCTGTTTCTGAATTGTCACTAATTGTTGGCATTAGAATGCCCACTTTCTGCCTGAAAGGTGAAAACATGAAGATTATGAGAGAAAGAGAAAATAGTGATTGCACATTATTTGCTACAGTAACTCGGGTTCAATTTGAGACTGTTTTCTAAAAGGAGTAGCATATTAGGTTGGTCTAGGTTCCTGAAACAATGAATATTTTCCTTTGGCATGTTATGAGCATGTGATACCTAATCCCTGAGGAATTGCTGTCTGGTCTGGCAGACCTCTGTGTAAGTGTGCAATAGAGAAAGAATGTTATCCAGAAATAAATACAGAAGTTACCTTCAATTGTGTGATATACACGAATGCATGTATGTATGCATACATGTATGTGGAGGCCTGAATCTATTGTAGTATTGGGAATAGAACTCAAGACCTCATTTATGCAAATCAACTGTTTTCCTACTATTTATACTTCCATCCCCATATCTAAAATCATGCAGTGGACTGACTGGTCTGACAAAACAACTGTAGATTTAAATGGGAAGGAAATCAAAGGGGATCAATTTGATAGTAAGAAAAGCAGGAGACTGTATTTAGTAGTCAAAGGGAAGAAAGATTTCCAACAGTGATTATGATTAATTCATTCAAATGCTGCTGAGAGTAAGAATAACTAAATAGTACATTTGGTAATGTGAGGGCTATTTCTGACATTGAGAAAACCTGAATAACATGGATAGTATTCATTAAAGTACATTTTTAAAATTTTAATTTAATTTTGTTGTTGCTGTACAGAGGGGTTCCAGTTACATAAGTAAGGCAATGAGTACTTTTCTTGTCAAACCCACTCCCTTGTTTTTCTCCCACTATCCCCCCCCACTCCTTCCTCCCCTCATTAAAGTAAATTTTAAGAGACAAAGAACAGAGAAAAATCCATTTCTACATAAGTCTTTTGAGGTCTACAGATGTACATCATTAAACTTAGCTCCTTGGTCTCTTGAAAACTATAAGATTTTTCTCTCTCAGAGAATAGCCTTCGTAACTTTAGACTGGAAAAATCCAGTTAGTCCTGTTGCCATTTTCCTTTTTAGAAACGTTTGTGAATTCCCAGGAGAATATTTCTTTATCTCCAACTCCAGTATTTCATTTAGATGCCATTTCCAATGGATCTTTTATGTTTCAAAGATATTGTTTCTGTCATTGTTAGATTGGGAAGAATGCTTCTGCTAGCAATCATTTGAAATCATTCTTGTTATTAAAAATGTTCCATAAGCTCAGCATGATGTTCATTATAGCTAATTACTTTTTTTTGATGCATTTCAGGTTTTATTTTAGATTTTAAATTTACTAGGTTTTACACACACACACACACACATATTATATATATATATATACACACTATGTATATATACATATATGCCACATACACATATATGCATATGTATTTATTTACATATGTGTATTTATGTGTGTATATATGTATATATATGTCTTATCTTATCAATTCTGTACTCATGAAATTTATTAAAATTCATTCCATGAAATTATCCTCTCATATTAGTCAATATTATTATTTATTTATTTCTACTTTCTCATATTTTGAGTATTCTTTTAAATTAAACACAATAGTCACAAAATCTTAACTTAGAACAATATATAAAATAAGATTATTCTAAATAATAAAAGCTCTTATTTCTAATCAAAAGCAAGGTAAGGTAAACACCTAAATTTACTGAAGCTAAAAAACTGGTTATTGATGATAATTTATGGACTATATTTGAAGACTATATTTAAATTTTCATACACGGGTTCTGAACAGAAATATTTCATTAAATATGAGAATCAGTGTTATATAATACAATCTGGTTACACTAATAATAATTAGGATACATAATGGACAAAAAGAGAATCTTATCAGCTCTTAAATCAGACTGATGTTAAATGATGTCCAAAATGATATGCTGCAAACTCATAGAAAGTGCTAAGGGTCTATAATTATTTCAAATATTTTATAATACTATCTACTATTTTCATAATAAATCAACACAAAGACAAACATGTATTATTAATACATAAAGGGCTTTAAAAATATACTTAAATATGAAATAGAAAAAATGGTTTGAGTTATATCCTGTAATATTTGTCTAAAATGTTTTACACAGAATATTATATATATTCTCTAATTCTATTAACATTCTGAGATATATTATCTATCTATTTTTCTATAGATGAGAAAATTAAGATATTGGGAGTCTGAGTAACATATATGAAGCTAAATAAAACCAACAGGTGTATTTTCAGTATCTTTTTGTTGTTATCTATTAGTTGTTGACAGGTGTCTATTGGCTGTTGTTGCTGTACAAGAATACCATAGACTGGGGAGATAAGAAACAATAAAATTTTATTTGATCTGAGTTCTGGATATGGGAAATCCAAGATACAACTTGGAAAGCTAATCCTTTTTCTCCTTTGTAATATAGTTGAAGGACAAAGAAGTGCAGATACACAGTGAGACTGAGCAAAAGGGAGCAGATTTTCAACAACTCACCCCAGAGATAATTAACTTACCATGCAATAAGAATATTAATTTATTCATTAGGGCAGTACCCTCATGACCTAATCTGCTCATAAGGATCCAAACGCCTAATACTGTTCCAATGGCAATTAACCACTGCATAGGGACACTCGTGCACAGCAGCAGCAGAAACAAGGGCATTTTAAGAACGGGCATCTACCTTAAGGTGTCAGAATATTTAGAAAGATTCAATTCATTTTTTCTTTTATCTAAGTAACAGGATTTATCTCCAAAATAGAAAAAGGAAGATAACCATGTCTTAATTAAGTTGCAAATGACAAAAGACGATAGAGTCTTTCATAACTTTTTTTTGTGTCTAGGAAATGAATCACAGGACTCAGCATTGAAACCTTACCATTGTTATCATAAGACCACTATTATTTGTCTGTCAGAAACTATGAAAAATGAGGCAATTGTTCTGAGACTGAAGATGAGTCAGTACCTGTCTCCTTTTAAAAAAAGAAACGACAAAAAAACCTAAACTATGAGCACCAGATAAATCCATTTTGACTTGCTATTCAAACTTCCAACATTGAGGAAAGAACATAGTGTTTATTAGATGTCCCCATAAATTCACTTAAAGAAATAACGTGAAACATTTCACCATTGTTCATTCTGTATGCAGTTCTATTGACAGGTAAATCAGAGTACTGTGGTGCTTCAGTAGTCAGTTAGTCATATGCTTTGAATTTTATAACATATTAAGAAAAAATTGGTCTGTGTTTGTTTTGGTCATAATAAAAATGATGACGTGAATTGAGGGCTAGTCAATGTTCTTGCGTTTGATTGCATAAACCTGTCCAAAATATATTGAACAGGAAAAGGAAGTTTGTAATGAGTCATTTATTTAAACATTTTAATTACTTCCTCTGAGAAAAGAGTCTCAGGATTAATTTGAATCTTAAAAAAATATTACATTCACTTTTTTTTTTAAAAAAGAGAACTATTTGTGATGTGGGAAGGAGTGTAATGTGAAAGCTAAACTCACAACTTATGACAATCCATGCTATGTCTCTTCACCATTGATATAGGTGAAGGAGGAATGGTGGAGAATGCTGGTCCAAGATCAATTACATATTAGGGACCATGGTTCATGCTCAGTAGGAGGAATTGCTGTCAGATAAGCAAACTTTACTAGTCAAGGAGTAGAGTTACTATTCTTGTAGAGTCCAGAGATAAAGAATAATATAGAGAAACATGTAGAAGTGGTCTTCAAATAGTCAAGTAGAAATCACATTACCACACATTATAATTACAATCACATTACAACAGTGGAATAATATAATGGGTGATAGAATAAAAAATAAAGGTGTAAGATGTTTGTTATCTATGACATCGGCCAGCAGGTAGAGGAATCAGGCTCCTTGAATCAATTTTCTTAGGCCTGAGCTGCTTTCTCCTGTCTCTAGTCAAATATGACATTCCATTTTGTTTTCTCAGTATGAAAAAAAAATTATCCTGGGGTTTTATCTTGTCAAGGATGAAGATAAGTTTATTTCCTCTGTAACTTTTTTAAAATTGTGGTTAAGCAGTTGTACAAAGGGGTTTTAATTCAACATGGAAGTTCGTAAGTGGAATGTATGCTGATCAAGTTTACCCCTTTATCCTTCTCCCTCATCCCTCCCACCCCACCCATTCTCTCAAGTGAACTGGTTCCATTTTCACTTATATACTTTGAATACTATGACTCTACTTGCCTCCCCACCCCAATTCCTCTCTGCATTTTCTGCCCCATCTGCCGTTACAACCTCTGTCTGAACAGCACATGTTTTAGTGATCTGGCTATTTTCGTTCTTGTTAAACTTTAAGGTAGGTTGGTCGAAAGTGTTAGATGATGACAGTTGCCCCCTGAGTGTTCCCTATTGTAGTCAATATATTTGTGTTACTCTCACATTCAGAAAATTTGAACATAGATTGATCTGATTTTCAACTATCCTACTTTTAATTATTATTGTTATTATTATTGTAAGTTGCCAAATCCTCATGCACAATATCTCGGAGAAGTCATTTCACTTCAGTATTTTTTTTTTCGAAAGGGACTATTAGAGGATGGGATGGTGGCTCCATGGTAGAATGCTTGCCTTGCATGCATGAGGTCCTGGGTTTGATTCCTCAGCACCACATAAACAGAAAAAGCTGTGGCTTAAGTGGTAGTGTTAGCCTTGAGCTGAAGAGTTGAGGGACAGTGCCCAGGACCAGAGTTCAAGCCCCATGACCAACAAAAATTAAAATTAAAAAAGGGAGCATTGTTTCTGTGTGTTGACTTTAGCTTGCTAAAATATTTACCTATGACTCATGTCCTATAGGGTGTTATACAATACACTTGGTATTGTATTACAATACAAGTAACAAATGGTTTGTCATAGCAACAATAGAAAACTTCTACAGATCTGCTTCTTACTGTTATTTTGGGGTAAAAATTTAGAGAACTTGAAAACACTGGAGGCCTTTAAAAATCTTTATATTTTTCACATAATTGTCCCTTGAGTCCTGTCACAGATGATCCTGAAGTAGTTGGCTAGAGGATGGAGGGTAAACATTCTGTTTGTGGATATATTCAGTTGATGGCACAGACAAGTCACAGTCCCTCTGGAACTCATTAGCTATATTTTTTAAAGGTGCTCAATTATTTTACATGCACTGAAGTAAATATTTGAAAAAACATTTTCACATTTGCTAACATCTAAGAGTGAAATATAAATTATAGCTGTTGTTTTCCTCATTGTGATTTTCTTATTTCTGTTCCTAATTGCCTAATTCCGATGACGAAGATGATGATGACGATGATGATGACAATGACGATGACAATGACGAAAATGATGATGATGATGTAGTTGTACAGAAGGTTTAAAATTCCATGTCAGGTCATGAGTACATACTTCTTAGTCAATGTCAAACCTTCCTTTCTTCTCCCCATTGACCCCTCCAGTCTCTGTCTTCATGTGATCATTATTGTTTTTATTATTCCTAAAAATCCTGAAATAGATCTATAATTTTTTTATTGTCATGCTATGCATTCAGTTACTGATAATATACTTTACTATGTTGTGGGAAAGTATAATTAGAATAGTTTTTATTTTTGACATACAACAATAACATTATTTTTATCTTGAAAATACAATAAAGACAATAATAGGAATCATTTTGCTTCCAATTGTTTATTCCCCAAACCATGAAAGTACAGACTGCTAGGCACTGTGTGTTCTGAAAAGTTCTCACAATTGGCTGGCATCTTCTCATCCTGTGCGTTGACCTGCACTTGTACCAAGCAGGAGTGAGACCAAGGATAAGCTTTTAATGCAATGCAAAAAATAAATCCAGATTAATTACTAGTCTCCAAACACATTTTGCCCTATATAGAATGAAAATTCAAAATTATGTCCTATACCTCTGATCTCTACTTATTTCAGATACTCTATTATAGATAAAAGGATTGAGCAAGGAATATATGTTTCTATTCCCAGCTATGTAGGAGGTAGAGGTAGGAGGGTCAACTCCACCTCTTGGGAATAGAGGTGTGAGCAGCAAGCCTAAAGTTTTTGTGATAAGGTCCTAATTTTTACCTGGCATGGCCTTTCTCCTGGATCCTTTTTGCTTCTGTCCACTGGTTAAAGAATGTATTCTAAATGAAAAAAACAAGGAATTATAATCCTAAAGAAAACATAAAACTAAATTTTAGAATAAGATGATGTTAAGCATAATGAACCAGAAGATAGAATTTATTATTTTTAACAGGTAAAAATAGTCTTCTTGTAGACATTTTGCTTGACTGGAGTAGAGAATTATTTTTATTGTGTTTGATTTCAGTCTCATTTGCTCTGGCTCACTTTTAAAATTTCAAATGAATTATTCCCACTATTTTGCACATGCAGATTTTTCTCATTTAATTAAGCAACATTTGATATCATTATTTCACTATAATGATATCTACTAATCATTCTTGATTAAAATTTTTTATATCTCCCTCATTTTATTTTTAGCTAAACAGAGTTACTGAGATTGATATGTAAAAAAAGAATAATCAAAAGATACAGAAGAAAATTTAAAATTTAAAATTTCACAAACTATTTTCTACCACTCTATAGTTCATAGTTTATAGAAAATAGACACACAATGTACTCTGGTGCATTCATTCACAGACACAACTTCAAGCTGATATTAGATATCTTTGCTAATTCATTTGATAATATAGTAATATTCCCACATGATATTGATTTAGTTCCCACTTCATTGCTTTAACTAAATTCTCATACTATTTTACTAAAACTCTTTCATTTTCTCTGAAAAAAATGGCAGCCAATGTGTCAATTTTGTACACACACACACACACACACACACACACACACATATTAAAACAAGGATATAATCTCTTTTCTTTAGCTATCCAACTAGAATTTATTGAATGACTTTCTTGAAGCAGAAAAGTCATATCAAATGATTAAAGCCAATGCTAAATTACTAATATCAAATTTGTCTAATGAGGCTGAAGATGAAACAATGTCTGCAGTAAGCTTGTTAGATGTCAAGTAAAAGATGGGACCTGAAATTGTGTGGGTTTTAATAATAAAATGTACATAATACACTTGGAAAACATCATCATGTCTGTAGCACTGTGTAAAACATTGGGGAAATCTCTACAACAAGTGAAATTTATAATAGAGATTGATAGTGCAAGGTTGATAGTATAAGGAAGTGGCTAGGTTTAGTTGTTAAAATAGAATAACTTGATAAACTTTTGTAAATAATACAGAATGAAATCCTAGCAAAATTCTAAAACTTGGCTTATTGTAGACTTGTATCTCAATGAAGGATGCAACTAATAACATATTTTCTCAGAGAATTGCTTTGTTCTATGCTATATCCTTGTATATTTAGGAGCGAGAGTCCTGTCCTATGGCTAATATGAGGACTATATGAGTGGGTTATCTGATGGAAGGCCTGTTCTTTGAAGTGACAGTGACCTTGCTTCAATTCTATCTACCACTTAACACTGCTCTTTTGTGATATTCACTCATCCTTTCTGAGATTACTTCTTTATGTGATATCTGGCATGATAAAGTCACAAGGTTGTTTCACATTTATAGATTATTATAGAGCATGTGTTATACAAGAAATGCATACAAAGTATCTGTATCTGATTTTTCATTTTCCTACTTGCTATTTGTGCAGAGTTTTTCTAGGTTTGTATAGCTATATTATTCTGAAAGTTTCTCTTCTTCGCCCTTTTTTTCTTTGATTTACTCAGGGAATAAAACAATTTCAACATGGAATTTAAGCAAATATTCTATAATTTTGTCAATTTTTTCCTTCATTTGTCCTTTTTGCTTCTTGCTGCGAAGAATCTTCATAATATATTTCTAGGATGTCTAACGGGAAATTGGTGTTCAAAATTTCTTCAAATGAAAATAATGTGTTCCTAAATGAGTAAAGGGATTTTTAAATGTTTTTTAATGTGAAAATACCATACAGAGGGGTTACAATTACATGAGCAAAGTAATGAGTACATTTCTTATCAAGCGTTGTTGCTTCCTCCTTTGTTTCCCTTCTCTATCTCTTCCCATCTCATCCCCCCATCCCCCACCAAAGTTGTATAGCTCAGTTTTCAACATAACGCCTTGTACGTCTCATTGTTGCAATGGGTCCACCTGTATCCCTATTTAAACGATTTGTTTTTTCCCTTCCCCTCCACAAAGTATACCAACATCAAATACAGTGAAAACAGGGATTTTTTTTTCAGGCCTACAGGCACCAAATCTCTAGAAATTGCTCCACAATAAAACCATCTGTGAAAGATCTTCTTGTGATACTAATAAGTATGAAAAAGCTAGACAATTGGATTTTTACTGGTTTTTTATTTAAAATGTTATTCATCTACCTAATTCTAAACCATTGCACAGATTAGATTAGACTCAATTGACCTCTCTGAAAACAGTGGTTGACTCTAATTAAGAAGGTCAGAAAGCATATTTTAAATAAACAATCAAGGTGAGCTAAAGAAGTTACAAACTTGATTTGTGTTTTTTTTATTGAGATTTCTTTCTGTGACCATTAGATCTATATAATTTGTGCTAAAGTCTGCAAGTGAAAGCATTTGACCTAGTGAGGAAGGGGGAAAGCAGTAAGTCTAAACGCAACCATTAATTCTAAATCCACAGTAGTCCTAATCCTTTCCTAACACTATTTAAAAACTATTCCTAACTTACACCTAATCTTCATACTAATTATTAACCCCACCCTCACTCCACACCTGAATTTATTGTACTCTGCCTAGCTAAAACAAAACCCAAAGTATACACAAATCTTACTGTTAATTATAAAGCCCTTCTGAACCCTTTCTCTAATTCTTAACCTAGTGTTAATCCTAGCCTAAACATAATTTCAATTTTACACTGAAATTTAAATTAATACCTATTCACAGCCCAAATATGAACCATAATTCTATTAAAGCCCTAACCTTAATGCAAAGACAAATGCCAACCCTAAAATTTTTCTCTGCACCCCTAAACTTATACTAAATCTTAAATGTAACTCTAGAATTGTACCTATTCCTATGTGCAATGTGCTCTAAAACTGCTGCTATTCTCAAATTTAAAATGAACCTCCTTTTAACATTAATCTTAGCCCTATCCCTTGCCTTCACCCAAATTCTGGTGTTAATTTGAACCCACACATTTATCCCAAACTGCTGCATACTACACTAAACACTAATTTGGGAATCTCTTTTCCAATCCTAAAACCAGGCTGAAAGGCAGTACTCAGAGGCAAGTTTATAGCTTTGAATCCTTATACCGATAAATTGGAGAAATCTGAAACCAACAATTTAATGAGACACCTGAAGCTCCTTGAAAAAGACCAGCAAGATAAATCCCAATCCAGTAGATGGAAACAAATAATTAAAATTAAACCAGAATTAAATGAATTAGGACCCCAAAATAACATAGAAATAATCAACAAAAGAGTTGGTTCTTATAAAAATTTAAGAAAATTGACAGATCTTTAGCAAATCTTATCAGAAAAGGAAGAGAACACACCCAAATAAATGAACTCAGAGATGAAAATGGAAGCATCACCACAGGAACAACCAAGATTCAGAACATTATAAGGGAATACTTCTCAAACCATTATGCTAATAAGCTTGAGAATCTGTAAAAAAATGGATGATTTTCTAGCAAATGGCCACATGTTGAAACTAAATGAAGAGGATTTAAACCAAGTTAACATAACCATATCAAGCAACAAAATAGAAATAGCAATGAGACTTTCCGTCTAAGAAAAGCTCAGGACCAGATGGATTTACAGTGGAATTCTACAAGCCTTCAAAGCAGAACTCAACACCAATGCTCCTCCAACTCTTCAATGAAATGGGAAGTGAAAGTACACTACCAAACTATTTCTAGAAAGCCATCATAACCCTCATCCCAAAACCAGGCAGGGACTCATCAAAGAAAGAGAACTATCAACCCATTTCTTTGATGAACATCGATGCAAAATTTCTCAACAAAACTTTGGCCAATCAACTTCAACAACTAATCAAAAGAAATCATACACCGCCATCAAACAGGATTCATTTCAGGGATGCAAAGCTGGTTCAATATATGCAAATCAATTAACATAATTCATCATATCAACAAGACTAAGGATAAAAACCACATGATTATCTCAATAGATGCAAAGGAAGCATATGACAAGATCCAACATCCCTTTATGATGAAGGCGCTGGAAAAATCAGGAATCCATGGAACATTCCTCAATATGATAAAGGCTGCGTATGACAAATCTATAGCCAGCATTATACTTAATGGTGAAAAACTAAAGCCATTTACTCTAATCTCAGGAATAAATTAAGGATGTCCACTCTCTCCACTTCTCTTCAATTTAGTATTAGAATGCCTAGCTACAGCAATAAGGAAAGATGCAAACATAAAGGGGGTCCGAATAGGGAAAGATGAAGTAAAACTCTACCTCTTGGCTGGTGACATGATCTTGTATTTAAAGAATCCCATGGCCTCCATTCCCAAATTACTCAAGCTGATTCAAAACTTTGGCAAAGTAGCAGGGTATAAAATTAACCCTCAAAAATCAATGGCTTTTCTGTATGCCCAGAATGAGAGGAACACAGCTGAAATCAGGAAAGTAACTCCTTTTGTAATCCCAACAAAAAATAAAACACCTTGGAGTTAACTAAAGAAATGAAGGACCTCTATGATGAAAAGTTTAAAAACCCAAGAAAGGAAATTAAAGCAGACTTAAGAAGTGGAAAGAACTCCCATGATCCTGGATTGGAAGGATTAACATAGTGAAAATGGCAATACTGCCAAAGGCTATCTACAAATTCAATGTGATACCTATCAATGTTCCAACCTCATTCTTCAATACAAGAAGCAACCTGAAAATTCATATGGAACAATAAAAGACTCCGAATAACAAAAATAATCCTTAGAAGAAAGAATTGTGCTGGAGCAATATCAATACTCAATTTCAAACTCTACTACAAAGCCATCCATATTAATCAAAACAGCTTGGTACTGGCACAAGAACAGACCTGAGGACCAATGGAATAGGACTGAAGACTCAGAAATGAACCCACAGATCTATAGCCAACTAATCTTCAACTGGGAGCTAAAAAACATAGCATGGAAGAAAGACAGCCTCTTCAGTACATGGGGCTGGCAAAGTTGGTTTAACACCTGTAGAAAACTAAAGCTAGATCCTTATATATCACCCTGCACCAGTATCAACTCCAAATGGATCAAAGACCTTGAAATCAAAGTAGACACCCTGAAAACATTACAGAAAGGACTAGGAGAAACTCTAGGGCTCCTTGGCACAGGCAAAAATTTTCTTAATACACACCCAGAAACACAACAAATAAAAGAAAGGTTGGACAAATGTGATTGCAGGAAGCTGCAGAGCTTCTACAAGACAAATGACATAGCTAGCAAGATCAATAGAAAGACCACAGATTGGGAGATGTTCACTAGACATACAATGGACAAGAGTTTCATATCTAAAATATACTTAGAATTCAAAAAAAAATAATCCCCCAACAAGAAATCCTCAAAGAAACAACTGCCCAATAAATAAATGGGCTGAAGAGGAAATAAAAATGGCCAATAGACATGAAGAAATGCTCAACTTGATGAGGCAACAATGTTTGATAGGAAATGTACTCATTATCTTGCCTTTGTAACTATAACCACTCTGTACAGTATTTTTACAATAAAAAACTTATTAAAAAAGACAAAAAAGAAAATGAAATTAAAGAAAAAGAAGAAATTCAAATCAAAACAATATTGAGATTCTACATCACCCCAGTTAGAGTGGCTAGAATCAAAAAATCTAATAACAACAGATGCTGGAGGGGATGTAGCCAAAAGGGAACCTTACTGCATTGTTGCTGGAATTGTAAACTTGTTCAACCACTTTGGAAAGCAGTTTGGAGGTTCCTCAAAAGACTCCACATAGAGCTCCCCTATGAACCAGTAATCCCTCTTTTGGGCATTTACCCAAATGATCACAAACAAGACCATACTAAAGCTACCAGCAAAACTATGTTTATTGTAGCATTATTTACTATAGCTAAGATATGTATATATATATATATATATATATATATATATATATATATATATATACACACACACACACACACACACACACACATACATACATACATATGCCTCCATCGGAAACAATGACACTGTCCCATTTGTTAGGAAATGGGAAGACTTGGAAAAATTATATTAAGCGAAGTAAGCCAGACCCAAAGAAACATAGGTTCCATGTTTTCCCTTATTTGCAATTACTAGTATAAGTCTAGGACTAACAAAAATGATTTAAAAGCTGTGTACATATGACCATATAAGGTGACGTTAAGCGAAATGAACTCCAAGATAGGAATACAACTGGATTTTTTTCTTGCTATTGTTTTTAAGGTATATATAATGTATTATGTGATTTTTTTTGTTTCTTTTGTTCTTTCCCCATAGTATAACCCCTGTTTTCACTGTATTTGATTCTGGTGTCCTGCTTCTTTTATATACATTTTTTTTAATTTGGGGAGGGGAAGGGAAATAACAATGCTGAAATAAGGATACAGGATGACCCATTGTAACAAGATACTATGTACAAGATACTATGTTGCAAACAAACTTTACAACTTTGGTGGGGTGAGGGAGTTTGGGGAAGGAAGGGGTCATAGGAATAAAACAAAGGAGGAGGTAACAATGGAAATGTACTCATTACCTTACTCTGTACAGTATTTTTACCATAAAAATATAAAAAATAAAGAAAAAACAGGTGAACCCTCTTATCACAAGTTAAGCCAAATACTAGCTATAATTTAACACTAATCCTAACCTTAACCTTCCATTAACACAAACTATTCCTAGGATTGTACATATCCCCTAAACAAAACAGTAAGATTTAAACCTACTGCAAATTGCAAACCAATATACCTGACTCTACCCTCTTCTCATACTAACCCTAACCCTATTCATTACCTTAAACTTGATCCCTCATCTCAAACCTGAACCTTCTGTATACCTCACTGCTACCACTAACCACAACTCTACCCTAACAGTACACCTAATCATAAATCCTCAAACCTAAACCTAATCTCAACTGTAAGCTAACTATAAATACAATCCTACAAAGCATTTATACTTAATCCTATTCAAACCTAATTCAAACATTAATCCCATTGATTTTTTAACCATAATCCAAAAAGTTTTGTAAATTTTGACCTTAACATTACCTGTTCTACTAATCTTAAAATCAAATATATCTTAACCGTAAACCTATCATAGTAATAAACCTAACTCTCCTGTAATCCATGCACTAAGCCAAGGCACAGATCAACTGCATAACATGAAAATGTACTTCTAGTTCTAAATCTGTATCCCTGTCTAACCCTAACACTAGACCTATCCCTATTTTTTATCTTACATGAACATTTTTTTTTCTTTTCTTCTCTTTTCTTTCTTTTTTTTATTTCTTTGTTCGGTCATGAAGTTTGAACTCAGGACTGGGGCAATATTTCTGAGCTTTTGCACTAAGGGCTAGCACTCTACCACTTGGAGTCACAGTCTACTTCTAGTTTTCTGGTGGTTAATTGGAGATAAGAGTCTCAACACCTTTTCTGTTATCTGAATTCAAACTGCAATCCTCATATCTCAGCCTCTTTAGTAGTTAGGACTATAAGCATGGGCCACCACTGCCCAGCCTTAAAACTAATTTTTAAGCTAAACCAACCTGACCCAAGCCTGAACATACTCCATACCTGCCTATTAAGACTAGAACAAAATTACACACTAACACTACTACCTAATCTTAAAATCAGGCTCAACCCTGCCTCTAATCTTACTTATGCTAATCTTAATCTAACCATAATCATAACTATATACTTATTTTTTGTCATTTGAGGGGCTTGAACTCTGAGCCTGGGTGCTGTCCCTCAGCTCTTCACCTTAAGGCTACCACTCTACACTTGAGCCACAGTGCCACTTCTGCTTTTTCTGCTTATGTAGTTCTGAGGAATCGAACCCAGGGCTTCATGCATGCAAGGCAAGCACTCTACCACTGAGCCACCTTCCCAGACCTATACACTTAAATTTAAATTCACTTATAATTAAAACTCTACTCCTAATCTTAACCTATTCAAAGCCTAACATACTCCAAAGACTACAATGAAATTTAATGGTAACAATAACTTCTTGCTTAATCATAAAATGAACTATGTATGTTTTAAATAAAAATAATAAAATTAATAAAAATCATTTTTCAATGATCCGCTTTTGATCAATGCTTCTGCCATTCATGAATTGTCATAACATGACATTTACAGCCAGCTAGTCCAATATACCTGTGAGGCCATACCAGATAATATACAGATTTTGAGAAGGTTAATGCACAGACAATGTTTTCCAGGACACATATGGTTAAACAATGTAAAATTACAAAAGATAAATTATAATGTCAACACTAGCATTACTGCAAAGAGGACACATGGGTTTAGAAGATGGGAAGGATTTTTTTTCTTTTCCTCCAATGTTTATTCAACAATGAATATAATAGACTCCCGCAAAGAGATTTTGTCAAGAACTGTGTTGAAGATACACTCAGCAGGTTGGAGACAAGGAGCAAAAGAATATAACTTGGTATTAAAATCAGAGTTCATTTTACAAAAACATATTCTAAATCATTCAGCCTTCCTAGTAGCCTATTAATTCTACTGGACCACATTAGCTAGAATTTCTTGGTTTTCCTTATAGGTAGCCTCAGATCAAAACTCAGATATTTGCTAAATGAAGAACTTCAGCTTCATTCTTTGAATAGTTATTTCCTGTTCAGATAATTGGGTAAAGTTTGTCTAAAAACTTGCTATCTTATAGCATGCCCATTTGCTTGAGGGAGGAAGAATGAGGGGATGAGATAATTTTATCTTTAAAAGCAGAGAATTGAGTTTATAGCTTTCAGAATTTGAAATCAAATGCTCCAATAGTTTGTTGTTCTGAAATTTGTTAAAATTTACCTATGTCAGATAGCAGAAAAATTGAGAGACTTTCTCTTGAATCAGTAGAATGGACACTCCTTTATTTTTTTAAATAAGTTTTTTATTGTGAAAATACTGTACAGAGGGGTTACAGTTACATGAGCAAGGTAATGAGTACATCTCTTATCAAGCATTGTTGCCTCCTCCTTTGTTTTTCCCCTACCATCCCTTCCCTCCCATCTCCACAACTATACTCCTCCCCCCCCACCTAAATTGTAAAGTTCGTTTTTTGACATAACATCTTGTATATCTCATTATTGCAATGGGTCCACCTGTATCCCTATTTAAACAATTTGTTTTTTCCCTTCCCCTTCACAAATTATACCAACATCAAATACAGTGAAAACAGGGGTTATACACTGGGGGAGGGACATACAAAGCAAAAAAAAATCACATGGTACCTTATAACTATGTTAGAAACAATAACAAGAAAGAAAATAAAACACTTGTGTCCTTATCTTGGGGTTATTTTGCTTAACATCATCTTATCTGACCTTTTCTGCTTGACTCAGACATATACTAGTTATTGCAAATAAGTGAAACCATAGGCCCTATATTTTTTGGGCCTGGCTTACTTCACTTAATATAGTTTTTCCCAAGTCTTTCCATTTCCTAACAAATGCGGCAATGTCATTCTTTCTGATGGAGGCATAGAATTCCATTGTGGTATATATACCACATTTTCTTGATCCATTCATCTACTGAGAGCCATCTGGGTTGGTTCCATATCTTAGCTATGGTAAATAATGCTGGTAGCTTTAGTGTGGTCTTGTTAATTGAATAGAGAAGGGATTTCATTGCAAAGAAGTATAAGTCAATAAAATATTGTTACTTTAAAAGTTGTATCCTTTCCTTAGTAGTGGCTGATTTTGAGAATGAGAGGCAGAATTTGTGTGCTACATAAAAAGATATAAGGTACGGGGCTGGGAAGGTGGCTCAGTGGTAGAGCACTTGCCTTGCATGCCTGAGCCCCTGGGTTTGATTCCTCAGCACCACATAAGCAAAAAGAAAAAAAGCCGCAAGTGGCTCTGTGGCTCAAGTGGCAGGGCACTAGCCTTGAGCTGAAGAGCTGAGGGACAGCGCCCAGGCCCAGAGTTCAGGCCCCACGACCGGACCGCCCCCCCCCCCGCAAAAAAAAAAAAAAGATATAAGGTAGGAAGCAGCAAATCCAAGACCATCTAGGTAAAATTACTTAGCATAAAACAATTGTATGTTTTGTCCAATAGAATTAAGTTCCATACATGCAAGGATGCATTTATACCATCAAAATAAGTAAATATGCAAGAAGTGCTATAGAATTTTCATTCATTCATTGAGTTTAGTTATTCATATACTTATTTACTTACTAATTTATTTATTTCAGATAAGGCAGTAATAGGATTCTAGTAGGGAGAAGTTGCCTAAAGCAACAATAGATGTATTAATTTAAGCAGTTCTTAAAGCTTAAAAGCAACCTCAGTGTTTAGTTAGCTACTGACACAATTGACTTTGTTCAAAAATGATTCCCATATTCAATATCTCCTGAGAGAGTTACAACAGAACACACTATTGACATAATTAGTTTTTTTCATCATTTTTATTTGACCTGAAGTTAGTTTTTACATATTTCAGATAACCACCAAAGTGAACTTAAGGAGTTCCACATGCTGAAAGTAATTCTGTCTTGACTATTAAAACATTAAAACAGACTATTCACTAAATGAACTATTGAGATATCTGTGATAGCAACGATTTAGTAGCTAGAAAGCATCATAGACAAAATATTTATTCATGTACATATACATCTTCCACTTACCTCTTCATGTGAAAATTTTATGTTCAGAATATTGAGTTTTCATAGTTTGTCTTACTACCTAAATGATACCAATATTGTCTTCACACCTCAATCTTTCTGTCTTCCTACTTCTCTCTCTCTCTCTCTCTCTCTCTCTCTCTCTCTCTCTCTCTCTCTCTCTCTCTCTCTCTCATTCCAGTTTACATCTTGCGATGTAACTTAGCCTACATCAGAGTCACAATCTTCCACCTCAACCTACAGAGTGTTCGGCTTACAAACTTGTGCTACTATGTCTGGCCTTACTTTCTTTTTCTTTCCTAAAATTTCCATCTTTAGAACCATTGAAAGTATCAAGGGTGATATTATCCATGTAGGCAATTTAACACAATGTCTTTCCAGGTAGTAAACTTAAAAAAAAATGTTAGTTTTTATGTTGTCTTGCAGACAGTGTATAATGTTGGAAAATAATGTGTTTTCTTTCTTAATAAATAAGGAATCGTTTTCAAATTAAATCTAACTCAAAATGATAATAATTGCAAGTAAATCCTGAGTAACTGTGATTTAAGAATGCTATTGAAACTCTGGGGTAGGGAACCATTTTCTTCTGCCAAGGGGCATTTGGATATTTATAACATCATTATGGGCCATACAAAATTATCAATGCATGCACAGCCTGAAGGTAGTCAGCTGACAAGATGCATTACATATTTGACTTGTCACTTACTGAATGATTTTGAGAACCTTACATGGCCTTCAGACAGAACATTGCCCATCCCTGCCAAAAAGACAGGAGTTTGAAAATCGTTACACTATTTGGCCAGACAAAGAAAATATCCAGTGTTCTTTTCTATTATGTGTACTACTTAAAAATATGCAAGTATGCAAAAATAAAAACATATGATAAAGATCAGTTGAACATTTGAAGAATACCAGACTTAGCATTTTTAAAATAAATTCAGATGTGTAATGAACATCAGTCAAAAAGCAGCAGTAAAGGATATATTTTCAGCATATTACAGTAACTGTAATCATTATAACTTTCATTGACTCTTGTTCCTAAATTTAGTCTTAAGTGAATGAACTATGATCAATATTATGAGGTATGTGTTACTTGAAATATCTTGGATGTATCAATGTTCATGAAACGGTCATTAAGTAAAGGTGATATTTTCAACATGGTATTGAGACTTAAGCATTTTAAGTTTCTTGTCAATAAGTTGATTAATCAAGCAATGATCCTTTGTTAGGGTCAAATTTCCAAAAAGAAAACCTACTTGACTTGTGTTATTGATTTTAGCCTTCTATTCAACATTGAAAATTTTGCATTTTGATGAGCAATATCATACAGATTATGTATGACATCAAGTATATGAAAACATTCAATAAAAATAAAGACATTCAGATAAAACATGTTGGTATCTATAGTCTTTTTCCTGATGTAAGAAAGTTGTATATGTTTAATTGCATAAACAAACATCCAGGAAGGCACAGAACTCTTGACTTTAGTTTATGTATGTGTTCAATGGTTCCATTTCAAAAAGAATGTTAGAGGCTGAATAATATTGAAATACATTGAGTTTGTGTATGAAGAATAACATAAGGAAATGACTGGAAGCTGTTGAAAGGGTGGAAGGGATAAAAAGAAAGCAACAGAGATAGATAATATGACTTAGATATTTAATATATTATGACATGACCTTAAGTTTATGTTAGCAATTTTTTTCCAAATGTAAAGATTTGTTTTACAAATATTCATCCCATATACTCATTGAGTCAACTTTGTCAATTACATCTACATTTTTGGAGGCAATAAATAAAGTTAGGTAATTACTATCGTGTTATTTCTCTGCTAAGTATTTTTACTGCATTGCAACAAAGCTCGGAGATTGCTTTTCCTCTAGCACTTTTTTCTTCTTTTTTTTTTATTGTGAAAATACCATACAGAGGGATTACAATTACATGGGCAAGATAGTGAGTACATTTCTTATCAAGCATTGTTGTCTCCTCCTTTGTTTCCTCTTCCCATCCCTTCCCCTCTCCACCCCCACCGCCAACCCCCTCACCTCCCTCACCCCCCTCCACACCCCCAGCCCCACCTGCAGCCAAAGCTGTAAAGTTTGTTTTTTGACATAACTGTCTTGTACATTTCATTGTTGCAATGGGTCCACCTGTATCCCTATTTAAACAGTTTTCCCTTCCTCTCCACAAATTATACCAACATCAAATACAGTGAAAGCACTTTTCTTATAGACACTGCCTATTTCCTTGGGCCCAAAGACATCCAATGGGTCACTAAATCTTGGCATGTCCACCTCTTCATTGCTTCTGCTTCTGACATTAGATGGCTATGTTAAGGTGAAATTCAAAACATTTCAGGTAAACTTCTGACATTAGATGATGAGGATAAGGTAAAATCTGATGTTAGATGGCTATGATAATGTAAAATTAGAAACCATTCTAAAATAATGGTAAGTTAAGTTCTGGAAAAAAAAAATCACTAGACTAGCAGAGAATTGAAGTACCCGCTCATGAGTGAAGATACATCACCTTCCCTTCTCATTGTAAAATAGCATACAATGCTTCTAGATGCAAAACTGAATCTTAGAAGAGAAATCACTTATAGCATGTAAATCTGTAAATAAGAAATTAATAATACCACACAAAAGTGTAGGTATCCATATCCTGAACCTCTTTAGTTATTAGCACAACTCAGATCATGGTTTCTCAGTGGGTAAGAGTATCCAAACAATATAATTTTAAAACAGTTAGTTGAGTTCACACCCAGGTGACTAATCATGACCAATTAGAGGACATAAATACCCCTTGAAGACCATTCATTAAGTCTCAGCACCTACTTCTGTCTCCATGTATAATAGCATTCCTCTCCTTTCCGCCCCCCTCTCTCTTTGCTTTGTCTTCTTGTTTGTCTGCCTCCTCTGTGGGTTGTTTGGAAATTTATTCCATCATTCATCCAAGTTCCTGGGATCTTGGTGGTTCCCCTTCATCTTTTGGAAGTCTTTTCCTTTCCTACTAGCATCCCGGTGACATCTCTTTTTCTGCCTTTGACTGCGGGTTAAATTCTTGCTGATAGACATTTCATCATTTAGGAAGACTATATCTAAAATTGATAAATCCTCTACCTTCAAGTCAGACATTATAATCAACCGATTATCAACTTCTTGTGTTTATAATGTCTTTTACTAGACCATCAGAATTCCAGGTAGAATTCTCTAGTCATTGATTTAAAAAGGAGACCTTGGTCATTATTTCTGTCTTGCCTTCCTGACATCCTTTCTCTGAATCATTCTCTTCCAGTCACTTTGAATTCCAGAAACAAGAGATTGGACTGTTCAACATATTTTGACAGGAGTTCAAACTAACTCCTCCCCTAGGCAGCTGCAAGTTTCCTAGGGCAGAATGGAGTTAACATTACCAATCCTGAGATCATTATCAACCCAACAGCCTGACCACAATCACTAGCTAGGAGAGGCCTGGCCCCTTGCTTTTCCTTATGTAATCAGCCAACCTATAGGTAGCTCCTCAGTCACAGTGTTGAGGACCCTGGTACTCTTGCTCCTTCTCCCTATGATATACTGCATAAATTTCTTTCCTGCATTTACCCTGGCTTATTTTTTCTTTAATCCACTGTGATGAGTGATGCCTTGTGTTTTGGGATCACACTCTAGTAAAAGTGTGCAGATGTTAGGTAGTCCTCACCAAAACAGAAATTTCAGGAAATTTACATTTTGGAGAAATAGAAACAGAACCTTAAATACTACTATCTGTTAAAACAAAGTAGGATGGAGGTTAAAGTTAAGTTAAACATGACAAGGATAAGGCTTATGAAAATTTAAGTCCTGATATATTATAAATTAAATCTGAGAGAGAGTGAGAGAGACAGAAAATGATAGAAATAGAAAGAAACAACATAAATATTCTTTATAGTAGACATTGTTTATGAATAATATAAAATAGCAAACAAAAATATCAAGCATTTATTAATGTACTATGGTACATAGGCTAAAGTGATTCTAAGGTAGTTTGTCTCTTAATTGGATTACTGTCTTCAGGGCTTGGCCTTCTAGCAAGCAGGGTAAGAAGCATTTAGATTGTCTATTTTGTACACTGCAACATTTGGGAAATCCTCTTAAAGCTTTCTAATGGCTTTCTGTTGAACTTCAGCTTTCTAATTTCTTTCTTTTTTTTCATTTTATTTTTCTATTATTATTCTTAACCCTAACCCTAACCCTAACCCTAATCTAATTTCTTTTGAGTTTCAGTCATTTTAGAGTCTGTATGTTATCACTGAAGTTTAGGGATTTTAGGTTGTCACTGAAGTCTAAATCTGAGTATTCTGGTTATTTTAGTTGTCCTAATTGCTCTGCTTAGTCTAGATTAGAGAACATTTCCCTCACTCGAGAGAAGGAAGGGTGTATGCTATGAGTTTTTTAAGTCCACTGAAGAGATGTATTTTAATACACAGGGAAGAAGAAAGGAGAGCTAGAGCCCGACTTGGAATATGACCTGTCAGGATTTTCAGAGGGTCATAAGACTATCATTGGAAAGTCAGTGTAGATACCTACCAAAGTTTCTAAATCCAGCGACAGATAACTTCAGTGATACACAAAGTATAATGTGTGACCAGAAAGTTCCTTTGGAAAAAATATATATTATAATATTATATATTATATATTATTACATGACATGAATTTGCAGGAAGATGGCTCTTCACTTCAACGTCAGCCATCTTTGGTGTAAACATGAGCATCAGGTTTAAAGAGAAGAAGAATTAGAGATGCAGGACAATGGTATGATTATTTTGAGGGGAGCCATCTGGTTCCCATGAGTTGATTTCTCTGGCTCCAGATTGCAGCCTAATCGTTATGGGTAATCAACCAAATTTAGGGGTGCACAGAGTCTTAGGGGTTCACAGTCCTGTAAGACTCTGCTCTTTCTTACAGGTAGTTTTCCTTTCTTTCCATAAAGGGAAAGATCTGTCTTTTTAAAAAAATCAAAAGTGATTAAGATGACTGTGTAAGAGGAATATTTAAAGCTCCTTTTGATTGGCTTATGAAATAGCTAAAAGCAGCATAGAAGGCAGGCAGGTACCCAAATGCTCCTCCCTTGCATCAATGCCCTTTGGACTGGGCCTTTCCGGCCTGCAGCCCACTTTTCAATTATCTTCAGTTCCAGGAAAGACAGTATTTACTGCCAATATGCATCTTGTGACAAAAGGCACATTGCCTCTTACATAGGCAATGCCATCACTTTTCATCATGAGACAAAAAAGAACAACTTCCCCAAAGAGAATAACTAATTAAAAGGACTAGAACTCCATCCATGCCAAAAGAACTCCTATTTTAACAAGGGACAGTCTGAGCCATCCTGGGATGATGGGTGGTCGGAGAACCTGATGCCATTTCTGACCAACACTAACCCTTCCTGTGACATTGGACTGTTTTAACTCTGGGCACCTTCTCACTGCTTGTGTACGGTTCTCCCTGTGTAAGCTAAAGCAAAATGTTAAACCCCAAACACATCTGAAGATGGTAAAAGATGTACTGAAGTGCCATCTTCCCCATGACTATCATGTGATAAATCCTCTTTCTCTGCCCTCACAATGGTGTAAACAGAACACGTGGCCAATACTAAAATGTCAGAATCCTAGAATTGGAGCCTGAGGTCAAATAACCTGTGGAGACATAAAATATAGGCCAAGAGACCAGGGTTTTCTCCTGCTTTTAATTTGGGGCAAAACTGTTGTTACCTGTTATAATACCTTCCCACCACCCAGCCAGGGAATTATCCCCAGAGTGAGAACATCAAAGTTAGCCTTTAGGGCTTGACTATCTATTGAGACAGTATGCTAGAAATTCCTATACTTAGGTCCAATCTACAGGGCTGAGGTTACCTGTGAATAGGTAAAGTTTAATAACATGTTTTCTTACAGAACTTGTCATGTCAGTGTGCATTGTAGGTTTCCTTTGCATTTCCCCATTGCTTATGGGTAGCTGCTTTCTACCACTATAATTAGTCATTCCCCTCCCCACCTACTATTTGAATAGTTTCAATAATCTGAGGAAGGAGAAAGCTTATATTGTACACACTGAAGTATGATTTACCTCTCCATTTGTTTTTATCATTTTTTCAAACATTTTAGAATAATCAGCTATGGTTCTGTTAACAGTGAAGAGTGTCTGCTTCTTAGTTTCTGCTTAAGTTCGCAGGAACTTGAAACACACACATGAAAGTAATTCTGGGGGCTGGGAAGGTGAATCAGTGGTAGAGTGTGTGCCTCATGTGCATGAGGCTCTGCGTTTGATTCCTCAGCACCATATAAGCAGAAAAAGCCAGAAGTGGCTCTGTGGCTGTGGTGGTAGAGCATTAGCCTTGAGCTGAAGAGCTGAGGAACAGTGCCCAGGCCCAGAGTTCAAGCCCCATGACTGACAAAAATGAAAAAAGAAAATAATTTCAAAGAGTCTCAGAAAAGGAGAGTCTTACAAAGTGAAAGTTTTATCAAGGATTTATTTCAGTATTATAGGATAAAGTAGGGGAAAATAGAGAAATATTTTGTGTTCACCACATTGAAAATGGGTGTAAAGACTCAGCCTTTATATTGAGCTAGAGTAATACATGTGGTCATGTCAAATGGTTACCCTTTATCATTCGTGTTTCTGGGAGGCCATGATGAGTTTATTGTTTTAAAACATGGAGATTTGTTCTAGGACTAACCAAAACAAGGAACAATAGAAGAGTTTCAGAAATGCCTTTTAATTTTCAGTTTCTCTATCATTCATGATGAGTTTTCAGATTCTCCACATTGTAAAGGAGAAGGCAGATGTAGAGAGACCTGTTTTGTCTACTTATTCTTGTATCTTAATATCTAAAAGAAGGTGGAGGGGAGTTTGATGCTGTATTTTGCTTACTTATTCTACTTCCTGAGTCTAAGCTATTTAATACTTATTCATTTTACTTTCCCTGTCTTTTCATCTATCTATACTCGCCTGAGTTGTGTGGCTGGTGGAGAAAGCTAGAGGCATTCACAAACCTCTCAATTCTCTATAATTGAGTAAACCTATGGGTCAGTTATGTTCAACAGTCATGTTCATTGTTTGCTTTGTTTTGTCTTAGGTAAGGATTCCTGCATTACTTACAGCAGATATCAGAAACAAATAAATAGACAAAAAGCAATTGACTTTCTGAATGTTCCTTCACAGCTAATAGGTAGCTTTCCATTTCCCAAGAAATGGTGCTTCATATTGCTGATCCACCATGTCCCACTTAGGATATTCTTGCTAGTTTTTATTTCCTCCAAACTGGCTGCTTTTTCACCCATATCATGATAAAGCACTAGTTGAGCCATGAAGGAAACTTCATTCCTACCTAAGAACAGGAGAAATTGGAGAGATAGACACAAATCAGTTCTCAATATTTGAGAAGTCAAAAGTTTTGACTAAAATATTAAACAATAAGGGGAGAGGGATAGGCTAATAAAATGGAAATTAAGAACTGAACATTCATTTTGTTTTTGAGAACGAGAGGAAAATTTCCAAGAATTCAGGTACCACTTCTTTCTGCTCCTTTTATGCATCTCAGATTCATTTCCATAGCAACTGTTAACTGTCCAGGCCCCTGAGGACATGACAGTTAGTATGCAGATGTGATTATAATGAAGCTAGCTTTTGTCTGGTGGTCATTTGGGCAGTCATCTCAAGTCTAGCCTGTTTTAGCTTACCTCATCTGAAGAGGAAGTTGTGGTCTATAGGCAACCTGTCATAAAAAAAAAATAGACAAGAATGAGGTGAGGTAGAAATGCAGTTAGGTCACCTAAGAAATACTTACATAACAATTTATTGTGTGTGGAGGGGCATCCTGTTGACTCTTTCTCTAATCAAACATTCAAGAAAAGATTTGAAGAATTTCCTAAGAAAGAATCTGAGACTATTTTCTTCCTTGTCTTTCCCTGGTGAATTCATTTTTATGTGTGACATTTAATCCCTTCCCAATTAATGCAAAGGGAAATTAGTTGGTTATTCAAAATTATACTTTTCAGAAATATCTACTGGTCTAGAAAATTATTTTATACATAATTGTAAGTAAAAATGAAGTTAATAAGAGCATATGAATTATAATTATGCTTTTTATCACTTTAAATATTTTTAGAATAAATAATGGAAATTTATTTAATAGATGTAATGATTATTATTCTAGGTCATTAGCATGGTTTCTAGTGAAATAAGTACTTTATTTCTTTAATATTTAATACTTAATATATTTATACTTGATTTATATACTTGTTTTAAATATTTACAAATGTATATATTTATAAATATATGAATGCTTGATTCATTTATAAATCAAAACAATTTTTTATTGTGAAAATACCATACAGAGGGGTTACAATTACATGGGCAAGATAATGAGTGCATTTCTTATCAAGCATTGTTTCCTCCTCCTTTGTTTCCCCTTTTCTTCCCTTCCCATCTCCCACCCCCACCCCCCAAAGTTGTAAAGTTCATTTTTTGACATAACGACTTGTACATCTCATTGTTGCAATGGGTCCACCTGTAAGCCTATTTAAACAATTTTTTTTGCCCTTCCCCTCAACAAATTATACCAACATCAAATATACCATGGGGGAGGGACATACAAAGCAACAAAGAAATCATCTTATAAGTATGTTAGAAACAATCACAAGAAAGAAAAACATGTGAATACTTATCTTGGGGTTCATTTCACCTAACATCAACTTATCTGACCTTTTTTGCTTGTCTCAGACATATACTAGTTATTGCAAATAAGGGAAACCATGGGACTTATGTTTCTTTGGGCCTGGCATACTTTTCTAGTTAAGCAAGGCAATCAAGTATTTCCAGCAATGTTTCTATTACCACTTTACAATAAAACTTGGAATTATTGGACTAAATGACCACTACTTTAAAATGTTTAATTTGATTACAGTTTAAGAAAATAAAAAAGAGTAAGCTGAAAGATGTCTTACTGAGAAAGATATAGATAAAATAAAAAAGGAGAATGAATGTGAGAAATGATCAAGGAATTCAGTCATATTAGTCAATGCAGACACTTGAAAACTGAAATAGGAATTGTGTGTGTGTGTGTGTGTGTGTGTGTGTGTGTGTGTGTGTGTGTGTTTGTGTATGTGTGTGTATGTATGCAGCACGTGTGCACCAATCCAAGGGTTTGAATTCAGGGTCTGAGTGCTGCCACTCAGCTTTTATGTTCAAGGCTAGTGCTCTACCACTTGGACCGCAGCTCCACTTTGGCTTGAGTAGTTAATTGGAGATAAGAGTCTCACAAACTTTCCTGCACAGTTGGTTTGAACCACCATCTTCAGACCTCAGCTTCCTTAGTAGCTAAGATTACAGGAAGTTGGAAATTTGAGAAAAGATATGGGTTTGAGATAGGTGGCAGCTGGGAGAAATGAATGGACACGTTAAACTGAAATTCATTTGTAAAGCTATTTGAAGGTAATAAATAAAATAATAAAGTAAAATAAAGCATAGCCTAAATTATGTAAATAATATTCATGTTTTTTTTAAACTGCTAATTTTCCTGGGCACCGGTAGCTCACACCTGTAATCCTAGCTATTCATGAGGCTGAGATCTGAGGATCGCAATTCAAAGCCAGTAGGGAAGGAAAAGCGGTGAGACTCTTCTCTCCAATAAACCACTCAGAAAACTGAAAGTGGCACTGTGGCTCAAGTGATAGAGCACTAGCCTTGACCCTGAAGAGCTGAGGGACAGCACCTAGGCCCAGAGTTCAAGTGACCAAAAAACCCAAAAACAAACAAACAAACAAAAAACCTGCTAATTTAACTGCATGCATTTGATTTGGAATGAAGATCTGGATGTTGAGCTTAAAATGAAAACTCTTAATTCAATTGGTTTGTTCTCAATCTATTCTATTCGTCCAGTCCTGAAAAAATTCAATGTGCTCTAGCATCTGAGGAGATAACTAGATTTTACCAAGAAGGTACATCATAAAATACGCTTCCCTTTGTAAATATTTTCAAACTTTCCATTTGATAACACATGCATAAGAATCTTCTGCACTCGAGGGTGATGCTATTTTTTTTTTCTGTTATTTTTCTCCTAAAGTGTGGAGGTGGTTCCGATGACTAATTTAAGATAAAATCTCCTGGTGTTCCAACCAACTTACTTCCCCAGGAATCAGTCACTTTCCATGGGTACCAGGCTTCTTTGAAGTCCTATTGTCTGACCTTGTAGGGCATATTTCTCTATGACTTAAAACAGGAGATGCTTTATGAAATATCTTCACACTGGTTGGCCTCCTTCTTCTAAACCACTCTTACCTCCCAGAATTCTTCCATGGAGCAATAGGGTCAAGCAAAGGAATGGAACTAAAGTCTTTGAAAATCTCTTGCTTACATTGTGTTCAACGGCCTTAGTATATTTTTAAGCATTTTTTTTTTACCAAATGGGACAAAAGAAGTAAGAAGTCAAATACAAAGAAATGAAAAAATAAAGTAGAGCATGTTAATTTGGACAACTGAAACATCTACCTTCTTTCTCAAGCATTTTCTCATACCCTTATGCATCATTTGGGTTTGAAAACTATTGCTTCAGGATTGACTTGGTAGTCAATATGTAAAATAGAGGTAAAGAGGTATAGGTGAAAATTAGTACAAAAATACAATGCTAACAGCATTTCCTAAAACTGGAAATGAAAAAGAAAAAGAACAACAAAATTAGACAAATATTGACTATTGCAATGAGAGGCTTAAGCCCGTGTTTTAATATTTTTATCATATTTATGTCATATTGGTGAAATTCTTAAATAAAACACAGCTATTTATTTATATCCTATTGGTGACATACTTAAATAAAACATTTATAAGCTAGATGAATATTATATATGTGCTTTCTGTAATAAATTAAATTTATACACACCCACACCTAGATACATGTACTGACTATTGAATGCTGATATAATGCTTTTAATGTCAAGGACGATAAGAAGTATCATCAGATATAAGAGAGATATTTCACAATGGCAAAATATGTAGTTCATCAAGTGAACTTGTCAAATATATATGTTCCTAAGTTAAATCCCAGAAATTAATACTTAGTGATTTTAAAGCTGAAAAATTAGTAAATAACATAGGTAAGTATTATATTATGCTCTTACAAATTAAAAGAAAAAAATAGACAAAAGGAAGATACAGTATCTAGTAAACACTGTCAATAATATTGACCTAGCTAACATAAATTATTACTCCATTTCACAAATTATTTCCAAGTAGAGAGAAAGTAGTTATCAGGATAAACTATATTCACAGTAATTAAACATGACTTACCTATTTCCAAAGATTGAAATCTTACAGTGCATATTTTTAATGTTAATACAAATAAATTACAATATAATATAGAATAACTTACAATAGCAAATACTTTAAATTTTATGATTATGATTATGCATCATATCAAAATGAATGAATTCAGTTCAATCTGTTTTTATAGGGAAATCAGAAATATAATATATGGTTAGATGATTAATATATTAAAAGAACTGTATTAGAACTTAAGAAAGGTTTAACATAATCTATGTCTCTGTCAGAAAAGCAAGTTAATCACCATGAATTAAAAGAAAAAGAGCAATAAAATTAAAATCAAGTGTTCTACAACTTGAGCTATATCACCAATCCTTTTGTTTCTATTTTGCTTTTGAAATAGGGTCTCCTAGATTTGCTATGTGGGCCTTGAATTTTCAATTTAAGGTTTATTTCTAAAACTCATTTTTCTTTCTATCTTAGAGACCATCATGTGTTTTCTGAGTAACAAGGACACACAATAGGAACAGAGAAAATAATTCTAATAGTTGCTAGCAGTATGAGTTAAATCTGTTTTCAGGTTGCATGATAGATGTTTAGAGTTTCTTTTATGTTTATCCCAAAGTTTTACTTTCAAGTGTTTCTTATAATTAGTTTCCACTTTGAGATTGTCAGTATGTTCAGACTGAAGGAAAAGTTTTTACAAAAAGTATTCTAACAATGTCTCAATATGTAATAAATCCAAAGATGTAAACATTTCTAAATTAGTTTGAAAATTAAAAAATGTATTTATAGCCAAGCTAGATTTCTTTATCTTAATGAAGAAGATATTGAAACATAAAATAACATTTCCACAAGGGGGAAATGCTTGTTTTGAATTCACTCAAGGTTTAACGCTTCCTTCATGCAGAAAATAAGTATTTCTTGTAATTAATAATTTTTCAAATTATGTTTGATTTTTCTCTTTTGTGACCATAGTCATTTAGGCTTTTTAAGGGAGGATGCATTATTTGCTCAATAAGTAATTGCTTATACATTTTTTTTTGGTTGGCAGTGGGGCTTGCATTCTGTGCCTGGGCACTGTTCCTCAGCTCTTCAGCTCAAGGCAATCCCTCTACCACTCGGCCACAGTGCCACTCTGGTTTTCTGGTAGTTAATTGGAGATAAGAGTGTTCTGGCCTTTCCTGCCAGGGCTGGCTTTGAACCAAGATCCTCAGATCTCAGCCTCCGGAGTACCTATGATTACAGGCATGAGCCACCAGTGCCCAGCTACTTATACATTATTTACTTGGGAAAAGATTAAGAAATATCCCATTGTCAAGCTACATGTCACTTTGTCAAATTGTGACAGTTATTATGGTTCATTTGATTGAGTTGCATTTATCATTTGAATCTGTCATTTTCAAACTCAAGGAGCAGTTTATTTATTTAGTATTTCAAGATTTTTGTATTTCTTACTAATTTATTTTATTTTATTTTATTTTATTTGCCAGTCCTGGGCTTAAACTTAGGGCTTGGGCACTGTACTTGAACCTCTTTTGATTAAGGCTAGCATTTTACCACTTGAGCCATAGTGCCACTTCTGTTTTTTCTATTTATGTAGTACTGAGGAATCGAACCCAGGGCTTCATGCATGCTAAGAAAGCACTCTACCCCTAAGCCACATTCCCAGCCTTCATCATTTTACTTTGTAAGTAAAACTTTCCTTCTAAGTAAAACTTTCCTTCACTGAAAGAATTCACAAAATCTGGTCATGTATCAGTTTTGTGATTTCATCATGTTATGAAATAGTATTTAAAAACCACATAACAAGCCTTTTCTAGAAGTTCAATAATTGTGTTATGTCAACATTTATAGTTGAATATAACATTGAACATTAAGGACCATGTGAATTATTCTGCCATGTTTCTGATTGCAAGAATAAAATCTAATCTGTAAAATTTCATGAGAATCCTTAAATGCATTTTAACAGTTAAAGCTTACAGTTACTGTGTATCAACCTTTAGAATAAGTGTTTACGTATTTCTTAGAGCTGCAATATGCATCAGATACTTTTGAACTTCTCTTACATTTTAAAAGTAGCTAGAATTAAATGCAGGAGTCTACATCACCTGAATTAATTAATTATTATTTGTTCCTCAGTGTTTACACAGTACCTGAGCTCAAAATAAAATTTAATTATCTAATAGTAACTACCCAATACTCCAACTATCCAGAATGTATCCCAGAACCATAAAAATATCAAAGTAACTTCTTTGGTAACTTAAAGCTTATTTACCAATCATATGCATATACTTGATTTAGCTATCTTCTTGTCTATTCCTTTATTCCTTGAACAATATGAATATTTGTCCTGTGCCTAACTCACTGTTTCATTGGGGAGCTTGTGTTGATTTCCTATCTTGACATGTGGGTGGGACTTGGTGCACAATAAATGGTATATCAAGTCTCACCTATGTGAATAAATTTACAGTCATTATATGTTTTTCAGTCTCTCATATTCTATTATATCAGCACAAGACCAACAGAGACAGATGCATTATATCATGAGATGTCTCCTAATGCCAGATGAAAGAACACAGACAGCATTAATGACATCTTGATTGGTGTCTATGCCTGCATCACCCTTTTCTACCACTTTGGTAAAGGGTCCAATGGAAAGAGTAACACATTTCAGACAGGGACCAAATGATAATGAAAATGATGGATTTTTAGCCTTCAGTATTTTCCAGTGTCTCTTTGGCATCTAGAAATGCGTTTATCAAATGCCTTTATGTGTGCCACTTTCATGATGCTTTCTCAGTTGGACTGCAGTTTGTTTCTTCTTTTGAAGAGACTTTAATCACTGTGGATTTTCTATCAAATGCAATTAGGACTTTAAGGTCTCTTGTATGATTGTGCCTGAAGTTGCATATACGGTAAGTAGATCTGTGTGTGTGTGTGTGTGTGTGTGTGTGTGTTCCCTCCCCAACAGACTACCCATCCATCATAAAAAGAAAACAAAATTTCAAAGATTTAATTTTCTTACTGTATTCTTTTTTTTAGCATCTCTCACCAAGTGAAAATTGATTAGTAAAAAGAGTCTGGAATATTCGCTTTTATATTTTTTATTTTAGTAATTGCTGATATGCTAGTGGAAGCTCATAAAACACAGGACATTTCACAAGCTTTGCTGTGCTATCTTTTCTGATTTTTTTCTCTCTCTTCTTCACACTTCTCATTTTCTTGTTATATGATTTTTTTTTTTTTGAGTTCGGTCATGGGCCTGAACTCTGGGCCTGGGCGCTGTCCCTCAGCTCTTCAGCTCAAGGCTAGCGCTCTACCGCTGGAGCCACAGTGCCACTTCCGGCTTTTTTCTTTTTGTTTATGTGGTGCTGAAGAATTGAACCCAGGGCCTCAGGCATGCAAGGTAGGCACTCTACCACTGAGCCACCTTCCCAGCCCTGTTATATGTTTTTTTAAGTAACGAAAATGGTATCAGATCTAGTTGATTTGACTTAGTCGTTAGGTTTTTGTTTTGTTTTGTTTTGTCATTAGTTTTCATTTCAGTAAAGTAGTCATTGAAATTTTCATGTTTCAGTCCCTTTTAATTAAATGGCACCACAAACATTACAGCACTTAACAAATATGTGCTAATTATTATGATTATCAAGCATGGTAGCAATTTATACAAATAAGCATGCATCTAAAGCAGAATTCCCTTAGCTCACTGGGTTCCAGCATCCTGGGATCTTAGCATTAAAGGGGAGAGTCCTGCTTCATGAATTTTGAAACTTACTTTTCACATTCACTATGCCTGAGGCATCATAGGATAGAACTTGAAAGTATCCATTTCCAAATCTTTATAGAACACATTCGATATTCCTTTTGTGGTGATATATTGTGTAATACATCCAAATTTTAGCTTCTTATCAGGAGAGAAGGGATACTCTCCCATTAATGAATATAAACACCTTAACATGTAAATTATACTAATTCTATACGATTTTTTTTCTAAAAGACATTATGGAATAAATTAGTATGTAATGGCAGGTGTCTAATTATATTGCCTAACCTAAGGACAGTTTTCTCAACTAAAAATGACTTGAAAATGAAGGTTTAGGTATAAATTCCATAAATATAGAATTTAATCCTCCAATCATTTCATTCTAAATTTGATCACCTTTCTACACAAGATTTATGTAATACACAATTACTGTTTCTGTAAGAAATCAAATCACCTGATTTTCTAGTAGGGAAGTAAATATATAGTATAGAATTTAGCATTGCCTTTCTAGTTGATTACAATGTATATTATAAAAATGTGTATTACTAAAAAATTATATATACCATATGCAAATTACACTTTTTAACAAAATGAGTTTCATTATAATTCTGAATGGGAAATATTTCTGAACTTAATGCAAATAATTTTTCTTGCAAGAGCACTTAGTAGAAATAAGTGTGGTGTAATCATATACATAAAAATTCTGCTCAGGTTCAAATATTAATTTTGTTTTGATAGCTATATCCTTTATAGATAGCATTTATATAATCATGCTGATTTTGTATTCTTGTTGAGTATACATTTGTAATATGAAAATTTAATTCTATTTGAGAAAATATGGGAAAATAGGATCGTATTTCACAATAGTTATCTCTTATGCCACTAGCGTATACTCATTTGTTTCACACAAAATATACGTTTTATAGATTGTCCTATTGAATATAATTTGCATTAGGAGGCCTTGTGCTTACTAGGTAGTGTACTATTCAAGCCACACCAGCCTCTTTATGTATTAGTTATTTTTTCTGGTAAGCTTTGCATTTTGTCCAGGGTCAGTTTTAGATGGAGATCCTCCTACCTATAGTTCCCTTTAGCTGAAACCATGAGAGTACATAGTTTTCTCCACTTGTTGGTTGAAATGTAGTCTAACTTTTTATCTCGCTTGGCTTTGAAATTCAATTCTTTTAATCTCTGCCTTCTGAGAAGCTGGGATTACAAATATGAACAACCATACGTAGCCCTCAACAAATATTGCTAATCAATTAGATATTGAGTATCTAATCGTAGGTTAATCATTACATATTGAGTAGCAAATGTGTCCAGTAGAATTTTTTCCTTATAATTCTTTATAAATTTTATAATTGAGAATGCCATCGAGAATCCAATGTTTATCCTACAAAATTAGGAAGAGTGAGGAAAAGAGTAGGGAGGGGAGGAATGGGAAAGAAAGTTGAAAGGATGATCAAGTCATATGACATGTATGAACTGCTTTGTTAAATGGCAACTCCTTGTATAACTACTTAGAGATAATAAAAAATAACTTGCTTTGTTGTGTTTCTGGGTCTCTATTAAGAAAATTTTGGCCTGCGCCAAGGAAACCTAGGGTTTCTCCTATTCCATCCTGTAATGTTTTCAGGGTGTCTGCTTTGACTCCGAGGTCTTTGATCCATTTGGAGTTGATTCTGGTGCAGGGTGATATATAAGGATCTAGCTTTAGTTTTCTACAAGTGATTAATCAATTTTGCCAGCACCATTTACTGAAGAGTCTGTCTTTCTTCCATTCTATTTTTTTTAGCTCCCTTATCGAAGATTAGATGGCTATAGGTCTGTGGGTTCACTTCTGGGTTTTCAGTTTTATTCCATTGGTCCTGAGGTCTGTTCTTGTGCCAGTACCAAGCTGTTTTGATTACTATGGCTTAGTAGTATAGTTTGAAATTTGGTATTGATATTCCTCCAGCACCGTTCTTTATGTTAAGGATTGTATGTTTATTGCAGCATTATTTACCATAGCTAAGATATGAAACCATCTCAGATGCCCTTCAGTAGATGAATGGATCAAGAAATGTGGTATATATACACAATGGAATTGTATGCCTCCATCAGAAAGCATGACATTGCCCCAATTGTTATGAAATGGAAAGATGAAAAAAATTATATTAAGTGAAGTAAGTCAGGCCCAAAGAAACATAGGTCCCATGGTGTCCCTTATTTGCAATAACTAGTATATGTCTAAGACAAGCAGAAAAAGTCAGATAAAATGATGTTAGGTGAAATGAACCCAAGATAAGGACACAATTGTTTTTTTCTTTCTTGCTGTTGTTCCTAAAATATTTATAAGGTGATTGTTTTGTTGTTTTGTATATCCCTCCCCCATGGTATCACCCCAGTTTTCACTGTATTTGATGTTGGTATAATTTGGAGAGAGGAAGGGAAAAAAAGTAAATTGTTTAAATAGGGGATACACGTTGACCCATTGCAACAATGAGATGTACAAAATGTTATGTTGAAAAATGAACTTTACAACTTTCGTAGTGGGTGGGGGTGGTGTAGTCCTGGAGATGGGAGGGCAGGGATGGTAGGGGAAAAACAAAGGAGGAGGCAACAATGCTTGATAAAAAATGTACTTATTACCTTGCTCATGTAATTGTAACCCCTCTGTAAGATTTTTTCACAATAAAAAACTTATTAAATAAAAAAATAAAAATAAAAAAATAACTTGCTACAATTTGTGACATTTGTTATAAAGATAGTTGTAGTCAACAAAATAATGAAATGTAAGGACATACCTAATTTCTTTTAGGGTTCATACTGGATCATTCATGATTCTAAGGAAAACTTTTAATTTCTAGAAGAGATTATGAAATGTTATTAATTAAAATTATTTTTAGAAAACCACTTTGCCATCTTTTAGTGATTTGACTAGTAAACCACAGAAAGCAGTTTGAGACACACTGGGATATTATGTAAGAAAATCTACACTTGTACTCTTGCATTGTAAAAAAAATAATGTATACAGTAAGAGAGACTTATCTGTGGACTACAGCTACTGTACTTGTAATGGAGATTGAAAGATGCTTATGAGAATGGACATATTTGCCCCTTTGCAGTAGCTATTTATATATAAAGACAGTTATATATAAAGACAGTTATATAATAAGACAGACCCTGTTCTTTAAGGATTTAGTAACCACGAGATTCTATTTGATTTGATCCACAGTGATGACTTGTGTGGTTGTTAATTATGAGGGAGGAGTAAATGAAGTCCTTTGGATCCTATATTGGATGAAGTAAACTGGTTCCTCATTTAGAAGAAGAAGATACTGTCCCTAGATGCTTTCTTATTCTTTTTAATTTGAATAATTATTTTCATATCATCTTAGAAAACTCTCAAATATGCATTTACATAGACTACTTTTCCTGTTACATTATATTCTATAATTGTTTTCATTTTGAAGAACAAGTTTGTGTACAGGAGATTATTTATTTATTTTTATTGATGATGATGATGAAGAGGAGGAAGAGAAGTTGGAGCAGGATTTTGCTCATCCTGAGGTTTGAACTCAAAATTAGGGTGCTATCCCTGAGCTTCTTTTGCTCAAGGCTAGTGCTCTACCACTTGAATCACATCACCACTTGTGGCTTTTTCTAAGTATTTTCTTGGAGATAAGAGTCTCATGTACTTTTCTGCTTGGGTTGGCTTCGAACTGTGATTCTCAAGTCTCTCAGATTCTTGAGTAGCTAAGATTACAGCTGTGAGTCACCAAAGCCTGGCTTATTTTTTTATTCAGACAAAAACCCTCAAAATGCTGAGCCATTGTTCTTCAGCTTTCTACCCAACAGGGTGCATACATTTTTCTTTCCTTAAAGAATCACTGGAGGTTTATCAGCATCTAGTATATCCTAACCTTGGTATAATTATTCATATATCGTTTAGAGAAATTTTCCAGGATCCCAGTAGAAATTTTTCTGAGGCAGTGATGGAAATTTCATGAAGTAAATTGTATCACTTGCTGGTAGAACTGGTCTTTAAGCCAGATTTGAAGGTCTGTCTTCCCTGTAGCCTAGTTCCCCTTCCCTTTGGCTTTATCTTGGCCTAATGTGTTTTGTTTTTCAGACCCATGTTTCTCAGGCACGTCAACCTGTTCTGAGGCTAGTAGTGGTCTCTTTGTTACATGTAGACCAATCCAGACTAATGCAAGTGGATAGCCTGAGAATCAACCTTTTATTCTCACATTGTATAAGAGCAACCTTATTATTTCCTGATGATCAGGTCCTTCATCAGTGCCAAAATGATAAAATATCTTATGATTTTTTTATTAAGAACAAGGCATGCAAAATATACAGGTGGTTATTTTTAGTGTTTTTGTTTTGTTTTGTTTTGTTTTGTTGTTTTTAGTGCCAGTCTTGGGGCTTAAAGTCAGGGTCTGGGTGTTTTTACTTGTTTTTTGCTCCAGGCTGCCACATTCCCACTTGAAACATAGCTCCATTTCCAGAATATTCCATTTCCACACATTCCTGCTGGGGTTGACTTCAAACTTTCTTTCTCAGATCTCAGCCTTCTGAGTAGCTAGGACTACAGGCATGAGCCACTAGCACCAGGCTTTTGCAACTTTTTATTGAGTGGGACTCTTTCCATACAGTATTTCCTGGCAGAAGAGTCTCCTTTTAGTTAAAAAAAAAGCTACAAACCTACACTGCAGAATCCAACGAGACTGACAAGTATTTCTCCAACTACCACACTGGAGATGACTGTAAGCAGATTGCCATTTTCTTTACAATTTGGTTTTCAGATAATGTATTTCACCTGTTAAAGAAGACCCCAGTAAGCTATGCATTGGTGGCTCATGCCTGTAATTCTAGCTACTCAGATGGCTGAGATCTGAGGGTTGCGGTTCAAAGCCAGCTGGGGAAGGAAAGTCCGTGAGACTCATCTCCAAAAACCACTCAGAAAACCGGAAGTGGCACTGTGGCTCAAGTGGTAGAGCACTTGCCTTGAGCTGAAGAGCTGAGGGACAGTGTTCAGGCCCAGAGTTTAAGCCCCATGACCAACCCCCCCCCCCCAAAAAAAAGATGCCGGTAAACAAACATATTAATTTAAGTTATTTACTATGCTCTTTACCATTGTTCCTGGCCAATATATATATATATATATATATGGTGAGAGTGTTCTGTTCAGATTAGTAATAATCTATGGTGTACAACATCAACTCAAAATGGATTAAAGACCTTAACATCAAAACTGAATCTCTGAAACTACTGCATGACAGTGTAGGAGAGACACTTGAACTTATAGGCACAGGCAGGAACTTCCTGACAGAGTCCCAGGGTCACAACAAATTGGAGAGAGACTTGACAAATGGGACTACCTTAAAATAAAAAGTTTCTGCACAGCTAAAGCTATAGCAACCAAGTTAGAAAGATAACTAACTAATTGGGAAAAAATATTTACCAGCAGTATATCAGACAAGGGGTTAATATCCAGTATATACAGGGAACTCAAGAAACTAATCCCTCCCAAACCTAATAAACCAATTACTAAATGAGCAAGGAAACTAAAGAGGGACTTCTCAGAAGAAGAGATAAAAAAGGCAAAGAAACACATGGGGAAATGTTCACCATCCCTGGTTGGGAAGGAAATGCAAATAAAGGAAATGCAAATATCACCTTACCCCAGACAGAATGGCCCACATCCTCAAGTCAGCCAATGACAAATGCTGGAGGGGATGCAGAGAAAGAGGAACCCTATTACACTGCTGGTGGGAATGTACACTTATACAACCACTTTGGAAAGCAGTCTGGAGGGGCCTCCGAATGCTAAATATTGATCTCCCTCATGACCCAGTCATACCACTTCTAGGCATCTATCCTGAACAACAAGAACCAGTATACAAGGACACATGCACCTCAATGTTTATTGCAGCACTGTTCACAATAGCCAGGATATGGAAACAACCCAGATGTCCCACAACAGATGAATGGATACAAAAATTGTGCTATCTAATGCAGCCATTAGAAAGGACAAAATAATGGCATTTGCAGGGAAATGGATGGAGCTAGAAAAAATCATGTTGAGCAAGAGACAAACAGCACATGGTCTCCCTGATAAGTGGATGTTAAATCCAAAATGTTAGGTGATACAACAAAATTAACGAGACTTAAGAAACAAAGGACTTCCACTCATCTGGTTGAACCACTACTAAATAATCCCATGTTGCTGATCACATATATGGTATATATGTGCACACCAGAGGGAAACCAGGAGGATGACACAGAAATAGAAGGCATCAGGTGAAAACAGCAGGACCCATCAACTGCACTGGACATTGACCAAAATGAACTAAGCAACTCAATGGCAGCAATGGGAGGGAGGGAACAAGTGGGAAAGAGGGAACAGCTGATGCTATGCCAAAGAAAAGGAATGTACATACCACCCAATATGGAAAAAATAACTGTATTGCAAAGCTAATAGAACTCATAAATTTTATAGACATGATAGACAATTTCTCCCATGAAAGTTAGAATGTGTTTGTGATTTTAACTAAGCTTCACTATCCCACAATACTGTGAAACTTGGGAAATTATGTAACCACTTAATCACAATAAAAAAATGAGAAAAAATAATCTTTGGTGTAATCAGCATCAGATGTTAATAGGAATTACAGGAACATAAAGATAAGGAAAGATGTGGAGAAATCTAATGCAAGAAATTATGTCCAATTCTTCTCTGATCTTCCTTCTTCTGGTACCATTTGGACAGAATGTCACATGGAGTGTCAAAGTGATACATCACTTATAGAAGGGCTAGCTTGCTCATAAACTGCAGGACCAAAGTATCAATATGATATTTTGAAATCAAACTTATGTGTTTTCTAGAAAGCCTTACTTTACAAATCCCAGTACCATAATTTTATTTAAAACAAGCAACTTGATTAGGTCATGTATGTGGGCCTAAAGGTATCTTGTAGATAAGAACTCTACCTCTTATAAATATCATCTTTATGGTGAGCTGGAGTACTGTAATTATCTCATATAAAAAGGCTTTTAATCAAGCTCTTTGTTTTAAATGAGTTGTTTTTGTCGTACCAGAGATCAAATTCGAGGCCTTATATACGTTAGGCAAGTGCCCTAACCCCAAACTATATCTACTACCTTAATGAAGTTATTTATAAAGAAAGTAAACAAATTGCAAAGCTGCTAACAACTATTTCTCTCCTCTAAATCCTTTCTCCAGAATTTTCTTCACTTTTCTCTTTACTTTGGTGGAAGTGTCTGTTTTGCCCAAGACTATTAGATTCTTAAATTTATACTCATATGATGAGTCCCTCAATTACAATGTAGTTATTTTGAACATTTTGGAGCACATGTATCTTAGAAGGTTTTCTATCTTGCTACCTAGCTTCTCAAATCTATTTTGATCAGCACAACGTTGATCATATAGCAGTTAAGTAAGATTAAACATTGGATTATAGAAGTTAAGAGATGGTCCTCAAAACTTGTGGTCTTAAAGTCCATGAAGATTAATTAAATAGAAAGAGAATAAATTTTACTTTATTAACTTACATGCTAAATGTAATATTATATGCAATATATTCATTTATGTGGCAACATGTGACTAACTTAAGGATATCTATGGATTTATTGTTTGAATTTAAATACAATCATGTGATTTCTTTTTAAAACAAGAGGGAAGTATGTACACAATGATGAAATATAAGATAAGGACACAGAGCTGTAAGAGAGAGATGTGGCTACAAGCTCTGAAGCCAATAGATACTGGAAAACATAAGCAACAAATTCTACACTGCAACCTTTGAAAAATGTGGTCTTCCCTACAATTTAATCTGGCCTCTCGAACCAAGAGCAAATAAATTCCTGCTGATTAAGCCACAAGCTTAATTTCGTATAGGATTCTGTAATTTATTGCAGAATCTATAAGAGACAAACAGGGATGTTCACATTCCTCAGAACTATTCAGGCTAGCTTATGGCTTGAATGGGAGAGTTGCATAGCCTTATGCCAAAGCTAATGGCTAGTGTGTTTTATTCTAATTGCACACAAACCAATACTAATCTCCTTTTCTTAAAAAGATAAATATGAAGGAGTTCCCCAGATCAATAGGTCCATAACATATTAAACCGCTCCAGCAAAGAATTTAATTCAGCACGGTAGTTACAATTGTTACTACCTAGTTAGGTACATTAACCCATAGCCATTGCCCAGGGCCATTTTGGTTGCTATATAAAATGCACAGGTAAAATGAATTTTTGCTCTGAGACAAAAGTTTAGTCTTGCCAGGCAGTGATGCTTCATGCCTATAATTTTAGCTATTCAGGAGGCTAAGATCTGAGGATAGCAGTCTGAAGTCAGCTATGGCAGGGAAGTTGGTGAGACTCTTGTCTCTAATTAACCAGCAAAAAGGTGGAAATGAAGTTGTGGCCCAAACAACAGAATTCCAGTATTGCAAAAAGGCTCAGGGACAGTGTCCAGGCCTTCAGTTGATTCCTGAGTACTGAAAGGCATATGTGTATGTGTGCACATATGCACACATGCATGCATGCACTCACACACACACACACACACACACACACTCACGTTTAGTCTTTTATTATTACAAGACTGAGGTTTTGAAGAATTTTAAATTTATAGAAATACTGAGGATATAATAGACTTCTTAAATGCTCTCTCACATTTTTTTTCCCTCAACATCTTACACTATTGCAGTACATAATAAACCAAACATGGATATATCAGTACTAATGAAATTTTTATCATTTTTTTTATGTCTTACTTTTTCATGAAGTCATTTTCTACTTTAGGATTTCATCCAGAATATCACCCAACAATAATGTATATCTCGACAAGTTATTATTTGCTGTTTTCCATGTGTATGAAAGATTTCTTCAATCGAACCTTTTTTTAATAAGTTTTTTATTGTGAAAATACTGTACAAAGGGGTTACAGTTACATGAGCAAGGTCATGAGTACACTTCTTATCAAGCATTGTTGCCTCCTCCTTTGTTTTTCCCCCTACCATCCCTTCCCTCCCACCTCCACAATTACACTCCTCCTCCCACCCCAACACCCCCCCATCCCCACCAAAATTGTAAAGTTCTTTTTTCAACATAGTGTCTTATACATCTCATTGTTACCATGGGTCAACCACTATCCCTATTTAAACATTTTGTTTTTTCCCTTCTCCTCCCCAAATTATACCAGCATCAAATACAGTGAAAACAGGAGTTATACATACAAAGCAAGAAAAAAAATCACATGGTACCTTATAAATATATTAGAAACAATAGCAAGAAAGAAAAAAAACTACTTGAGTCCCTATCTTGGGGTTCATTTTGCTTAACTTCATCTTATCTAGTCATATGTACATGACTTTTGACCTTTTCTAATTGTCCCAGACATATAATAGTTATTGCAAATAAGGGAAACCATAGGACTTATGTTTCTTTGGACTGGCTTACTTCACTTAATATAATTTTGCCAAGTCTTTCCATTTCCTAACAAATGGGTCGATGTCATTCTTTCTGATGGAGGCATAGAATTCCACTATATAACTATCTCTCTCTCTCTCTCTCTCTCTCTCTCTCTCTCTCTCTCTATATATATATATATATATATATATAAATATAATGTACATATCACATTTTCTTGATCCATTCATCTACTGAGGGGTATCTGGGTTGGTTCCATCTCTTAGCTATGGTAAATAATGCTTCAATACACATAGTTGTGCTGGTAGCTTTAGTATGGCCTTGTTTGTGATCGTTTAGGTAAATGCCCAAAAGTGGGATTACTGGGTCATAGGGGAACTCTATGTGGAGTCTTTTGAGGAACCTCCATACTGCTTTCCAAAGTGGTTGAACAAGTTTACATTCCCACCAACTATGCAGTTGGGTTCCTTTCTGGCCACATCCCTTCCAACATCTGTTGTTATTAGAGTTCTTGATTTTAGCCATTCTAACTGGGGTGAGGTGGTATCTCAATGTTGTTTTGATTTGCATTTCTTTTATGGCTAGAGAGATTGAGCATTTGTTCAGTTCTTATTTCCTATTCAGAGAAGTTTCTCTTTAAGTCGTTAGCCCACTTATTTATTGGGTAGTTGTTTCTTTGAGGATTTGTTGTTGGGGGGATTTCATTTTTTGAGTTCTAAGTATATTTTAGATATGAGACCCTTGTTCATTGTATGGCTAGTGAAGATCTTCTCCCAACCCGTGGGCTTTCTATTGTTCTTGCTAGCTCTGTCCTTTGCCATGCAGAAACTATGCAGCTTCATGCAATCCCTTTTGTCCAACCTTTCCTTGATTTGTTGTTTCTGGGTCTCTATTAAGAAAATTTTGGCCTGTGCTAATGCTTTCAGGGTGTCTGCTTTGACTCCGAGGTCCTTGATCCATTTGCAGTTGATTCAGGTGCAGGGTGATATATACAGATCTAGCTTTATTTTTGTACAGGTGATTAAAGAATGTTGCCAGCACCATTTACTGAAGAGGCTGTCTGTCTTCCATTCTAATTTTTAGATCCTTTATCCAAGATTAGGTGGTTATGGGTCTGTGGGTTCATTTCTAGGTTTAATGGAACCTTTAACACTGTTAGTTACTGTCCAGAGCTAACAACAGGGTTCACTCTTGGTATTAGAAATTTTATTCATTGGGAAAATGTCTAATCACACGGACCATTATTGTAACAACATGTAGAGTATTTTCATTGTCTAAAAATCTTCTGAGCTCTGCTGATTTATCAGTCCCTCTCCTAAAATCACTGGCACACATTGATATGTGTACTTTTTCCTCTTCCAAAATGTCCTATTATTGGAATGACAGTTTACAGCATTTTCAGATAGGCTTACTGAGTAATAATATCCATAGAAGTTTCCTTTAACTTTTTATGGCTTAATAACATATTTCTTTTCATTGTTATTATTTGAGTCACCAGAGTTTATATATCCACCTACACAAAAGTATTGAAGTTTCTTCTAAGCTTTACAATTATGAATAAAGCTGTTATAAATATCTACGTGTAGGTTTTTGTGTGAGCATACATTTGCAGCTCCTGTGGATAAGTATCAGATAGCTCAATTATGAATTACATGGTAATTGTCTATTTAGATTTGAAAGAATCTCTGAACTCTTTTCAAATTGACTTAACTATTTTGTAGTCTCTTTTGTTCAGCTTCCTTGCTAGTTTTTAGTGTAGCTGACATTCTGGATTTTGGCCTATTAAATGTGTCATAGTTTCTCATTATCATTTCAGATTTCATATCCACAGATGATATAATGCATATTATTTCCTGTTGTTTTTGGCTTTCAGTAATGTTTCTATTCAAGTCTTTGACTCCCTCATTTGTTTACTAATTGCTGAGACTTAAGGATGCTTTCTAACATCTTCTTCACAACCTTGTTTTATGTACGCATTTTCTAAACATTTTCTCCCAGTTTGCAGTTTGTCTATTCATTCTTTTTCTGATAACCTCAGAGTGCAGAAAAATTCAATTTACAAATCCAAAGGCATATTCTAAGGGCTAGATAACAGAATATCAGAAAGCAGTAAGATAAAGTATAGCCAGACAGTCATACTATCTTTTGATATGATCACTACATAATGTCAAGTTCTCTGAATCCTGTGTCTTTAATCAAACACAGGCAATCACAAAACCCAGTAGTTTTCTACTGGCATCAGATTTCTCCATACAATCCATCGATGCATGCTTTCTTCACTCATAGCTCCCATGGGACTCTGGAGTCCCACACAAATATATTTAGTTTGTATTATCATGTTTAACATTTTTTCCATTTATCAAAGATTATTCTATTTTCATAACTTTATCTCTGGGCTCTTTGGTTCTAATAAAGAATACTTGATTCATTTGTTCTTCTGTGATATCAGCAGTCATCATATAACTTGCTGGTAATTTTATTTATAGTTCATTGCTTTTATAAATCAAATTGAGAAGAACTGAACTTTTGACATCATTGAATCTTCCTATCCATGAATATGTATTATTTATCTATTTAATTCTTTGGTTTCTTTTACCATGATTTTTATAGTTTTCTTCCTATTAATTTGTGTACTTGTTGGGTGTGTGCTAATAATGTAGACAATATTGAAATTTAAGTTTCTTTTAGTCATTGATAACATAACAATGTTCCTTAATCTTATATAGTGTTCATGTATGTGCTTGCTCTAAGTATTTATTAGTTGCAAGGTTCTATTATTTTACTCATTAATACATGGATAAACATGGCAGACAATTTCACTTCTTTTTCTTATGTTATTAGCCAGAGGTGCATTCTAATATTGAAAAGTAAAGGAAAGAGGAGACATCTTTTCTCATTCTTGTTCTTAGAAAAAAATTTTCTACTTTCTTTCCATTAAGTCTTATGTTAGCTGAAGGCTTTTGAATGTAATCCTTACCAACTGGAAGAACTTCCTCTCTATTCTCTGTTTTCATTGATGGTTTTGCTTTTAATTTCAATTTTTTTTGTGATACTCATGACTTGATACTTCCTAAACAAGTATACTTATCACTGAACCAGACCTCTAGTTGTTATTTTATGTTCTACTGGTTTTTTATTAGTAAGTTTTTTTATTATGAAAATACCATACAGAGGGGTTACAATTACATGAGCAAGGTAATGAGTCCATTTCTTGTCAAGCATTGTTGCCCCTCTTTTGTTTCCCCTTTCCATCCCTGCCCTCCCATCCACCACTCCCAAAGTTGTAAAGCTCCTTTTTCGACATAGTAACTTGTACATCTCATTGTTGCAGTGGGTCCACCTGTATCCCTATTTAAACAATTTGTTTTTTCCCTTCCCCTCCCCAAATTATACCAACATCAAATACAGTGAAAACAGGGGTTATATCATGGGGGAGGGACATACAAAGCAACAAAGAAATCATCTTATAAATATGTTAGAAACCATAGCAAGAAAGAAAAACCATTTGAGTCCTTATCTTGGGGTTCATTACCTAACAGCAACTTTTCTGATCATTTCTGCTTGTCTCGGACATATACTAGTTGTTGCGAATGAGGGAAACCATTGGACCTATGTTTCTGTTTTTAATAAGGAGTAACAACTTAAATAAGTACTATTTTGAGAAAGAGCACGAGGTAAAAAAACAAGCATGTGCCACCTTTGAATACTGATTCAAAGATATAATTAAAATGTATATACAAGATGCAGAATCAGATACAGTGAAAACAAGGGTTATACCGTGGGGGGAAGAACATAGAAAAGAAACAAAAGAATTACATAGTACATTATAAGTACATTAAAAACAATAGCAAGAGAGAAAAAAAACACTTGTGTCCCTGTCTTCGGGTTCATTTTACTTAACATCATCTTATATAGTCATATGTACATAGCTTTTGACCTTTTCTGTTTGTCCTAGACATGTACTAGTTATTGCAAATAAGGGAACCCATAGGACCTATGTTTCTTTGGGACTGGTTTACTTCACTTAATATAATTTTTTCCAAGTCTTTCTATTTCCTAACAAATGGGGCAATGTTTTTCTTTCTGATGGAGGCATAAAATTCCATTATATATATATATATATATATATATATATGAAAATGTGATATATATATATATATATCACATTTTCTTGATCAGTTCATCTACTGAGAGGCACCTGGGCTGGTTCCATATCTTAGCTATGGTAAATAATACTGTGATAAACATGGTTGTGTTGGTAGCTTTGGTATGACCGTGTTTGTGATCATTTGGGTAAATGCCCAAAAGTGGGATTACTGGGTCATAGGGGAACTCTATGTGGAGTCTTTTGAGGAACCTCCATACTGCTTTCCAAAGTGGTTGAACAAATTTACATTCCCACCAACAATGTAGTAGGGTTCCCTTCCTGCCACATCCCTTCCAACATCTGTTGTTATTAGAGTTCTTGATTATAGCCATTCTAACTGGAGTGAGGTGGAATCTCAATATTGTCTTGATTTCCATTTCTTTTATGGCTAGAGAAGATGAGCATTTCTTCATGTGTGTAAAGGCCATTTTTATTTCCACTTCAGAGAAGTCTCTCTTTAAGTCTTTAGCCCATTTGTTTGTCAGGCAGTTGTTTCTTTGAGGATTTGCTGTTGGGAAATTTAATTTTTTGAGTTCTAAGTATAATTTAGGTATGAGACCCTTGCCCATTTTATGGCTCAAGAAGATCTTCTCCCAGTACATGTGATTTCTATTGATCTTGCTAACTGTCCTTTGCCATGCATAATTTCTGCAGTTTCATGCAATCCCATCTGTCTAATCTTTCTTTGATTTGTTGTTTATCTGGGTCTCTATTAAGAAAGTTTCATCCTGTGATAAGGAGTCTTATATTTTCTACTATTCCTTCCTGTAATGTTTTCAGAGTGTCTGCTTTTATTTCGAGGTCTTTAATCCATTTGGAGTTGATTCTGGTGCAGGGTAATAAATATTTGGGGAGGGTAAGGGATATAACAAAATGCTTAAATAAGGATACAGGTTGACCCATTATAACAGTGAGATGTACAAGGCACTATGTAGAAAATGAACTTTACAATTTTGGGTGGGGGAATGAGGAGCAAGGAATTGGGGAGGTAGGAAAGGAAGGGATTGTAGGAGGAAAATAAAGGAGGAGGTAACAATGCTCGATAGGAAATGTACTCATTACCCTACTAATGTAATTTTAACCCTTCTGCACAGTATTTTTACAATAAAAGATACATATGAAAAATCACAAAAAAGATATAATTAAAAAGAAGTATAAGTAAAATAAAAAATGCAACTTAATATTCTTTCTTTATAATATTACATAGAATTATATAATTTGAGATTCTAGACAAATTCTAACTTGTATTGAATGTTAAGAAACACTCCTTGAGACAAAGGACACAGGGCAAACTAATGCAACAGTAATATAAGACAATACATTGGAAATAAAATATATAACTTGGGGGGAGGTTGGAGGGAGGGAATGTGGGAGAAAAACCAGGGAGTGGGTAAAAATTTCGACAAGAAATGTACATACTACTTTACTTATGTATCTGCAAACCATCTGATCATCACCTTGACAATTAAATTAAATTTAAAAAAGAAACACTTCTAATAGAATAACCTTAAGTCCTATTAGAAAATTGATGATTCTGTTTTAGATAGTCTTGTTTCTAGCCTGGGCATGTATGTGCATCTATCATTATTAGACTTCCCCATAGGTAAAATAACAGACATAATTCTTTACATTCAGGTATTCCTTGAGTAGAGGTCTTACAATTTTTGTTTTTCATGTGTGGATGTGAACGTAAATTACTGGTGTCTGGCTATTGAGATTTTTTTTTATAAATAGTGCTGAATTTTGCCATTTTTTGCGTATATGGACATGTACTTTTTTTTTTGCCAGTCCTGGGGCTTGAACTCCTGGTCTAGGCACTGTCCCTGAGCTGCTTTTGCTCAAGGCTAGCACTCTCCCACTTGAGCCACAGCAACACTTTTGGATTTTTCTGTTTATGTGATACTGAGGCATTGAACCCAAGGCTTCATGCATGCTAGGCAAGCATTCTAGCACTAAGCCTCATTCCCAGCCCAGCCCCATGTACTTTCATTCTCTAACTTGTTGATGTGAGGGATTATGTAAGTTGACTTTTTAGTGTTCACTAACCTTGACCTTTTGGGGAAAAGTGTACTTGGTTGAGGATAGGATTTCAATATGAAGAGGGCTCTTAAAAAGATTCATTGTTGGGGCTGGGAAGGTGGCTCAGTGGAGTGCTTGCCTCACATGCATGAGGCTATGGGTTCGATTCCTCAGCACCACATAAGCGGAAAAAACCGGAAGTGGTGCGGTGGCTCAAGTGGTAGAGCGCTAGCCTTGAGCTGAAGAGCTGAGGGACAGCACCCAGGCCCAGAGTTCAGGCCCCATGACTGACAGAAAGAAAAAAAAAATTCATTGTTGAAGTCTTGGTCCCCAGTTAGTGGGTCTATGAAGGCTCTGACTCAATCATTCCCTTATAATTCATAATTTTCTGATAGTATTGAAATGTAATGAAAATGTTGGGGGCTGGGGCTTAGTTGGAGGGTCTAGTTACTAGGGCAAGTATTTTGGGGTTGTATATTGTCCTGGTTCCTTCACTGTCTTTGCCTTCTGACTGATATGCAGTAAGGTACTATGATTCACTACCTCACTATGGAGTTACACCTCTGAAGCTATACACCATATGTGTGTGTGTGTGTGTGTGTGTGTGTGTGTACATATATATTTTTTATCCATTATTTTTCCTCAGGAATATATTACAGCAAATGAATACTTGACTGCTGAAAAAGTTTGCCTTTTTTCAGTCTCTCTTTCTCTGTCTCTCTCTCTCTCTCCCCATCCCCCACACATATATCTTTCATCCATTAAGTTGATTAAATTGTTTTTCTCAGTAATATATCACAGCAAGTCAACACTTGACTCCTTGATAAAAAAGTATGTCTCTTTTCAGCATGGTCATATCTGCATTCTCAAGCTGCAATTTCTCAGTTACTACTATGTTGATAGCATTCTCCCATAGCTTCTACTGTTAAAAAAAATTCCCCAAATGATAACCATATTTCCGTAAACTATTACTCAGAAGGGGGTAGTTTAGAAGATATAGATATAACTTCTGTTCCAAAAGCTCATAATTCTGATTAGCCAGTATTCATTGTATGGTATCAAAGCTGGTAGGACACTATTTTTGCTCAAGTCTATTTCCTAGGTGTGTTTGATTTTTTTTTTCTTAAATACAATGTTTTAGATTAGGATCAAATTTTATTCTGAGCTTCATTGTATAGAGGGATCTCTATCCCACACTTTTAGATGATCTGGATAATCACACATGATCTATATTGATTTTTATATGTATTCGTCTGTTTTAATAGATCATTTTTATCATTGTAGGCCTCAATTTATATATAAGCAAATTTATACATAAATGAAAATTTCTAAAAACTTAAGCATGTTTTCTTTGTCTATGTCCCATTTCTTTGGATTCCTGAAATTTACAAATCTCTGATTAAAATTCACAAACCACATGGAGATAAGATAAAAATTTTATTTTGTGGGGGGAATTTTTAATTGTAGGCTATCGATTATATAATTTCAAAGTAAAGGCAAATTATGAAAAAGGAGCTGTAATAAAGAAATTGGGCTTTTTTCATATAAGGCATTTGGAAGTGTTATAATAGGGAGAGTGATCTATGAAGGTGGCTATTGCTTATTCAATCTTCAAAGAATGCCATAAATGTTCATTAAATGAATGAAATTTTTAAATGTAGATTCAACTTCAGAAGAAATGAAGGAAAGTATGACAAAGGAGATAATCATTTGAATCAAAGTCACTAGGCCAGGCAGTAAAGTCACAGTGGCATCCTTCTATTCTCAAAAGTGCTACAATGCCTATTTTTGGTTGACCAGTTAAGAAATACGTTTATATAAGAGTCTTTGTGCCCTGAGCCGGTGGCTCATGGTGGTAATCCTAGTTACTCAAGAGGCTGAGATCTGAGGATCACGGTTCAAAGCCAGCCTGGACAGGAAAGTCTGTGAAACTCTTATCTCCAAAAAACTACTAGAAAACCAGAAGTGGTGCTGTGGCTCAAGCAAAAGCGTTTGCCTTGATCTGAAGAGCTGAGGGATAGTGCCGAAGCCCAGAGTTCAAGCCCCATGGTGGACCAAAAAAAAGTCTCTGTGTGTGTGTGTGTGTGTGTGTGTGTGTGTGTGTGTGTGTGTGTGTGTGTGTGTGTGTGTGTGAATTCTGGAGCCAGAAATCAGGGCCTGTTCACCGTCATTAAGTTTCTTTTGCTCACTCAAGACTAACGACTAGCACTCTAACATTTTTAGCCACAGCTCTACTTTCAGCTTTTTTTTGGGGGGGGGATAGTTAATGGAGATAAGACTCTCAGGATTTTCTTGAGCAGGTTGGCTTCAAATGGATATCCTCTGATCTTAGCCTCCTGAGTAACTAGGATTAAAGGCATGATAGTGACTATGAAATAGGAAAAAGACATTGAACTTTACTTAAACCAAAGGAAGGTATTTTGAATGCTTGAGTGGACTACTGGGAGAGTCCAAAAACAGTAGCTGGGACACAGCCAACATTATTAGGTGACTTCTATTTCTAATGTTTCCTATCTAGGTTAGGCTTTTATGCTTACACAAGGGCTAGCAGTTGGGGGTGCTATTTCTTTTTAAATAGCATTTTAAAGGGAAGCTTCCAGATTTTTGAGAAGATATTCACTGTTTAGAAATCTGTAAAATCTGTTAAGATCTAGCAAAGGGTTACATAGCAAATGTCTGTGTGTGTATGTGTGTGTGTGTGTGTGTGTGTGTGTGTGTGTGTGTGTGTGTGTGTGTGTGTGTGTGTGTGTGTGTGTAATTACAAGTTGTCTAAAGTAAGTGCCATAAAGGAAGGTTGGGAATCTAAAATCTGTAAGAAACAGGTCAAAAGTTTAGCCAACCTCAGACAAACATTAAGGACCTCTTGGACAACTTTCAATGTTGTTTTTTTTTCTCTTCTTGAATCACATTTTCTCCTGCATGTTACTTTCCTACCTCCCACTCAGTTTCAGAATTTAGTTGGGTATCTCTTTTCAAAGTTTCTCTCCCTGCTTTCTAAAGCAAGGCTTGTTCCCTTGTTATATTCCTTCCCCTCTGTCTTTTTTCATACCATCTGTTTGGTAGTCCTTTCTCGAAGTATTTATAATTTCTTAGGTTTTTAAAAAAAAACGTATTTTGTTTTTAGATTGAAAGATTTATAAAGGCAAAAAGTATGTCTTCTTTAATCTCCATGTAGCTTGAGGGTCTAGAGAATTGCTCAGTATATTGCTGCCATTTAGACAAGCAGTTAATAAGTATATTCAAGAAAGCTTTCCCTGATCTGGCAACAAGAATACAATAACTAGAGTGTTTATTGACCCAGTTTGCCTGATTCATGATTGATATCCTGGGTATCTTGAAAGTTTTAACATCTATCCATTTATTTTCACTCTCTAAAGGGTGCCAGTGTGGGCAGTATGTTAAATAGGCCCCTACAGCATATCTCTTGCCTGCTCCAAGATTTTCTATTCAACAAAAAATGATGCCTCTTTATTTATTTATTTTTTTAGGTCCAGTCATGGGGCCTGAACTCTGGGCCTGGGCGCTGTCCCTCAGCTCTTCAGCTCAAGGCTAGCGCCTACTACTTGAGCCACAGCGCCACTTCCGGCATTTTTCTTTTTGCTGATGTGGTGCTGAGGAATCGAACCTAGGGCCTCATGCATGCAAGGCTAAGCACTCTACCACTGAGCCATCTTCCCAGCCTAATGATGCCTCTTTAAATCAATAATTTAATAACTGAATCAATAAATTATGGTGGGTTCAGGAGATCCCAGACACATCTTCATTTGGGGATATTCTGAGCAATTGACACTGAAATTAATTGCTAAGTGAAGTAAGCATTATCTCCTTCTGAGTATCAGTAGTCTACCACCATTGTTATTAGGCACTGGTACAAAGGTAAAACAAGCAGGTCCTTCTTTATAGAAGGAGAGAGAATAATCATAGACTGTGGCTGGAGTAAACATAGTAAACAAAAGTATCAAATAGAGCAGAACAATTTGGCTAAGAATAAAACCCTACATAGTTGTCCAATATAGTAGGAAGTGGCTCTGAAATATGATACTCTGAAATTACACAAGACAAAAGGTACAGAAATCAAAAACAGAGACAAAAGTGTGAAAACAGAAGAAAAACACACGAAATAAAATTCTAAAAAATGTTATCTGATTTGGGGTGGGAAAAGGGAAGTACAGAAATGCTGGGACAAAAGATGAGCTAATGGAGCAGTGATACTAGACACTATATTGAAAATGAGCTAGACAAGTTGTGCAGGAGGGAGTCTGGAGGAAGAAAACCTGGGAGAAAGTGAGGGAAAGGGTGACATGGTTCCAGAAGAAATGTACTCATTACCTGATTTATGTAACTGGAACCTCTCTGTACATTATAATATTTTTTTAAAAAGATACTCTAAAATATAAACTGATTACAGTTGGGTAAACAACAGCATCATGACTCCAGGTGATCTTCTCAATTATTCGATGAATGCCTGTGAATCCAGGGAGGCAGAGGAACAAGATTAAACACTTCTTCATAGAGGATTAGGAATACCTGCTGAGTAGAAATGATGTCCATTCAGCTGCTGCTAACAGCACTGGGTTTGATATCTGTCTGGCCCTCTCGGGAGACCAATTTTAGAGATTAAACCTTAGAAAAATACTCTGTTAACCAATTTAAAGTTGTGGATTTATTCCCTACTTCCAGACTGACTGAGAATACCTCATAGTTAAAACTGCATTTAGACAATATGAGCAATTTCAGGTAGGCAGAACTTGAAGATGCAAGGACTTATTCTTTCCTAAGATTCTACAGGGAGATTTGTTGTTGCTGTTGTTGTTGTTGTTGTTGTTGTGTTGTTTTGCCAGACATCCTACCTTCATACTAATTAAACTTAATTGTGGCAACACAAAATTGCTATGAAGTCTATATCTAATTGGTCTGATGTTTAATGATTAGATGTTTATCTAACTCTTTCTTTCTGGGGATTGCAAAACAGTCTTGAAGAGAGTAGTAATTCAAGCAGTAAAGCAGAAAGGTTGTGTGTGCATTTGAGAGGCAGGGATACTATCTTCTCACTGCTACCCTAATCTGCCTCCTAGACAGGAAGAAATGTTGCTTGAGAGGCTCCAGGTGATCAAATTATAAGCAAGAACTATGAGCTCATGTCCTGGGCTCTTTGAAGTTCTACCTTCTTATTTAAAATTTAACTTTGCGTCACCTAGAAGTTTTTAGAAGAGCTGATATGTCTTCTCTTTGGCATGTCATGCAGAGGTCTTGGAAATTCATTTGATAAAAGGGGAAGGGTGCCATAGAACATTAATAACGTCTTAATTTTTAGATAAAAAAGAAGGATACGTACATTAAGAAAATAATGGAGTCTATATTAAATATCACTCTAGACCTCAGAGCTATTATTCACCGCATTCCACTTGTTGGACCATGACCTCAATGACTGTTTTATTGTACTGAATCTTGATCACCCATTATGCAATGCATAATTGCAACTTGGGGAAGTAAAATAATATTAATCAGGGATAACACTGCAATGGACTTTGACCCATAGGTATAAATCTCATAAATGTATAAGGTTTTTTCCATAACATAGTTAGTTCTTCCTTCTATCATTACTCATTAAACCAATGTGAAATTATAATAGGAATATTTAAGGCAATTAATGAGACAGATAAAAAATGATTGTATGGCTTTAATTTCCTAATCACTTTAATGCCCCAAATTAAAGGTATACATCAAGATATGTCCATTAAAGACTGTCAGTCATATTTCTCTAGAATAATGTGATGAAAGAGTAAAAGTAGAGGAAGTCAGATAAAATTAATCAAAGGGAAACTGTATCCAAATGATTCAATCAATTGGATTGCAAAACTGTCTATTACGTGAAGTGGTTAGAAGTAGCATCTCTTGAGCCATAAAAATAGACTTGCAATTGGCCTTTGAGCAAAGTGCTTTCACTAGATAAACACAGGTCATCTATATTGGATTCTGAGTAACAGATCCTTTATGTGTTTCTTTTCCATTATCACCTGTTTAGAAATCCAAATTCAGGTCTTTTTCTAACCGCTGTTAGCTCAGAAATAAACAATTTCATCAGGCAAATGCTACTGTAATAATGTAGATAAACGTACAGGAAAACAAAAGCATTCATTATAGAAACATAGACTTTCAAACTAGTTTCTTATCTAACGAAACATTAAGTGAGGTGCTGGTGGCTCATGCCTGTAAACTTTGCTACTCAGATGGCTGAGATGTGAGGATTGCAATTTGAAGCCAGCTGGGAAGCCAAGTCAGGGAGATACTTATTTCCAATAAACTACCCTTCAAAGATCCAAAAGTGGAGCTGTGGTGGCAGTGGCAGAGTGTTGGTCTTGAACAAAAAACTGCTCACTGACAATGCTCAGACCTGGAGTGCATGTTCCAGGACCTGAACAAATGAACATACAAACAAACAAAAATCAAGTAAATAAAAAGTGAAGTGATTGAGAATGAAAATGATACTGCAATATCATTTGAAGAAAACCTCACTTTTAAGTATTTTGGGTCTCACATAATTGGATCATTTTCCTTTGTGTTTTCTTTTTTGGCAATACTATGGAGCTAGGCTCCTCCTCTGGCCGTCATTACTTAGCTTTGATGAATCCAATTAAATTGATGTATGAAAGTATAACATGAAATAATTTCCTAAATAAATGACTTTTTTAAAAAATGGAAAGTATAGACATAAAAAATTGTGAGGACAGGCTAAGTTGAGCTTATTCTTTATTGCATTGCCTCTTGTATAAGGTTTATTACGTTTATTACGTACAAGCAAGGGTTTATTACATATAAACAGAAACTTGTAAGAATGAATACTCATGGATTTTTTTTAAAAGTTTAAATAATCCCTTAAAAATCTAAACAGAAGTATTTTTAGATGTTACCCCCCCCCCAAGGGATAGGGATGTAGCTCATTGCAGCAAATTTACTAAAGTAGACACACATTCAAAATCACGGGGTACTCACATACTCAACAAAGAAGATGAAGTATAGAAATAAATGTGTTGTAATTGAAAATCTCAGAAGACTTGATTTTTCTTGGTAAAAATTAGTTTAAACAAACAAGTGATTGCAGGTTTCTTTTTTTTTGGGGGGGGTGTCTGGTCATGGGGCCTGAACTGGGCCTGGGCGCTGTCCCTCAGCTCTTCAACTCAAGGCTAGCACTCTACCACCTGAGCCACAAAGCCACTTCCGGCTTTTTTCTTTTTGCTTATGTGGTGTTGAGGAATCGAACCCAGGGCCTCAGGCATGCAAGGCAAGCGCTCTACCACTGAGCCACCTTCCCAGCCCAGATCACAGGTTTCTTAATTCATTAAAATGAACATCAGTATCAAAAGCTAATTGTAACTATTTGAAGAATAAAACTTGATTTTTTTTAAATGTGTGTGTCAGTACCAAGACTTGAACTCAGGGCCTGAGTGCTGCCCCTGAGCTTTCTTCACTTAAGACTGGCATTCTACCGCTTGCATTCCAGCTCCATTTCTACCTTTCTACTGGTTGGTTGGAGATAAGGATTTCACTGACTTTCTTGCCCAAGCTGGCTTCCCACTGTGATCCTCAGATCTCAGTGTTCTCAGTTGCTAGAATTACAGGTGTGAGCCACCAGTGGTTGCCTACAATGTGAATTTTTTTAACTAAAAATATTGGCTAACTGTAACTCATGTCTTCAAAAACCTTTGTTTTTGTGTAGCTATGTCCTGTGTGTGCCAATATTTTCCACTCAACCTTTTTCATCATTACTATGTCTCGTGTCAAAGGCATTGGACAAGTTAAAGTCTGGATCATTTATTTCATAAAAGTTATACCTGCTGTACCAATATTTATCTAGTATGGCTTATATCTCCACTCGAAATGGTTCCTTTCATTTAGCCTGGTTTGATGTTAGTGTCGTATTTTGGCTTTTGTTTTGTTTTGTTTTTGGTCAGTCCTGGGGCTTGAGCTCCAGGCTTGGGCGATGTCATTGAGCCTTTGAGCTCAGGGCTAGCATTCTACCACTTGAGCATCACTTCGGGGTTTTGAGTGGGTAATTGAAGATAGAGTCTCAAGGGGACTTTTCTGCCCTGGCTGGCTTCAAATCTGGACCCTCAGATGTCAGCCTCCTGAGTACCTAGGATTACAGGTGCGATCCCCTGTGCCAGGCTTGATATGTGTCTTTTAAATTTGCTTTCACTCTGTTGTATTTTATGTAAAGGAACCCAGGAGATATTGAGGAGTAAAACAGGAGGGATCTTTGGAAAGTACATTAAAAAGTCTGAGTGAGAGAGAAGTTTTGTTTTATTTATACTTATAGGGTATTTAGCTGGTTATTTCACCTGAAGACATAATGCAGGTGAAATTGAATCATTGTTGATGTGTCCTTGTTGATGTTGTCAGTATTACAAGAAATAGACCAACAAAACGAGGATCCATAAAAACGGAAAGAGGAAGAACAGGCAAGATGTTAGATATTATAAAGAATTAGAAAGCCAGATGAAATTCTTTCTCTTTGGAAATACTTGAAAGAATGTTAAGTGAAATAAGTCAGTCCCAGAGGATAAAAAGGATGTATGTTTTCCTTACATGTGGAGGCTACATTTAACTTATAAACTTATGAGTAAATATGTTGGTTGGTATGCAAGTGTACATGAACATATTAACTGAAACATGACAGATTTGAGGGAGAACTCAAAGTAACAAAATTTCCTAGAAAGGCAAAGTCAAAGTTCAGCAAAATAAACAACAGAAAGGGGATACTTGAAACGGTGGAGTGGGATAAAGGGGGAAAGTGTAGGGGAATACAGAAGAGAAGAGGAAGAGACTGCAATTAAGAATTCAGTGAATATCCTACAAACTGAAGAAAATTGATGAGAGGGGTGATAAGGGATGGATGAGAATGTTGAAAGGGGTGAAATTTTACAAGATGCAGTTCATAAACTCTTTGTTAAAGGAAAAAAAGGAGTGCTTCTATGGATGACTTCTTAGAATTTTGTTACTTATTGTTGCCACACAAACAACCTTTATTCTGATTTTTTAAAAAAAAAACAATGAAAGCAAATACCTTTTAAAGGAGATCTGGAACTAGTCACTCCTTATCTGCTTAATTCCTGAAATCAATGGTTCTTCATTTTAAGCTTTTACCACTTATTTATATGGTATTCTATCATGTTGGATATTTGGGATTGTTTTCAGATTCTGTCATTTCTGCCTTTGAATTATTGCTTCTTTTTCTAACAAATTATCAGAATGAATTAATAGAATATATAAGAAAGAAAGAACTGGGTGTCTAAAACAGTCTAGATCACTTCAAAAAATGATGAATATCTAACATGGTTTTACTAAAGAGTTAAATATTTCTGATAATTTTCTGCCATCTTATGATTGTAAATTCTTCTCCGGGCAACTATTGGACTACTGTAGCACACACAACCTCTTCTCATCCTGCTTCTAGATCCTCTGCTTTCCATTACAAGTATGAGTTTGTATAAATCCACACTTGTGTGTGTATGTGTGTGTGTGTGTGTGTTCCCATATACATATGTCTGAGTATATGCATCTGCATATACACTTCAAGATCAAACTACTTTTTTTTCTACACCTCTTACAACACAATGGCTCCCTCCAGTGTTCAATATATAGCAAATTATTGGTCAGAGTTTGAATTGAGCTCCTAAAATCTACACTTTGAACTCTCACACAAGGTCATTTTATTTGCATTCCTCTTTCTATTGTCATGAATATAAATTCAAGAAGAAAATAATTCCTTAATGCTTCTTACACTTGCCAAGAAACAGTAGAAATGATGAGTTTTCATCTTACATGTATTTTAGAGTGAGTGATGAATATATATCTCCTTCCAGATTTGGCATTTGGCAGGAAGCATGAGGAATAACTTGGAGCCTTTGCATTGCCAATTTTTCAACCCTTCAATTGATTAGTGCTAGACCAATGTAGATAAATAGATCCTTCATTGTAACATGAGAAACAATACTTATATAATATTTGACTCCTCTCCCAAACCATCACTTTGTACTGAACTCTAATTCTCTGTTACTCTAATATTTAAAGTTCTGGAATGGTAGGAGCATCAGTATTACTGTCTGTCCTCATTGGTCATTTCAGCATTTTAGATTTAATAAATATCAGCTCAAAAATAGAGACATGAATATGCCTTCCATCTCCTTATCAGAATTCTCAGGCTAAAAGAAAATCATGTTTGTGCTGCAAGCTAATTAAGCTGACTGGTTGTTAACAGATGCAGTGTGTACTCTTTTGGCCTTGAATTGTACTAAAACTAATACTTCATCATTTTTTTCAATTGCATATTTAATTACCAGACCAACTCATAAGTTTAATTTTATGATTTATTCACCCCAAAATCAAGACGATCAGATTTTCATTTCTTTATCCAAGCAGACAAATAAAATTTACTTAAGATGTTAAGTTTAGTCTGTGAGGAATTAACTATGTTAGTTTTGATCTTTTTAACTACTTTCACTTGTTAATTTTTATATAATTTTTATCATTATGTAGTTGTACAAAGGAGTTGCCATTCAATAACATATAATATGAATTCAGTAAATCTTGATCGATGTCATCCCTTTCATCATTCTCCCTCATCCCAACCAACTCCACTACTTCCCTCAATTTTCTTAATGTTGCAAAATATACATTAAATTTTATGACTGCAGCCTGCAACCACCTTCCCTCCCTCAATTCATTCTTTCTGAATCACTGTCTTTAGGACTCTTCTTTCTTGTCTTTTTTTTCTCCTTTGTTCTAGTACAGGGACTTGAACTCTGGGCCTCTTGTCAGTAGGCTTTCTTTTCCATGGTTGCTACTTTTGAACTATGGATTCAATCCAATGTTTTCCTGATGGAAAGGTGTTAGACATGGTGTCTCTCAGGTGTTTTCTGCCTGAACTAGGTATGGAACACAAACCTCATGAGCGCACAAACCATAATGAATAGTTGCAATTAAAATAGTAAGCCAGTGAAATCTGGCTAAGATCCTGCTTTGTGTGACAATTATTCGTCTTCAAGAACATGTAGGAAATATGTAGGATTTTTTTTCCTTTTTCTGATATTTCTATTACTGATGACAGCAGCTCAACTAACATTACCATTAAATAAGAAAAGAAATGTGTTGTTTTGCATTAGACAGTCATGGTCAAATCCAGGATTCCAAGTGATATTTATCTGGATCTTTTGAGTCTACTAGATTTATTCTCATATGTCTGACAAGAGGCAATTATTCAGGAACATACGGCCCTTGTAATTTAATATATTTATAGAAAAGCAATTTATTCCTTTTCTTTCTCTCTCTCTTTCTTTCTTTCTTCCTTCCTTCCTTCCTCCCTTCCTTCCTTCCTTCCTTCCTTCCTTCCTTCCTCCCTTCCTTTTCTTCCTTTCTTTTTCTTTCTTCCCACCCCTTCCATCCCTCTCTATTTCCTCCCTTCCTTCCTTCCTTCCTTCCTTCCTCCCTTCCTTTTCTTCCTTTCTTTTTCTTTCTTCCCACCCCTTCCATCCCTCTCTATTTCCTTCTTTCCTTCTTTCCTTCTTTCCTTCCTTCTTTCCTTCTTTCCTTCCTTCCTTCCTTCCTTGCTTCCTTCCTTCCTTCCATCCCTTCCTTCCTTCCTTCCTTCCTTCTTTCCATAATGAGTAATGTTTACCTGATATAATAGGAAGGGGTGAATTGTAGCAAATTTGAGAAGACAATTTGTGTCTGAAAAGTCAAGCAGTGTTTTCTCCAATTAGTTGGTTACGTGAGAAATACAGAACATTTTTCCAGATAACAATTTCTCAACAGAAATCTGGATTTGTATGCACAATATGCACATTATGTTTCATCAACCCTAATAAAATCTAGATAAAATGCTAGGATACTAGCATTACTAATTTGAATGTCCAGCACCATTCAGGAATTTTTTAGCTTTATTTTTGATCTCCCTGTGAACACAAACCACAAAAATCTCATCCTTTCTCTCCCTGCCGTTAGCAACACAGAATCTCACTTCCTTGTATCTACTGAACATCCAGCCTCAGTTATTCTGTTGTATAGACAAGCCAGGGATACAGAAAATCTATTTTTTTGGGGGTGGGGTCCGGTCATAGGGCCTGAAATCTGGGCCTGGGCGCTGTCCCTCAGCTCTTCAGCTCAAGGCTAGCGCTCTACCACTTGAGCCACAGCGCCACTTCCGGCTTTTTTCTTTTTGCTTATGTGGTGCTGAGGAATCGAACCCAGGGCCTCATGCATGCAAGGCAAACACTCTACCACTGGGCCACCTTCCCAGCTCCCTCAGAAAATCTTACATCAAGGTTTTTCCAAGGCATCCTGAGCGTGCTTTTACCATGTTCGATGGATTAACCTCAGAACTGGTAAGCTTTCTCTTCACAGTGCTCCATTTTAAGGTTCTTTGCTAATTGTTCCTCTTACATGTACCTTTCACAATCTGCATTCAGCTACCACAGGCCTGGCCCTCTCCAAAGAACCAGGCAAGTCTTTCAGGATTAATTGTTCCTCCAGCCTGCCCCTTTATTGTAGGAAAGAGATAAGACACTGCCCTTCCTAGAGAGTTTCTTCAGCTAATTTAGAACTCAAAATTTAAAACTCAGGTAATATTCTGTTGAAAAGCTAAATTTACCACTGATTCTTTACCAATATGATTTAATAGAGAATTCAATACATTTCTGATATTTCATTCTTAATGAGTATCTGGAGAAACAAGTGGCTAAGTATATATGGTCTTCTTGATAATAATATGAAATAAGGAAGATGTAAATGTAGCTGGCACATTGGTGCCTGTTGCTGAGTTCATCTAGGTGTTTCTGACACCTGCCACAGTGTCTGTATTCCCCCATTCTTCCTTTAGTTCTTGCTTCAGGGAGTCTCCTTGTTTAATCTTCAGTAGTTCAGTCTCCCTGCTTTATTCTTTATCTGTTTCTGTGAATCTGAAGCTGGGAGAATAAGGAATTCATTGAAAGCATCAGATCAGTAAAACGTATGACTGCACCATCTTATCTACCTTTTTCTGAGCCCCCGAAGGAAGGAATAACATAAAATTTCATTGTGAACTTTGGAACAAAATTTTCAAGGGAAAAAATATGCCAGGGGCCAGTGGCTCACACCTGTAATCCTAGCTACTCAGGAGGCTGAGATCTGAGGATCGAGGTTCAAAGCCAGCCCAGAGTCTGAGTGAGAGACTCTTATCTCCAATAAACCACCAGAAAACCAGAAGTGGTGCTGTGCCTTGAGAGTAGTAGATCACTCGCCTTGAGCTGAAGAGCGCAGGGACAGCACATAAGCCCAGAGTTCAAGCCCCACAACTGACAGAAAAAAAAACAAAACAAAACAACAACAACAAAAACCTCCTGAATATCCATCTATTTATTTTACTCTGTAAGTAAATCGTATTAGGGGAAGTGGCTTAACAAAGCAGGCAAAATAATGAAATTGGCTCATGCAAGTTTTGAGGGGATATAAAAAGAAATTAGTAAAATAATGTATTGTTATTATTCCAGTGAATATTTTGCTTTAATTGTTGTATTTTTCTCACTATAATACTTGTGTTCCCCTGAAAGTGTGATATTACAAGAGAATGTACTTCTACCTTTCTCTCAATTGGAGTAATCTTATAAACTCTAATATGTATAAAATAAATTCGGGAGTTTTAGCTGATTTTTCAGGGTGTTTATTGGAATTACTTATACTGAAATTTAAGATTGTGTGTGTGACTTTGAGCTTCCTGAAGCTTGTATGGATTTCCATTCTGAGAAATTTGTGAATTGGTAGTTGAATATGAAAACTTAAATTTCAGAAAGATTTTACTTAAAATCTTTATAATTAGTCTGCCAACAATTATGTAAAATACCCAGATATAGCTATTTCCAATGATTTTTATTTTAAAACATAATTAGACTAGAATATTTTTAAAAATCCCTAGGTTATTATATAGACAATCTTATGCTTTGGTGTTAATTTCACTACTATGGGAAGACATACCACTTTACAAGATGTGAAACTTGTAACTAATTTAACTCTGTAGTAATATTTTTCCAGGTGTATTTTGACATGGTTTTAATTAAATTAAATGTAGAAATCTCTCCCTTCTGTAATAAGAGTTGAGCCTCGTGGTTTCCAAACAATAATATCCATTTGCTTTGCAGCATTTGTTCCTTTAATTTAAGCAATATAAGCAAAGAGTATTGATGGCTAAATTGTAAGTTGCCACAGATCAAGTCTTGGCCAGTCATTTGTATCGGTGGACACTTAGATCTTGGCTCTAAACACCTGGCAGCATTCAACTCTAAATAGGAGCATTGAAATGGCTATTCTGTAAGGATGTTTTAATACTGAAAAGAAATGATACTATTCTAGATGATGGCCACAGGGTGTTTTTTTGAATATATTGCTATAAATGTATTTTCATTCTCTATTTTATTTTAATATAATACACACTGTAATGATGTATCTAAAGTTCTGAGTAAGCTTGAAATCTATCTTCTTAATATGTTTTTAAAATACAGTATGTAGTTTTATTCCGTATAGTACAAAACACCACCCAGAAACTAAAACATAAAAAATATGTTTAAAAGTTAAAAAACATGAAATACAGATCAACAGGATCATACATGTATATAATAAAATTTCAGATGTTTTTGACATTTAAAATATACTACTATCTCTCAGTGTAGTTGATCTACAAAGATTAAGAATTCAGTTGGTTGATAACAACCAACAAGAAACAGCCAACAGAAAAAAAATAACTACTTTATATCTATTAAATGGAGAGCTGATGTGATGGAGAAGTCACAAGGAGATACTGGTCCAAATATTAAATTCATTATTGGTGATCAAACATTGGTGATAAGAAAAATTACACATGCTTCATCTTGAGTTGACATTGGTACAAACCCCTCAACCTTTCTCCATGAATTTTTAGAATTAGTAAATAAAAACTACATACATTTTTCAGACAGGTTTATTTTGCAAAGAGAGAGGATTGAATGAATTAAAAATGTGTTAAAAAAAAAAACTAGTCAGCTAGAGATAGGTAATGTGATGGAAGAAGGTACGTAATGTTAGCAAAACATTTACCAAAATGGAAGTAGGGGACCAGCAGAAAAGATATTCTGTGACAAAGCATAATATTTGTGTATGTAGACCTCTAGTTTATGAACAATATCCGATTGTCTCTTTGTTGAACTTTCAGTTTGTCCAGTTTTTTCTGAGAGTAAGTAACATTTTAATCATTTTCATCCTCCTACACATCTTTCTGTTCTTCTCAGACAGATTTGCTACCTTGTAGAAAAGTAAAAGAAATCATTACTTTTAGAAGCTACTGTCAATAAAACTGAACAGAGTGCTATGTGAAACTTAAGAACTCATGCTGTGATACATTTCATTTCACATACAGTCTCTTCTAGCAAGGAGTCATGTGTAAAATAATTTCAAACAGCATGTTATGTAAAATACAGCAACCAGACTAGTTGATAGCAATTCTATTTTTCTCTTATAGCATATACACAGGAGTAGATTAGTCATTGCATGCACAAAAATTCAGAAATATGATTCTCCTTCACCTAACATGGTACCCTGAGTTCATCCCTCAGCCTCATACCTATTGACCAAAGGTGATTAACTTCCCACCACAGCAGCCCATTTTTTAGTCAGTTTTATTATCTTTTATATTCCAGATGCACATAGTGCACCCAGATGTACTCCAGGATAATGTTTTTCCTTTGTGAGCAAATCTCTGTTGATGACGAGTGAATGAGCATTATAATCCCTGCTTTTTATGTTTTATTCATTTGTCTAGCATTTCTTCTTTCTTTTTCTTCCTTCCTTTATTATAATTTGGGGGGGGGGTTAGATTCCAGGTATTGTACTTACAAATTCTCCTTACATGAGTTCTAGCACTGAACAACACGCCTACATCTAACATTTATAAGAGAAAGAAGACCAGTGCCACAGCCAGGAGATTAAAAGCAATAGATGAGGAAATGTTGACAATTTTCAGTGTGATGGTTATGATCTAGCTAGTTCTGTTGACAACTGGGAGAGTCTTAGGTGACTTTTATTTTTGTTGATGATTATCAGTCTTTCCTTATTTCATCAGAATTTAAAAATGATCATGCATTTGCTATTTCTATATTGAAGAAACTCTAATAAAAGACAGAGAAAATTGAAGTCTGAGCCTGTAATTTTAGATTATACTCTGTTGGCTGTATTTTGGATAAAATTAATTTTGAAACACAGCAGAATTCCTTTAAAGTCAAGGTGCCTTTAGGCTGAGTAGATATCTATTTTTGGACAACTCAGAGCTAGTATTGGAAACGTCTTCTGTCATGAGTATCATGGAGAGTTCTAAGTGACCATTTAGTCTCATTATGAAGAATGTCTTTATTCACAATTAAATTAGACTCTTCTATTGTGGAAGTGATCCTACCTTCACATGATTGGCTAGACATAACTTAAGAATGAATGTCTATTTACTACAATTTAGTTCTAAACTCTGTTTGAATGATGTGCTCTGGTTCCAGGCAACTTGGTCCTACAATCCATTTCTTATATTTACTTATATGGCTATGAAACTCAGGGTTGTAAACCACCTTTGACTTTTTTTTCAAATACAATGAAAAAACTGTGGGGGTTTTTTTGTTGTTGTTATTTTGTTTTGTTTTTGGTGCTAGTCCTGGGGCTTGAATTCAGGGCATGGGTGCTTTTCCTGAGCTTTTGTATCAAGGCTAGAGCTCTACCACTTGAGCAATAGCTTCAATTCCCATTAGCACTTCTAGTCACTTGCTGATATAGGGGAGACCCAGATGCACCTACATACAACTCGCATGTCACTATTTCCTCAGCCTTTTGGAGTCATTTCCAGTAATGCGTAGCAATCCACTAATGAAGCTTGCTCAAAAGAAACAAGAAAAACTGCATACAATCGTCTCCCAGGAACATCAGAGTCTAAGTTTACTGAGAAACTGGCATTCATTAGAAACCATTTGCAATGTCCAAGACATTTCCAGTGTCTGTGGTGGTCTTCCATGTGGGGTCAGAGAGGCAGCCTGTCTGCAGCAGCTTCTATGTGGGTAGATGATTTTACAGAGGGACCAAAGTGAAGTCTCTCACCTCTGCCAGAGAAAACCCCACATCCAAGGGAAAGACCTGACCCCCTCTCCATCTGACTCATCTATGCCCTTCTTTCCCCCATAAAAACCAAGGACTTCACCTTTGTGTTCCTTCATCCAGAGGAGCTCCCATCACCTCAGGAATGTTCTTCTTAGACCTTCACCTGGCTGCCTCTGGCATTATTTACCTTAAGTCACTTCCCTGAGAATCTTTGCTGATAACTCATCCCTTGAATTCCTCAACACCAATCTCAATCCCCTTACCAAAGTATCCTCAGAGCTTGTGGAAATCAGAGCAGGTTCTCTTTATATGGAGACTAAACATCCTGGGCCACCTTTAAACTCCCAGGTGTGTTTGTTCAAGTCCAGCCATGTGGAACTCAACCTATGCCAGCTAGACCCACTGGTGGGGCTAGACCTCTAAGCATGCTGAGTGTGTAAGGCCAACGGGACAAACTACACTATTTTATGAAGAATTTCAAGTCAGAATAACTTGCAGGTTGTGGCATGGATATTGATAGCAGATTTTCCTTAAACAGATTTGTATGAGAGCTGGCAGGAAAAAACAAAAGCAGACCAAAGATTTAAAAAACTTACATTTTTGTCCAGGGACATAGCATGTGTACAATGGTAGTTATGGGGGTTATGACAGATTAGAACTATTAATAAGGAGCTAGAAAGATACAAAGTTACTTTGAGGGCATTTCAGCCATCAGCAAGATTCATTTATGGTGGCCTCAAGAGAGTAAGTGTGCAAACTCCTTCCTATGACTTGCTTGAGTAAAGATCTCTGGGTTCCTGGTTTCCTAAGCTACCTGGGGAATTGGCTATCTGGGGAACTGGCTGTCTGGGGTTCTCTTCCTTGTGTTCAGCCATCATGGAGGCTCTCATGGACTGCAGAATCTAAGGCTCAAACACACCCTGGTAGAGCAGTTCATGCTGAGGGCAGACATTGATAATCACTTAGTGCTGGTTGGGCAGGAATGCAGAAGGAATGTGTTCAGGAGTCACGGAAATGTGTCCAATGACATCAAAGGAAGGCCGGAGTGACCAAGCAGTCCATGACAGTCGAATTAAATTTATCATTGATTGATTGATGATTGATTGTATCAGCGTTCGAACTCAGAGCTTTACACTTGCTCAACTTTCTTGTACTGCTAGAGCTCTACCACTTGATCTATGACTCCAGTCAGCTTTTTGCTGGTTAAACATACATTTTTGCCCCTTACGAGCTTCACACCCTGGTCTTCTGATCTCAATCACCTAAGAAAAGAGAATTAGAGACATGTATCTCTGTGCCTGGCTGAGTTTATCGCTTATTTTTACTGTTATTTCTCACAGTGGTTGGTTGCAACTGCTCCATTATCCTTTAACTTCATCTTACATCATATTTTGTTAAATTATGCTATTTTCCAAAGACTATCAGCATATCTTACATGGAATAAAATATTACTCTTAGGAAATTTAATGTTGTCAAAAAACCCAGTTTTGAGTTATTTGTGCCAGGAAGCAGCAGTTCCTGTGTATAATCTTAGCTACTCAGGCATCTGGGCTCTGAAGATTGAGATTTGAAGCATGTACAGGCAAGAGATCCAGGAAACTCTCATCTCCAACTAACTTACATAAGGTTGGAGCTGGAGGTAAAGCTGGAGCTCATGTTGTAAAGTGAAAGCTTGAGGATCTGAGTTCAAGACTAAGTACCAGCATGCACACACACACACACACACACACACACACACACACACACACACACACACACACACACACACACACACACACACACTATTTGAAATTGTTAGCAGTTTTTGAGGACCTGTTTCAGGCTCTCTCCTGTGAATTTCTAATAAACAATTGAACTTTTCCTGACAAATTTTCAGAGACAATATTTATATTTTTAAAATTATAGATATGTAACATAACCGTAGTGAAAAAATGTGTTCTAAAATCCTTATCACTAATTGGTAGGACAGTCATAACTCAGACCTACTTGAAATTAAATTTGATCTTAAGTTTCTTTTCTTTTTCTTTTTTCTTTTTCATGTTGGTTGAGGCTTGAATTCAGGGCCTGGGCACTGTCCCTGAACTTCTTTGACTCAGGTTAGCACTCTGCCACCTGAACCACAGTGCCACTTACTGGCTTTTTCTGAGTTGATTATTGGAGGTAAGAGTCTCACAGACTTTCCTGCCTGGGCTTGCTTTGAACTGTAGTCCTCAGATTTCAGCCTTCTGAGTAGCTAGGATTACAGTAATAAACCACCAGCACTGCACTCAAATTTCTTAAGATTAATTTTTGAAAAAAATCTTTTAAAATTTCTTAATTTCCTGTCCATTTGGGCCAACATTACCCAATAATAATATGTGAGCCAGACTGGTAATTTAAAATTTTACATTAGCCACATTTAAAATTTTTAAAGTAGATGATAAAATTAATTAAAACATCTCTTTCTCTCTCCTCTCTCCCTCCTTTCTTCCCGCCCTCCCTCCCTCCCTCCCCCCTCTCTCCATTTCTCTCTCCCTCCCCCCTCCATCTCTCTCTCCCTCTCCCTCTCTCCCTCCCCCCCCTCTCTCCTTGTCCTAGAACTTGAATTTACAGTCTAGGCACTGTCTCTGAGCATTTTTGCACAAGCCTAGCACTCTATCACTTGAGCCACACTCCACTTCTGGCTATTTGGTGATTAATTGGAAATAAGAGTCTCAGAGACTTTCTTGCCCCTTCTGGCTTCAAACTGCAGTGTTACCATTTCAACCTGCTGAGTAGCTAGGATTATAGAAATGAACCACTTGTGCCTGGCTAGTGTATATTTTCTTTAAGCCAAAATATATCTGAAATAGTAACAATTTAGCATATAGTTACCATAACTGTTTTAATAAAATTTGTTACAGCTTTTTAAGATGTATATATATGTATATGTACACCCCCCACATATATATATACATAAACACAAATATATGCACCTGTCTGATATATATATATATGTATATGCATGTTTATATACATGTATCTGTGTATACAAAACAATTCATTATAATTAGGAGATATCATCTAAACCATGAAAAGTAAAGGAAATTTATTGTGTACTGCTTCAGAATAATAATTGAATGAAATAATATGAAATCATTACAAAAACTGGTAGGTACTGTCTTTTTCTTTCTTTCTTTCCTCTTGTGTGTGTAAGAAAGAAAACAACAGAACTCAAACCAAAATCAACAGAGAGCTCATCCATTACAACCTTAACTGTTGAACACATGCCCACATGCAAATATCTTAGACTTCTGAATGTGACAGAAACAAAATTGTTCTTTAATTGAATGGATCCTCCTGGTGCTCTTGTTATCTGTATCTAAACCCAAGACTGAGAAAGAGGATAACCAGCTTATAAAGAGAGTCAATTGACTTGAATAATGAAAAGAAGATATATATGAGTATGAATAAGGAGATGAGAGGGAAGGGATGGTAGGGGAAAAACAAAGGAGGAGGCAACAATGCTTGATAAGAAATGTACTCATTACCTTGCTCGTGTGATTGTAACCCCTCTGTACAGTATTTTCACAATAAAAAACTTATTAAAAAAGAAAAAACTATAAGTGAAAAGAAGTTGCAAATAAGGTGTATTAATTACCATGTCACCTAACAACCATCTCTAAATTTTAATGATTTAAAAAATAGCAATCATAATTATTTCATTATTATCAAAATTTATGTTTATTATTTTATCACTAAATTTGTTGTTTGAATAGTGTTTTGAAGCCATAAATAAATCTAGTGTCCATATTATTTTAGAGTGGCTAATTTCGGCAGGAAAATCTATTTCCCAGATGACTCACACATTTAAAAAAAAATCTTTGGATAGGAAGCACTGCGTCGGTTCTCCCCTGTGAGGGGTTTTCTACACACTGATTTAGTTTGCTTACCATAGAACTGCTGTGTTCTGAATGAAGATTTCAGGAAAATTGGAACAAAACACATTTCTGTTAATAACTAGCTTTGGAAGCCTCCCGGAGCCTTTTCTGTTTTTGTCACAGTCTTACCCAGATTTTCTGTAAGGAAAACAGATTTTACTTTCTGATAAGAATGTCAAGTTTCTTGTAGGATAAAGAAGTGGAGTGCAAATAGTGTAGAAATATTTGGAAAAATACAATCTGCCACACAATAAAATAAAGACCAACAATAAATTTTAAAAAATACTCACTGACCAGGGTTTGATAAACTTCTTTGTGTGAGTGGGTCTAGATTTTAATTTACATGATCAATTCTTCTTTCTACATTTTTATTAACATCAATTAGGTGAACAAGAAGGCTTCATTTTGACATTTGTAAATGTTCATACAGCATGCCTTGATCAGACCCATTTCCCAATTCTTTATTCTCCTTCTTCTCTTCCCAAATCAATGTCAACAAAGCTTTGTGTTCCATTTGTACATGCAAGCCTATATTGACCATATTTACCTTCTATAGCCATTTAGTTCACCTTGCCTCCTTTAACTAGTGCCCACACCCAGGAAAGGACCTATTTATATTCATCTCATTCGTTTTTAGTGTATGTTACTTGTTCAAAGATGTGCTACCTTGATTATATCATATATGGCTATACAGATATGTGTAGAGATATATATGTAAAACAGGCTAGACTCTTTCCTTACCCTCTCTACTCCCTCCCACTATCCCTATTATCCAACAGCTTGCAGTGAGTTGCAGTTCACCATGTTCATTCACTAATGCAAAATATTTCAATGTCATTCATATGCTTTCTTTTTATTCTCCCCACTTCTAATAATATTCCTATCATTAAAAGTGATATATATGTATATATATATATATATATTACTTATATTTGATCTTATATGTGTTTGCTTATATGTTAATCTTTTGGGTCCACCATCCACATTTAAGAGAAAATATATGAACTCTGCATTCACCTGGGTTTCTTCCCTTAACATGATTATCTCCATTATATGTTTTCTTCCAAAGAACATATTTTTATTTTTATTTGTGGCTCCATTGAATACATATCACATTTTCTTGATCCTCTCATCAGTTGTAAGGAAGATGAACTGTTTCCATAGCTTGCCTACTATGTATAGTGCCACAATTAGCATGTATGTGCAGTTGCCTCTATTATTTTCTGATTTACATTCCTTTACATAAGTACCCATGAGTGATAACAGTGGATTACCTAATAGTTCTATTTTCATAGTGTTTGTAGTACCTTACATCCTGTTTCAACCACATATTAGGGGTCCATTTTCCCTGAAGCTTCACTCACATTTGTGTTGTGTTCTTCTTGATGGCTTTTCTGACTGTGATGGAATATCAATACCATTTGGGTTTGCATTTCCTTTTTGATTAAGGATATGGAGCATTTCTTCATGCATGTATGGAACATTTATACTTCATATTGTGGATAGTGTCTGTTCAGTTCATTTGCCAATTTATTGGGTTGCTGATTCATTGGGTGTTTAGTTATTTAAGATCCTTATATATTCTTATAATTAATCTCTTTTCACATATATAGCTGACAAAGATTTTTTTTATCCTAGAATCTGTCTCTTTAGTCTAATGAATATTTCCTTTGCAGTGCAAAAGCTTGTTTGTTTGATGCAATTCCCCTTGTTAATGCTTGTTATTATTTGCTGAGCTGTTGGAATTCTCTTCAGGAAATTACTGACTGTATCCACATGTTCCAATGTTTTCCTGTATTAGTTCAATGTTCCAGGACTTACATTAAGATCTTTAATCCATTCTGAGTTCATATTAATACAGGTTGAAAGACCTATATTTAGTTTAAATCTTCTATAGGTGGATATCCAGTTTTCTCATAACTGTATGTTGAAGTTATCTTCTTTCACACACACACACACACACACACACACACACACATACATATTTCAGTTCTTCTGTTAAAAATCAGGTGCTATAGGTTCATTGATTTATTTCTAGGTTTTCAAATCCATACTATTAGATTTTGTGTCTGTTTTGGTGCCAGTGCTATGCTGTTTTGGTTCATTTGACTCTGTAGTATTATGTGAAGTCAGTGTTGTGAAACTTTTAGTTTTTATTTTTCTTTTTTAAATTTAATTTTATTGTAAAGGTGATGTACAGAGGGTTACAGTTCCATAGTAAGGTAATGAGTACATTTCTTTCCAAACAGTGTGGCCTCCTCCCACATTTTCTCCCATTTCCTCCCCCTCCCCGCCCTGCCACCCCTCCCCACCAAGTTGCAAAGTTCATCTCAAATATAGTGTCATGTTAATATTACTGTTTCATTGGTACACCCTTTGTCCTTTTTCCCACCATATCTGTTATTCCCCTTCCCTTCCCCAAGTCAGATAAACAAATACACGAAACACTTGCTTTTTTCTTTCTTTCATCCTTTTTTTTCATTTCTTTCCTTCTTCTTTCTTTTTTTCTCAAGCTTGCTTTAGCTATTTGGGATCTTTGTGCTTCCATATGAATTTTAAGATTGATTTTTCTATAACTCTGAAATAGCATGATTTTGATGAATATTACATTGAATTTGAAGGTTGCTTTTGATAGCAAAAACTTTTTTTTTTGTCAGTCATGGGGCTTGAACTCTGGGACTGGTGCTGTCCCTTAGATCTTCAGCTCAAGGCTAGGGCTTTTACCACTTGAGCCACAGGGCCACTTCTGGTTTCTGGTGGTTTATTGGAGATAAGAGTCTAGCGGACTTTCTTGCCCAGGCTGGCTTTGAACTGTGATCCCCAGATCTCAGCCTCCTGAGTAGCTAGGATTACAGTGATGAGCCACCAGCTAGTAAAACCATTTTTATGATATTAAAATTTCATGAGCATGAGACTTGTTTCCCACTCCTGGTATCTTCCTCAACTTCCTTCTCCAATATTACATAATCTTCATTGTAGCTGTCTTTCATCTTTTTAGTTAAGTTTATTCCTACCTAATTTCTTTTTGAGGTTACTGTTTTCTCTTGTTATGTGCTAGGCACCTATTTAACCACAGGTGAAACAAATAGAAAAAATTTGTCTTACCTATGAAGAAATAAAATAAAGATATAGATAAGAGCCGGGTGCCAGTGGCTCACGCCTGTAATCCTAGCTACTCAGGAGGCTGAGATCTGAGGATCGTGGTTCAAACCCAGCCCGGGCAGGAAAAGTCCGTGAGAGTCTAATCTCCAATAAACCACCAGAAAACCAGAAGTGGTGATGTGGTTCAAGTGGTAGAGCACTTGCCTTGAGCTGAAGAGCTGAGGGACAGTGCTCAGGCCCAGAGTTCAAGCTGCAGGACTGACCTGCCACCTCCCCCCCCAACAAAAAAAGAAAAGACATGGAACAAGAAAGAGCTTCGTAAGCTATACTTAGTGTGTTAAATATTGTTCCTATATATTTTTTATTGTGAAAATAAAGTATAGAGGAGTTACAATTACTTGGACTAGATAATGAGTACATTTCTTATCAAGCAGTGTTGCCTCCTCTTTGTTTCTCCTTCCCCTCCCTTCCCATACTTCCCCCATCTCCCTCCACCCTGATCCTCCCCCCTCCACCACCAAAGTTGTGAAGTTCATTTTTCAACATAACGACTTGTACATCTCATTGTTGCAATGGGTCCACCTGTATCCCTAGTTAAAAGATTTGTTTTTTCCCTTCCCCTCCACAAATTATACCAACATCAAATACAGTGAAAGCAAGGGTTATACCATGGGGTAGGAACATACAAAGCAACATAGAAATCATCTTATAAATATGTTAGAAACAATTGCATGAAAGAAAAAAGAAATTTAATACTTATCTTGGGGTTTATTCCCCTAAAATCAACTTGTTTGACCTTTTCTGCTTGACTCAGACATATACTAGTTATTGCAAATAAGGGAAACAGTCACAAACAAGACCATACTAAAGCTACCAGCACAACTATGTTTATTGCAGCATTATTTACCATAGCTAAGATATGGAACCAAGCCGGGCGCTGGTGGCTCACGCCTGTAATCCTAGCTACTCAGGAGGCTGAGATCTGAGGATCGCGGTTCAAAGCCAGCCCAGGCAGGAGAGACCGTGAGACTCCTATCTCCAATAAACCACCAGAAAACCGGAAGTGGTGCTGTAGCTCAAGCGGTAGAGCTCTCACCTTGAGTTGAAGAGCTGAGGGACAGCACCCAGGCCCAGAGTTCAAGCCCCACGACCGACAAAAAAAAAAAAAAAAAAGATATGGAACCAACACAGATGCCCCTCAGTAGATGAATGGATCAAGAAAATGTGGTATATATACACAATAGAATTCTCTGCCTCCATTAGAAAGAATGGCATTGCCCCATTTGTTAGGAAATGGAAAGACTTGGACAAAATTATATTAAGTGAAGTAAGCCAGACCTATATATGTTTTATGCGAGGAACACATATGGAAATAATACATTGGCTGCTTTTTGAGTAAATAGAGAAGGGGCAGGTAACAGGATGTGCAAATATGAAGATCCAATAGGAAGAGAATTCAGCATTTTTGGAAATATGTTTTCTAAGTGGACATGACTTGTGCCAGAGCAGTAGCATGAATTTGGTAAGGAATTTGTTACATTGAGAAAAGAGAATCAAAATGTAGATTTTTTTTGGCTTAGATATTTATTGTGAGAGTAAGAAACAATTAAGGACAATTCCTTAATTGGAAGGTAAGAAACAATTCATGAAAATTCCTTAATTGGAAGGCAATAACTTATGATAAATCTTTAATATTAAAATTACATTAGAGTGCTGCAAGATGAAGCTGATTAACTAGGAAAGGATTAATGTAGAAGATGATGGACTAATAATAAAGGTAATTGTGAAAGTGAGTAATGCTGTTATGTGGGACATAATACTCTAGAGAGAAGATATGTTATTTGCAGATGATGTGAAACAAAAAATACCTAGAATGTTCTAGAAGAAAGCTAGTTTGGCAGTATGAAGAGGCAAAGAGGTCTCAAGGAGTGAGAAATGGGTATCTCATAACCAGGAGCCATAATATTCAGTGCCCTGAATGACCATGAAAGAAATGTAGTCTTTTATTCCAAATGAAATAACAGGTTCGTAGATCAGTGACATAAAACCAAATTATACAAATATGTAAAGATTTATAATTTTCTGTAGTAAAAAACAAAGTGAAATTGAAACAGAATAGTAATATAGAGATCATTGAAGAGGCTATTGCTATATCTCAGATGATATTGACTATTCGTTACTTGGACACTAGAATTAGTAAAAAGAAAAAAGAGGGTTCAGAAGTGGAAACACTTTAGACTGTGTGGTTATATGAAAGGCGTGTCAGGGATCACTCGGATGTTTCCTGTTTTGCTCTATCTTTGGCAGAATGTATATAATAATTGGTGATATAAAATTGACGTTTGCTGAATTTTATTGAAAAATACATGTGACTATTACTGTGCCTTACTTGGTATTCTTTTAGAAATGAGACATATATATTACCTGGAACTAAGCTTCTCTCTAGATATGATTCTCATAGCAATATCAAAGTCCAAATCATTCACTTAGTTTTGGACCAAGGATGAAGGGCTATTTTAGCTCCAGATGTGATACTTCTATCACAATCTTCTATGATAAATGAGGCTTTTGTTGGAATTACATGACAACTCTCTTCTCCCTTCATTCAGATGCCTGGTACACTCCTTGAAAGCCATCTGGAAATAACTGACTAACAATTCTGCTGCTTATGGACACTGCGCTCCAGTCTGCTTATGAAGATTTGCATGGTTGAAAGCATGTGGATTTTTGTGTGTGTGTTTGAAACAGACTAGAGGAACCAACTTCTCCCTATGGAGTGGGGCACTAGGGTAGGAGTTAAAACTGTTAAGCACCGCTACTAGAATGATTCATTTTCTGTTGCACTTTGATTTAGTTTTTGTCTTAAACACTGTTTAAGAGCTTCCTATGACTGATTAAAACTTCTGAGAGCTAGCCATATGACAAGTCTTTCTTGTGATGGTAGTGTTAGACATGGTACTGTCAACAAAGTAACCCTTTTACTGGCTACAGACCAGATTACCCTTATGACAGCACAAGGGATTTGGATAACTTAGAATCATTCCAAAGATATTCAAGCAGCTTCACAGGACCACTGCCAACACTGGATGAAGAAATGCTCCACTCAGGATCATTTCAGAGGGCTTACATAGGCCTTGCATAAAGAAAGGTTTCATAATTGGTTCAAGCACAGTACTTCATGTGTATGAATGGCAGTCATGAAATTGGTACAAACATTCTTATTGCCCACCTCTTCTGGCTGTTCTGCTCAATTTTTCATCCAATACAACATAGCCTCCTGTATTTGTCTCGGTCTCTGCTGTGTAGCAACATGATCCCTAATAAAAGATTCCTTTTGAGGGGGTCTTCTTCACTATTTTTGATTTGCTTAATACATAGAGTGAGATGAAATAGTAATACAAAGAGGAGAAAGCACAATAATAGTCACAGGATGGCAATGGTTTGGCAAGTCAGTGGAGATGACAAAAGACAGTGGACATGTTGAGAAAGCTGAGGAATGACAAAGAAGAGGGTCTGTGACTCTCAGTTTTTAAAGTTTCCACTCCCTAAGGACTAATGGGTCATGACAACCAAGGTAAAAGAGCTACAATGTGAAGATCAAGGATCCAGACTTATAGTGATTGACAGCTATTGATACTATCTGTTATCTGCAGCCATGGGTCCCCATGATTATGACTTAAGTGATTGACAGCTATTGATACTATCTGTTATCTGCAGCCATGGGTCCCCATGATTATGACTTAAGACCTATAACACGACCTTGATCTGACTATTGCTGCAACCAGCCGCTAAGGATGACACCAGTGGCCAAATGCCGGTTAGGCCACTAGCAATAAGAGCTCAGAGAATTAAGCCTCTACCTTGAGTACCCATAGGCATGACTCTGCCCTCTAAAATCTGGAGGCACAATCTTCTAGTTCTTAAAATTCGGAGTTATGTCCTGGGAGAAAGATCAAATAATCTTGTGATCATTGTTTTGCTGAAAAGTTCCTACTTTGGCCAGGTGGCTTGGCCCTTGTTAATTACATTTTATTTACACACATCCTTTTCCGGAGCCCCTCAATTAAGACATCCTGTTAGAAGCCCTTTGAAATGTAGTTACATTCAGGTAATTATGCCTCATCCTTTATGCAGACTGTGAAGCTGGGCTCAGGCAATGCTAGCTAGCAGAGGGAACCCGGCCTGTTGGGTTAGGTATAAAAAGGGAGCAGCCTGCCTGCTCTGTTGGTTTGATTGCCGGAAGTTTTGGATGATGGCGCACTCTTCTGCAGAAGTTAGCTTTGCCTTGCTGAGTTCCTTTCAAGTTGGTGTCCTTATTCCTACATGACACCACAACATCCTGTACCATTTATTCCTAACAGTGCCTCCTTTGTAATTCCAGCTCATAAGACTTGGTTAACAAGAGAACAATTCTTCCAACACTAGAAAAACTTCTCCTTGCCTGTTTATCCTTTCTAAGTGTAGCAAAAGAATCCAGATTTTCCTAAATTCTTTGTCTAAGTTTTCCTCTGTACAATGTGTTTTAAAAAATGTAAAAATGATACACTGAGGGCTTAGTTACATGAGTCAACTAATGACTACATTGCCTTATGAAGAGTGTCACTTCCTCCCCATTCTCTCCCAGTTTTTCTCTCCTGACTTCCCTCTCCCCAAAGTTGTATAGTTCATTTCCAACGTAGTGTCTAGTGAGTATCACTGCTGAATTGGTTCACCCTTTGTCCCACCATTTCTGTGCTTCCGCTTCCACTCCCCAAATTAGATAACTTTATGTATAAGACAAAGGGCACAGAAGTAAAAAAAAAATGACAGACGGGAATAAACAAAAAATAAAACAATGGAAAGAAGGAAAGAAAAAACAAAAGTACCACCAACAGTATAATTACAAAACCTGCATATTTCTTGGAGAGATTTTCTTGATTCATAATTAGTTTGTCTATATGTCATTGTTCTATAACAGTACAGAATCATCACTTTGGAAAATAGTATTAAAATTTACGAACATCTTTAGAAAAAATGTAGACGTTGTACAATTTACCACAAATGATTGGTAAAATAGTGACTATTTTCTGTTGTTCTCTTTGTCTTCTGTTTTCCAAGAAGATTAGTCAATAGTCTGGAGTAAACCCCTGCCATTGGCTTAATGAATGTGGGGGACATTGCACCATGTTCCAATGCTTATAGAAATAATCAGTTAGAAAGGCAAATGATGAATCAGGAAAATGAGGGATAAGACCTAGAGGAAGAATTTCCTTTGGCTATGAATTTAGAGAATTTATCTTTTGTAATAGGAGATAAGGCATCAGACAAGTACATTTGTAGAATGTAGGTGGGTGGATAAATACGTGCTTGGAGCTAATGGAAATTCTCTTGTTTACATTCATTTTCTCAGTAAACTAGGAAGAAAACATCACACCAGAGAGTCATAATGGTAAGAAGATTTGGTAATTTGATGATAAACAAAGGATAGGAAATAGTCATTTAGAAATGTAGGAGAATAAGTGGGCAGAACAAATATTCCATTTCTACAAAACAGCGTAACTTCAAAATGGATGGCTTTTCTTTCCTTTCGTCATATTTAATCATGGGCTGATGATTGTGTCAACTCCAGAGTTGGAATCAAACATACTTTTATTTTCATCAAGTAAGTGTGATGAAGTAGGAGAGGAAATGACACAAATGCCTCTCGAAGGAAATGATGATAAAGATGGGCAATTATACAGTCATCCTTTAGTGTCTGTGGAGAGTGGCTAACAAAATCAGTGAATGCTCATGGGGAATATTTGTGTATCTCCTATTTAAATCACATGTATAATTTAATCTGTGCCTTACTTAGACTACTTCCAAGAACATAAATAGTATGTAAATAATGGGCCTGTTATATAAATACTTGTTATTCTATTTTGGGAATAATCATTTAAAAACCAGTCTATACATGCTCTAACATGCCCAAATTTTAGAAATACTTTTATTTACTTTATTAAATCGAGGGATATGTAACTCACAGATAGGGCAGGCTGATGTAAGTAAAATTTATTACACTTGGTTATGATTTAGACTGTCAACACATTTTATTTTTAAATTATTCTTTATCTCAAGTTCATAATTGTATTTGGCACTTTCAGCTTGAAGTTTCAAGGTACTAGCTTTCATATTTAAGCCCTTATGCCTCATAGAATTGATTATTGTGTGTGATATGAAGTAATGATCCACTTTCTTTTTTTTTCTAGTAGAATATGTCTAGAGTACCAGTTTTAAATTCTTTCTACTATGATTACTTTTGTGTGTATTACTGGTCTTGAGGTTTGAAAACTGTCCCTAAGCTTTTGTGCTACCACTTCAGCCATAGATCCACTTCCAGCTTTTTAGTAGTAGGAGGTAAGAGTTTCTGTCTGCCTTCAGACCATGGTCCTCAGATCTCAGCCTCCTGAGTAGCTAGGATTACCGGTGTGAGCTACTGGCATCTGGCTTCATTCAGTTTTTTTTTTTTAATATCACTTGCATTAGCAGTTGCTATTTAATTAGAGTTGCAAAAATTCTACTCATCTCTATCAAACTATTCATATTTAAGTACAGATACCATGCACACTTTTTACTACAATTTATGATAAATTCCCATACTTAGTTGTGCAAGTCAGTGCACTTTATTCTCCTTTAGTATTGTGAATTATTTGTGTGTGTGTGTGTGTGTGTGTGTGTGTGTGTGTGTGTGTGTGTGTGTTTGTACTGATACACGGGTTGGAACTCTGAGCATTATGCTCTCACTTGATCTATTGCTCACAGAATACACTCTGCTACTTGAGCCACACTTGTAATCTGGCATCAGCCTGCCCTATCTGTGAGTTACACACCCCTTGATTTAATAAAGTAAATAAAAGTATTTCTAAAAAGTTGGGTATGTTAGAGCATGTATAGACTCGTTTTTAAATCATTATTCCCAAAATAGAATAATAAGTATTTAATCTTCTTTAATATGAACATGTCTCTTCATCTATTGAAATGTTCTTTACTATATTTTATTAACACAGCTTGCTACATAAAGATTTTGCACAAATATCATATATTTAGAAAGACAATCCTTGCCTACTTCTTCAGAAGTTCCCACCCCTGTCATGGAAGCCATTATAAATCATAAGCATTATAAATAATACAATTTCAGCAAAATAAAATGCAGTCTTTTCTTCTTTAAAGTAAAGCATACTACCAAAATTTATCCTTCAATTTAAATCAATAAAATTAATTAGAAAATAAACGTAATTGTTTATTAAATTATCCTTTGATAATTTAATTTGTATTGCTGAGCAAACAGCACCTAGCTTCTGTGTGCTTCAGTTACTACCCATTTACTCTTCACTCTGGATCAACATGAACTTTGTTCAAGCTATTATAGCTCAACAACTTTAGAATGATTCTTGACTCATAGGATTAAATATTTGGGGTCCTTTATATGCCCAGAAGGTGTCTCCCTACAAATGATCACAATAATGAGTACGTGTTAATGACACTGATATACTAGATGCACTTGAAAACTCTTACTTTTAAATAAGTGAATGTCTGAATGAGTGCATGAATGAAAAGGAGAAAAAAAATGAATCAGGGATCTTTGTACTGTTTTCAGTTTCACTTGCTTTCCAGCTGCTTCTCCTGAGCTGCTCACCTAGTAGGTGAGCAGGATAGGGGGAGAATAACCTTTATGACCTCTATGATGTCAGTCAGTCTGTATAACTTCAGCTTCTAACTCTGATCTCCATTCAGACAATGCCAATTAGTGGAAGGGAGAATAGAAGGGGTGGAGAGTGATATCGGGATATTTAATAGCATGGCTATAGTCCTGAAAAGGATTCCCACCCTACTGTTTCTTTCCCCAATTGCTCATTCTCTCTCTTAGTGAGTCTGCTCTATAGGTCTCTCTCTCATTTATGATGCCAGAGGACACTTCCACCACCCCATTCTCTCTCTCTCATTCTTTCAGACATACAGGTGGTAGCTGTTCCATGGCTACTGTCCCAGATTCCTACTCACTCCCCTGTGGGTCCTCTACACTCTGCCCATGCTTTGGTAATTAGTCTCTTTGTTTACAAATCCTCTTCAAATTATCCCAATTTGCTGTGCCATCTGCCTTCTGTTACTACTGTGACAGATACACCCTCAATTCTACTGGTGCTCTGCCAATGCAAATGTTAAAATAAGGAAAAGGAAGAAGCATCTTGGTAGACATAGTAATAGTTTCCATGCATTTCTCTACTCTTTTGCTACTCTGATTAGTTGTAACTTCCATTGCAGTGTACACAAAATCTAATGTATTAAGAAAGCTCAAAATAACTCAAGAGATCATAAAATCTCACTCACTATTTTCTAGATAGGGAAACAGGGATACTGTGTGTACCAGCATTGTGTGCAATAGCCTATAGGCATTTGGCAAGTTCAATGTTATGTTGTCTGGCTCAAAGCTCCACAAATTTTGTCTGTGTCCATCATGAACTCTATTCTACTTTGCAGACGGATTCTGACACTTCTTTGCTCCAGACATCCTATAGTCATCCATCTTTATTCAGAGCTAATATCAAATTCTACAACATGCTCTCTCTTTTATTATTTTAGGGGCCTGAACATTCTTTCCTTTTCTAATTTTTCTCAATCTACCTTGTATTCTTTCTTTTTAGAGAACTCAGGAATAATTCTTTTTTTTTTTGTTTTAGAAAACACTCACCTCCTGTGTGCTTGTGGATCATGATTATAATCCTAGCTATTCAAGAGGCTGAGAACTGAGGATCATGGTTCGAGGTCAGTCTGAGCAGGAAAGTCTGCAAAACTCTTATCTCCAATTAACAACTAAAAGCTGGAATTACAGCTATAGCTCAAAGGATAGACCACTAGCCTTTAGTAAAAAGCTCGAGGACAGTGCCCAGACACTAAGTTCAAACACCAGCGCATCCCCGTAACCCCCAAAATATCATTCGCCAATAGTCGCATATCCTTGGAAGTGCAATGTTGTCTTACTAATCATAAGATCTTCCTTAAATGCATACTGTAACAGAGCTCTGACTATTGTATATTCTCTGCTCCTTTGTTCCCTTATTCATTTAAATCTATGCCACTTTTCATCTTATTATATACTAAATGGAGAATTTAATCATTTATTTTAGATTTTTCTTATCAAATGCAAACATTCTCATTAAAGATTAGGGATCTGATTTTGTTTTATTCTTGCTCTGTACATTGTCAAATCCCTGGTTCCTATAGTCTTTAACACATAGGACAGGGTGGAGGCATAGTTCAAATGGTAGAGCATCTATCTAACACGTAAACAGCCTTAAGTCCAAATCCCAGTATCATATATACATAGATTTTTAGCCAACTGAAATATAATCAAACAAGTGAGAATGTGGAGATACTGTCTGTTACATTTATTAATATATTATTGTTGGACATACTGATGACAAAACAATGTTAAGATAAATCAATGCTGACTTCCTTGCTATACATTTTTTACACATATGTCTAATATTATCAAACTAATTAGGATATAAAGATTGGAGATGATACAGAAAATACATATATTTTCCCCAGAGAAATACAGGAATAAAGATTTTATTTTTCATTGTAATACTCAATGTACATATAGTGTATCAAAGAGCAAAGTTTTATGGCTTGAAAGCATATTTCTTGGAAATAAAATTGAGTACTGGTAATAATGTTGTACAAAGTTGAATATGCTGACATTCACATCAATGTTGACATTGTACCTCAAATACCTCAAAACAAACCTATCATCTAAGTATTTAAAATTCTTCTCTTCATAATATGATTTGTCATATTTTAATAATTATCAAAAAGCTTATTTTAGTTTTTAAATTTCTGCATAATACCTCAATAGATTATTGAAATTTTAGAGAATGCTGTTTTATTTACTTTTTTAACTTTTGGTCTTAATGTCATTTTAAGCTAAACAAAGTTGATAATACAACAATTTCACATATGTATACATATATATATATATATATATATATTTCAAGTAAATTTTCTCCAAGTTAATATTATATCAGTTTTGTTTTCTTTTTATTTTCCCTTTCTTCTTTTACTTTCCTAAATCTATTCAAGTCATAGAGGGATGCTTCAGTACTTGGAATTAAAGACAATCTACATAGTAAAGTATAAAAAAGCCAGGGTTAAACAGAAATGTTGTTATTGATTATTCCAAATGAGTACATATAATCTTATCTCTTCTTATTTAAATGTGATTAGGAAAGACATTGAAATATCATTTTTCAATGATGATAATCTTGAGGGTAAATTTTAAGTTACATCTGTTAATGTCTCTACTCTGTTAATGCACTGAACTCTTCAATTATACTGTGCTGATTACAGTTAAGGAAATAGTCTTTTTAGACTCTCTCTGGGTAATTGTCATGTTTTTGGGAGAAAATGAGTATCTGAAAACCATGCTGTGCCCAGCCATGCATAAGAGAAAAGCCACTTTCTGATGAACTCAAGTTTATTACCAAATGTCATACAAGTTCATGTCTGCCTGTTCTTGCTCTGTTCAATCCATCTACTATTAAGCTTCACCTGATGCCCCAAATAAAAGAAATCACCTCTAGTTAAGACTATCCTCTGTCTTTGCTTAACTACTGTTTGCACAGCTAGATCTCATACAGTGGAGTTTTTCAATGCTAGATAAAATATCTCTTGACGATTGCTAAAAACCACAGTGGAAGACATTTTTCTCTGAGTACCAATATTACTTTTAATATTTAAACAACATACAACAGTTAGATGGAAAAAGACAAGTGTCATATTTAACAATGGATAATTTTGCTTTATGTTACAATGTGCATCACAAAGGGAGTATCATGAAATTCAAGTTGGCTGGAATTTAATGGAATAGCATTTCTTTTAGTCACTGTTACTGCCTCTAAAATGTTACTTTCCTTAGCTACTTTATTTGTTCCAGACTCTCTAAAGAGAGCTTAAATTTAGTTTTGAAAGTTAGAGTTTTTTAAGAAGAATGTTTCAAAGTATTTGTAGCAGATTAATACATGTGAGAGGCCACTGTGAGAAAGGAGATCTCCTGTGTTAAATGATTTCTAGTTCAAAAGGATTCATTTACTTCATGCCATTTGCACTAAACATGCCTCATAAAGATGAAGTAATTCATATAAACAGTCACAAAGAAAGTTACAGATATCTAATACATCTATTAGTCTTTGTCTTAAAATAAGTGAATTCCAGCTCAGAGAGATAAAGGGTACATGTCGTCTCTCACATTTGGAAGTTCAATTCTGAATTATAAACATATATGCAAACATGTTCAAGGCCCTATGTGTACAGCCAAATTGTTTAAAGCATGGCATATGCACGGCAGGATTTCAATGGTCTTAACTCCTCTGAACAAATTGTAAGTTCAACAAAATGAATACTAGAAAAATGAACATGTTTTGTTATGAATGGGGAGGAAGTCAAGGGAAGGGGCAGTAGATGAACGGAGAGAGGGAGGGTGAGTGAATTCAGTCATAATATTCAATGTAGATCTATGAAAATGAGGGTAGAACATGTTCAGAGAGATGGGGGAGAATGACTGAAGTGATGACATTGAAGAAGAACCACCACCTTTATAAATGGATGTGTTGAATTGAAATCGCTTTGTAGAACTGCTTGACGATAACAAAAATCCTAAAACAGTAGTAGTGTTTCAGTGCTCATGTCATCCCTTCTGGGGTTCAGACGAAACATTGGATGTAAGTTGATAAGCAAAATGCCTGTGCAATTTATAAGATAATATAAATGCATAAAATAAACCACTATTCATAAAAAGTAGGACAGAAAGGTGATTACCATATTTGGGTTCAGCAAATAAAAGAATTATGCAATTATGCATGCCATTTATATCTAATATCAAACTAAAGTAGTCTGAGGGAAACATAACATCCATAGGAGACTCTGTGATCTTCTTTGTTAAGTAGAACTTTGAAAACATTCTGCACTCCACATAGTCAAAGCAAGGAAAATATTTGAGTGGATGAATACAAGAGCAAAACAGACATAGAAATTTAAACTGAAATTGTTCTTGAATTGTTAGTATGTCTATCTTTAATTTAGGTTCTTTAATTTAAATTTTGTTGTAAAAGTCATGCAGAGGGGTTACAGTTATGTAAATCAGGTAATGAGCACTTTTCTTTTTGAACAGTGCTACCACCTTCCTCATTTTCTCTCACTTTTCTCTCTCCTGACCCTCTCCCCACAAAGTTAAGTTCATTTCCAAAATAGTGTCTAGTATCATTGTTGCATTGGTTCACCTCTTGTCCCACCAATTCTGTGTTTCTCCTTCCCTTCCCCAGGGACAAACTTACAAATAAGACAAAAGGTATAGAAATCAAATATGGAGACAAAAGTGGAAAAATAGAAAAAGCAAAACAAGAACTGAAAAAATTAAAACTCTCTTGTTTCTTGGTGTTCATGTTAATAAGCATCATGTTACATGATCATTTGCACATAGCTATTGAGTCCTTGTGATCTTCTAAGAATATCCTCCTTTGGTTTCACTGTGTGTTTAGACTCTTGTTTAAGTTATCATGTCCATGTGTAATTGGTAATTTTTTGCCTTTTGCTATCCATTGGGTTTACTTTTAGATTTATTGGCTCATTCTAATTATTACAAATGAGGAAAACCACTCAACCTATGTTTTTTGGGTCTAGCTTACTTTCCAAGTCTTTCCATTTCCTTACAAATGAAACAATGTCATTCTTTCTAATGGAATCATAGAATTGAAGTGTGTGTGTGTGTGTATGTGTGTGTGTGTGTGTGTGTGTTGTGTGTGTGTGTGTGTGTGTGTGTGTGTGTGTGTGTGTGTGTGTGTGTTCCATTCATCCCCTGATTGGCATCTGGGTTCATTCAGTATCTTGGCTGTAGTAAACAATACTGCAATGAACATGGTTGAACTGGTGGCCTTAGTGTGGCCTGGATTGTGGCCAATAGTATAAAGACCCAGAAGTGGGATTTCTGGGTCATAAGGAAACTCTATGTTTATTCTTCTGAGGAACCTCAACACTGCTTTCCAGAGTGGTTGAACAAGTTTATATTCCTACCAACCACGTAGTAGCATTCCCTTTTGATGATATACCCACTAGCATTTCCTTCCCTTAGCTGCCACTTGGAAGCCATACCTTAGAATTCATCCTTGAGGAAATATTGCTCCCTTTATCTATGACCTTTGATTTTCTAGCTCTCACAACTTTTTCTAATGATCTTCATGACATTCTTATTCAACCCATATTAATAACATATGTAGAAGCATAAAGTTGAATCTTTGTCTTACAATAGAAAGAGTCAACTCAAAAGCAATTGCAAATTAAATTTAAGGGTTTATACCATAAAGATCTTAGAAGAAAATTCATGGGACACAGCCGTTTGATATACAGTCTTCACAATTATCTTTATGAACATGATGACAGGCAATTAAAACAAAAACAACATGTAAACATTCTTATTTCAAAAATAATTCCACACTAATTTTAACAAAAATCAACCAAAAAATATATCCTATAGGATAGGAGAAAATATACTCAAATAAGGTAACTGATAAGAGTTAATATTCTCGGGCTGGGAAGGTGGCTCAGTGGTAGAGTGCTTGCCTTGCATGCATGAGGCACTGGGTTTGATTCCTCAGCACGAAATAAGTAAAAAGAAAAAAAGCCAGGAGTGGCACTGTGGCTCAAGTAGTAGAGCGCTAACCTTGAGCTGAAGAGCTGAGGGACAGCGCCCAGGTCCAGAGTTCAGTCCCCATGACTGGACGCAAAAACAAAACAAAACAAAACAAAAACAAAGAGTTAATATTCTCAAAATATAAATAATTCATATAACTCAGTAACAAAAAATAGAAATTAGGCTAAGAAGTAAAAAAGGAAGAAGAGAGAAATAGGAAACTCAAAAGAAAAGAAAGCAAAGAAGGTATAATTTTAAAATGGATATGCATATTAATAAGACATTTCTGAATAGAAGACATTTAAATGAATACAAGATATATTTTTTAAAAAGCATGCAAACTACCAATAATTTATAGTCAAAGCATAGTGACCATACCTTTTTCATTTTGGAATGGATAAAATTTTTTTTAAATTTTTTTTATCGTAAAGATACTATACAGAGGGTTACAGTTACATGAGTGAGGTAATGAGTACACTTCCTCTTGAGCATTGTTACCCCCTCCATTGTTTCCCCCCTACCATCCCCTCCCTCCCTCCCTTCCCCAAGGTTCTTTTTTTTTTTTTTGATTATGATTAAGTGATTACTTAATTTCCGGTAATTCACAGTATTGTGGAATAATGATGCTCGTTTAAAGTCACAAGTTCATTCTAACTTTCCTGGAGCAAATTGTCTATCACAGTCTGTAATATATAATGGTGCTCACATGTTATATACCATATATGTGATCAGCAGCATGGGGATATTTGGTAGTGGTTCAACCAGATGAGTGGGAGTTCTTTGTTTCTTAAGTCCTGTTAGTTTTGTCATATCACCTAACATTTTGGATTTATCATCCACTTATCAGGGAGACCATGTACTGTTTGTCTCTTCGTTCTTGGCTTACCTCGCTCAACATGATTCCTTCTAGCTCCATCCATTTCCCTGCAAATGCCATTATTTTGTCATTTCTAATGGCTGCATAATATGGAATGGATAAAATTTAATTTCCATCAGAAACAAAGATGATATGTGCTGATGAGTATGTGGGAAAAAAATTAAGAGTCCTTATGTACTATGAGGTGGAAATATAAATTGATAAAATGAGGAAAAACAGGTTGCAAAAACATTTGTGTGCAAAACTTATATTCAAGAGAAATAAAAACAAAATACCAAAAAGTTACACATATTTTTTTATCTATCTTACATTTAACACATAAAAAGATCTTAACATATTCCAGGCATAAGTCTACATGTATTATTTTCATGTGGCTATTATGTTCCAAGTTTAATGCTCATGTTGATTGAGAAGTAAACTAAATGAAGAGAAGGTAGGTAACAGCATTTTAGGTATTGCTTCAACAAAATTGCTTGTTTTATATTATTCATTGTCAAAATAAACTCAATAACTTAGCTATGATTAAGGTAGTTTTAAAACTGAGCAGGATAATGTTTGTAATGTGATATTCACTACCTTCTTTTCTTTCTCTTATTTATCAGTTATTTTAACAGCAAGAGTAGTATATCTTGGTAAACTATATGCACATATTAACATTTTTTACTTCATTTAGTTTGGGTCATGAACATAAATCTGTAAATTATTAATCATGTAATATATCAATATTCAATATTTTCACATGTCCTATAGTTGTGGTAATATAATAATTAGTATAACTTAATTCTATTACTCTATTATGTATTTAAACATAAATAAAATACAATGTTGAACTTTGACATATCTATTCAAGTAAAAGACATTAGGATATGGATATGATTATTTTCTTAAATTTCTCCTTTAAGAGAAATGTACAAATTCAGCATCTTTTATTATACATGTTATTTTTAGTTTCCATCAACCATCGGTTTTAGTGTCTTGCATACCATCATTAAACATTTGGCTTAAAAAAGTGTATTCCAAAACTTAATATGTATCTTGCTTGTAACCATCTACAACTATTGCTGTAATTGTAGGTATTAGTGTTCCAAACTATGTCATGCCTAAAGAAGAAGGGTGTAACTTTGGAAAGTAGTATGGAGGTTCCTCAAAAGACTCCACATAGAGCTCCCCTATGATCCAGCAATCCCACTTTTGGGCATTTACCCAAATATTTACAAACAAGACCACAATAAAGCTACCAACAAAACTATGTTTATTGCAGCATTATTTACTATAGCTAAGATATGGAACCAACCCAGATGCCCCTCAGTAGATGAATGGATCAAGAAAATGTGGTATATATACACAATGGAATTCTATGCCTTCATCAGAAAGAATGACATTGCCCCATTTGTTAGGAAATGGAAAGACTTGGAAAAAATTATATTAAGTGAAGTAAGCCAAGCCCAAAGAAACATAGGTCCCATGGTTTCCCTTATTCGCAATGTCTAGTATATGTATGAGTCAAGCAGAAAAGGTCAGATAAGGTGATGTTAGGAAAATGAACCCTAAGATATGTATTCAAATGTTTTTTTTCTTTCATGCGATTGTTTCTAATGCATTTATAAGATTATTTCTTTGTTGCTTTGTATGTCCCTCCCCCACAGTGTAACCCTGCTTTCACTGTATTTGATGGTATAACTTGTGGAGGGGAAGGGGAAAAACAAGTCTTTTAAATAAGGATACAGGTGGATCCATTGCAACAATGAGAAGTACAAGTTGTCATGTCTAAAACGAACTTTACAACTTTGGTGGGGGGGGGATTGGGTGGGGGAGCGGGGTTGGGGGGGAGGCTGGGAAGGGATGGGAAGGGAAAACAAAGGAGGAGGCTACAATGCTTGATAAGACATGTACTCATTATCTTGCCCATGTAATTGTAACCCCTCTGTACAGCATTTTCACAAAAAAAAAAAAAAAAAAAGAAGAAGGAGGAGGGTGTATTCTGACTGTCTACCATTTGTTTTTTTTCAATATTACATTTCATTGTCCAGAACACTGGTTTATATACATACTTGAGTAATATTTTCCCTCATAACTTGCTTTCCAATATGAAGAATCACAATCTATAATGCTATAATTTATTAGATTCATAGTCATCTACCCCACATCTCATGTATGAGCCACATAATAGATATTTTTCAAAAATATTTTGTGACAAAATACTTGGCAATCTAGGAGTATACATGAAAATTCTGTGAGGTTAAACATTTTTTTCTATGAAACATAGAAAATCATTCATTGTATTTATTTGTAAATTTATAGGTATGCAAATGAAGGAAACCATGCAGCCTATGTTTCTTTGGGTCTGGCTTACTTTGCTTAATATATTTTCTTCTGATTCTTTTCATTTCCTTACAAATGGTACAGTATTGTTCTTTCTGATGGATGAGTAGAACTTCATTTTGTATATATACCACATTTTCTCAATCTATTTGTCTACTGAGGGGCATCTAGATTGATTCCATATCTTGGCTATGGTAAATAATGCTGCAATGAACATGGTTGTGCTGGTGGCTTTTGTGTGACCTGGATTTGGTCTAATGGATAAATACCCAGGAGTGAAATTGGTGAATCATAGGGAAACTCTATGCTTAGTCTTTTAAGGAACCTCCATACTGCTTTCCAGAGTGGCTGAACAAGTTTACGTCACCACCAATGGTGGCCGCATCCCCGCCAGCATTTATTACTGTTAGTTTTTCTGATAATGGCCATTCTAACTGGAGTAAGGTGAAATTTCAATGTTGTTTTGATTTGCATTTCTTTTATGGCCAGAGATGTTAAACACATCCTCATTTGTCTATTGGCCATTCTTTTTTCTTTCTCTAAGAATTCTCTATTTACATATTTAGCCAATTTATTGATTGGGTTGTTGTATGTGCACACACACTGGGCTATTATGTTATATAGGACCTTATTCATTAACATACAAAAAAGGATATGCATGAGTGGTTCACAATGGCTCAATAGCTATATACAGATGATCATATAAAATAATGTTCTATGACATGAACTCCAAGAGAAGGAAACAAAGAGGCGCCATTGCTGCTATATTTGTTTTCTTTTCCTTTCATCTTTTTTGTTATTTTGCTTGTATTTGGAGGGTAAGAGAGGAAAGAAACATAAAAGTTGGAACAAAGATGGATGAATATAACAGTGATACTCAGTAGACATTATGTGTAAAATGAACCGGTATCTTGTTGGTGGGATGGGAAGGAAAGTCTGAGAGAGAGAGAGAGAGAGCAACAGAAGGGGAGACATGGTTCAAAGAGAATTGTGCTCAGTATTCATAACCTAATTATATAACTATAACACCCCTGAATATCACCTCTACCATAAATTTTTTTTTAAATCACTAATTTCATTAAAGGTCTGGTTATCAAATCTCTTGTCTGAATGTGGTATTTAAAGTTTTTTCAGATAGAAGGCTATTAAATACTTTAAAATGTTACATACACTTATACTTACATTCATTTGCATATCATCACTCTAGTTAGTGGCAAATTTACTAATGTTCCTAGTTGTAAGGTATATTAAATAGGTAGATTTCATTAGGTAGCTGATGAAGAGAACACCACGCTATTCAGGCAGGAGAAGACGTTTACCAAACTGCTGCCCCCACCATGTATGGTGGAGAAGCATGGCTGGAAAAGGAAAGGGGGGTGGCAGGGGCAACTCACTCCTGAGCCAAGACTTATCTAGACCAGGGACAGGAAGAGGTGTGGCCAGGTAGGGGAAAGATGTAGCCACACTGGATCTGGATGTGACCTCAGGGTCTGGGACCCTCCTAAAGTCAGATAGGAAGCATGTGACCAGAGGTGGCCCAGGCTATGACCTAGCAGGAGGGGAAGGTGACTGCTTCCAGGTGTGCCAGTTACCTAGGTAACAGATACTGGATGATGAAGACTTAGTCAAGAGGTAGGGAGGTGGCCCTGTATAGACTTTACACTAGTTGCCTGGGCTCTCATGTTTTTCTGGTGTTTGAACTAAGTACTAAGTATCTTCCTATGATACAGCCCATTGTTATTTTCTCTATCAAATTTGTTGAGGATTTTTAAAATTCTGTTCTTTTTTCATATTGAATTTTATACCCAACATATACAATGGACCTTTCTGTGAAACAATACAATTGTGTGATAATAAAATCTTCTTTATACTGTTCTTTATAAGGTGACAATAATACCCAATAGAAAAGAGCCTATTACTGAAATCACTCAAAATAATGAAAGTAGATATTGTATTGCTTCTTGTACATTTTTCAAAATATCACATGCATGGCAAACACTTCAGAGAAAATGGTATTTTGTAGACCCAGTGAAAATCAAGTATAAGAAAAATGTTTTGAGTCATTTTCAGATTGTATATATCAATGAAATGTATTTCAGCTTTAAGACACAGATTGGTGTAGAAAAGAAATAAATTCTTATTTCATAGAGTCAGCAAATAACAATATGGCAAAATTCTCCAAGATAGAGTATAAATGATCTTTTGTCCTCTCATTTTCTCTCAGAAACTCAGCAAAAGCATGACACAAAGAATGAAATATGTGAAGGAATATAGTATTTTTTTGTTTTTCTTGTTTTTGTTATTTTTTTTGTTTTTGTTTTGTCAGTCATGGGGCTTGAACTCTGGGCCTTGGCGCTGTCCTGCAGCTCTTCAGCTTAAGGCTAGCACTCTACCACTTGAGCCATAGCACAACTTCCAATTTTCTGGTGGTTTTTATTGGAGATAAGATCTCATGGACTTTCATGCCTGGGCTGGTTCTGAACCATGATCCTCACATCTCAGCCTCCAGAGTAGCTAGGATTACAGGCTTGAGTCACTAGTGCACAGCTAGAATATAGTATCTTAATGGAATTAGAAAATGATCATGACTCCTAATAACTAGAATAATATAAGAAGATAATGAAATAAGAGAAAATTTGGGAAATCGAGAAAGATTAAAAATAGTCAAACTTGTTTCTACAGATTTCTGATAGTAATAAAATATAATGGAAATAGGAGCATAGGCTGAGTACACACATTGTGGCACTCATTCATTTGTCCATCCATTATCTACTCATCATCCATTATCCGTTGACCCATTTATCCATTTTCTTATGAATTAACAGAGAAATGGGAATATGGATGACAACCAGAATTTCCTGCAGGTCCAACAAACATGGGAGAAGGATGCTTCAAGGGAAATAGAAATTGTAAATGGGGATTATTTCTAAATTAAAGAAACAGCAGATGATAATCCCCTGGTAACATCTGCTATGTTCATCTGTTTTCTGTTATAGCAATACATTCACAGAATGGGTAAGGGATGTAAAAGTTTTCATGTGGCTCATAGTCTGGTGTGACGAGAGGTGGCTACAATGAGGGTGACCTTTTTTTGAAAGAATCTGAAGATGGAACAAGCTATGCCAGAAAAAGAAGACATGTGTGTTTGTTTTTGAGCATGGTGATGGCTTGATATCTTGTCCTTCTATATAAAGCCACTGGTATTCAATGACTGAAGGTCCACCTGGAAAACCTTATCTAATTGTAAATACCTCCTAATGACCCCCGTCCCCCAACTCAAAATTCAATGGCCAAATAAAGTTTCTAGCCTCTTAATGCCTTACACTAGCGACTGGATTTCAGTATGACATTTTCAAGTGAGTAATCTATTTTCATGGCACAGCAAATGCCCAGGGCTGGTGCATGTGAAATAAATACAAACTGGAAGAATTTGATTACAGGAACTTGCTCCATAGTAAATTAAATGCCTGCTTGTCCTAAGGGAAGAACTATGCATTGCAGGTGCATCATTCTAAAGTACCTTTGTTTTCAAGTTCATATTTTTTTCTGCTTTTCTTTTTGCTTTTGTTCTACCCATAACATTTATGATGTATTGATTTTTTATCTGAAGTGATTTTTGTCTAGCCTTGGATTTTTTTTTTTTTTTTTTGCGTTTGTCAAATGCTTAGGAAGTGGTCCACGGAAATAATTGAAGATATAGTTCTCAAGAGTTTTACGTCCAATCTAAGGTAATGGCTGGTTGTCAGATGGGTCAGACTGGTGAATTATTAGAGAAAATGAATCTGTTGAACTTATTTTGGTCCTTCCTAAGAATATCTCTTAATTCATAAATTACTAGAACTATATTTTTATTTGTTCCAGTGTTATATGTTTTATTTGTTCCAGTGTTGCTAAAGTCCCTTCTTTTCCCCTGAGTGGACTATGATCCCAAATCACCATTTACAAACACATCATTTGTTGACAAGTTGCCTTGTGGTGTCTTTCATATCTTTCCTGTGTGAATAGCTGTGTCAGAGCTATTCCTTCCTTCTGGAAGATTTTGTAGGTCCTAAGTGAAATCTTACAATAATCCTATATATTACTTTGAAAATACTCTGGATGAAATTTACACCAGCATTGGTCATTATTGGGAGGTATGGAGATGCCAAAATCAGTAAATTAATGAATTTAGAAGAAACTTTAGAAATTCTGTTAAATGACATTGAAAATTATTAATTCAGACAATATTTCAAAAGCGCACCACACAATTGTCAGACACATAGGGTATTTTTCTTAATGCCTCTCTCTACCCAGCTTCATCTTTCTGTTCCTGCTGCTCCTGCTCTGGTCTTCTCTATGAGGAATCCCCCATTTGGGCTTTTCTTAAGCCGTCAGTAACCACTTACGCAATATTCTTTAAAATCCATTACTTACCTTCAGGACTGTTTACACTAGGATTGTTTTTGTTAACTCTGAAGTTACTATATGAAGTAAAATTCCTATTTCCATATATAAGTGCACACATTTAACTAGGAAATGAATTTTTGGTTCTTTGTTTGTTTGTTTGTTTGTTTGTTGGTAATGGGGCTTGAACTCTAGGCCTAGGTGCTGTCCATGAGCTCTTCAGCTCAAGGTAAGTGCTCTACTACTTGAGCCATAGTGCCACTTCTGGTTTTCTGGTGGTTACTTGAAGATTAGAGCTTCATGGATTTTCCTACCTGGGCTGGCTTAGAACCACAATTCTCAGATCTCAGCCTCCTGAGTAGCTAGGATTACAGGTGTGAGCCACTGTGCCTGGCTGAAATTAAATAATTTTAACAACTCATTGTTTTCTCCTTTTTACATGGACATCACTTATTGACTGCATTACTTCCAACTCAGGAATCTTGTTACTCTGATCTATTCAAACAAAATCTTATAAATACATTTATATCCTTAGATAAAAAAGAGTCTATGGCTGCTCTTGTTTTGTTGGTATTGTTTTTTTTCTTTATTTGAGGGGGTCAAAAGGAAGGCACAGAAATAGAGGAAAGAGGGATGAACAAATGCAGACATAATATTCAATATATATATATATATATATATATATATATATATATATAAACAGGCAAAAATTCATACATGATACTACTAGCCAGCTGATAGAGCCTGTTTTTGGACTAGAGAAGAGTAAAAATCTCATTGAACCAACAATGTGAGTGTGAGGGTGCTTGTGAATTCTATCTCTAGGAACCTGACAAATCTTTCACTGCTAAGACAAAATACCATATCATTTTCTCAGCAAGGAAGGTGGAAATGAATCATTCTGAAATAGGTGCAGAGGTTTCCTCATAATTAGGTGAGCACTCTAGAGAAAAAGACTTCAGTGAAGATTTTTTTCATGTAAGAAAATGCCGTTTCCCTGATTTCTATTCTTGCTAGCTTCTGGCTTACAAAATAGGGGGCGGGGGGGGGGGGAATGAAAGAAACTTTCAAAAAGTAATAGCCTAGGGATATAGTCCAAATAAATGCCTATAATTTAATTGACTTTCTATTGCTTCCCATAAAAGGGGTCTGGTATATAACAATGTGTTACATTTGGTTGAGCTGATGGTTCCCATTCTAGTTGAGTTATTAGGACAATCAAGAACAGCAAAAGAAATGAAAATAAGGAAAGTAGAAGAAGTTGAAATCAGTAGATATAGAAAATAGTACATAAAACCATCCACCTGTTAGTTTAATTAAAGATAATCTCACGACTAATTACCTTAATTCTCTTCCTACCTAATATATCACCTGCAGGAAAAAGGGAAGTAGTAAATACTGGAAATGTAAAATAATGCAGGTATATAGGGAACTCATACAGAAATGTCTCACAAACTTTTAGAACTACCATAGGATCTATTTAATGCCATACTGGCATATGCCCCAAAAGAGAGAACTTAATAAGTTGAGGAGACTTCAGTAGTTTCCTGTTCATCAGAGCACTATTCACAATTAGTCACTTGTGCACAAATGTAAACACATAAGTGTCCATCAACTGATGAATGGAAAAAACAGAAGTATGGCACATACACTGATTGGAATATCATCCACTATAAAAGGCTTAAAGACCTGTCTTTACAAGCAACATGTATGGAACTTGAGACAGCCATAGAAAGACAAGTACTGAATGATCTCTCTCATATGTAGGGAAAAAAATCAGGGCAGAGTAGGTAGAGGGAGAAATGGGGGAAAGTTGCGCAACAGACATTACATTATCCTTAGATATAGTGGTTCTGAAGGACTGCTAAAAAGTGACTGCAGAGGTCAGTAACATATGGTAAACTAGAGACAAATGATTTTAAAGTTTCATCATAAATAAATGATAAACATTTGACTTGATATGTGTGTGTAATTTGGGTTACAGATACACATGTAACAAAACATTGCCTATCATTTATTAATAGGTGCAATTGGGATTTATTTTTGCCTTTTTGTTTATTTACTATTTTGAAGTAGTTTTAAATGGATGTTTTTATGTTAAGTTAAAATAACTTAAAATAAGCTAGAGTGCTGGTAGCTCATGCTGTTACTGTAGGTGCTCAGGAGTCTAAAAATTAAAGGATCTCAGTTTCAAGCCAATTTTGGGAAATATCTGAAAGATTCCACTTCCAGTTCACCAATAACATGCTGGTCTGGAGACGTGGTTGAAATGCTAGAATACAAGCCATGAGTAAGATAGTGAGACTGTGGGCCCTTAGTTCAGTATCAGTATCTCTCTCTCTCTCTCTCTCTCTCTCTCTCTCTCTCTCTCTCTCTCACACACACACACACACACACACACATACACACACACACACAGTTTTACAATGTAATTTTATTTATAAAATTGGAAATAGTAAAAGTATTAATGGTTGCTAGCAATTTAGGGAGATGAGTGAGGGACTGACTAGACGATGCAGCCATTATACAATGGTGAAAATATAGTACCACAATGGGGAACATATGACATTGCACACGTACCAAAACTCACAGAACTATATAAAACGAAAAATAAATTTGCCAAGTCCAATAGCTCACACCTGTATCCTAGCTACTTAAGAGGCTGAGATCTGAGGATCACAGCCTGAAGCCAGTTTGGGCAGGAAAGCCTCTGAGACTCTTTTTTATCTTTTTTTTCAATCAGTCCTGGGGCTTGAACTCTGGGCCTGGGTGCTAGCCCTAAGCTCTTCAGCTCAAGGGGAGTGAGCTATTGAGCCACAGCACCACTTCTGGTTTTCCAGAGATTTGTTGGAGATGGATCAAGAAAATGTGATATATATGTATATACACAATGGACTTCTATGCCTCCATCAGAAAGAATGACATTGCCCCATTTGTTAGGAAATGGAAAGACTTGGAAAAAATTATATTAAGTGAAGTAAGCCAGGCCCAGAGAAACATAGGTCCCATGGTTTCCCTTATTTGCAATTACTAGTATATGTCTGAGACAAGCAGAAACGGTCAGATAAGTTAATGTTAGGTGAAATGAACCCCAAGATAAGGATTCAAATATTTGTATTTGTTTTGCTTTCTTGCGATTGTTTCTAACATATTGATAAGATGACTTCTTTGTTGCCTTGTATGTCCCTCCCCCGTGGTATAACCCCTGCTTTCATTGTATTTGATGTTGGTATAATTTGTGGAGGGGAAGGGAAAAAACAAATTGTTTAAATAAGGATACAGGTGGACCCATTGCAACAATGAGATGTACAAGACGTTATGGCGAAAAACAAACTTTACAACTCTTGCAGGGGGAGAAGAGGAATGGAAAGAGATGGTAAGGGGAAACAAAGGAGGAGGCAACAGTGCTTGATAAGAAATGTACTCATTACCTTGCCCATGTAATTGTAACCCCACTGTATGGTATTTTCACAATTTTTTTTTTAAAAAGTCTCACGACTTTCCTGCCCCAGCTGGCTTTGAACCATGGTGCTCAGATCTCACCCTCCTGAGCTAGGATTACAGGCATAAGCCACCAGCACCGGGCACTGTGAGACTCAGAACCAATTAACTACCAAAAAAAAGCCCAGAATTGGAGCTGTGGCTCAAAAGTGGTAGAGCTCTAGTCTTGAGCACAAAAGCTCCAGGGACGTACCCTGGTTCCAGAACTGTCACACACATAAACATACACACAAACACACACACACGCTTATGCACACTTTAACATAAGCATTAGTAAGGATACTTAAAGATCCCAGAAAGAAGTGCACAATGTGACCAAATGACCATGCCACCATGCTAATATATGAAATGGATGTTGTTGTGTGTAAGTCTGGAAATGAATAGTGTCTTTAACATTGAAGGTAATATGCATTTTATTCATCACTACTCTAGCTAAGAAGCATTGCTTTCCACCAAGGAAAGAACTGTCAACTCTGTGAAGTGGGCACACATGTACTTTCTTTGACAGTTAAGTGAATAGATGGTGGATGGTGGATAGTGGAGAGAGGTTTCTCATTTCTCACTCTGATTATTTTCAGTGTGCTAAGTTGCAAATTAGTAAGGGGAATGGGATGCCAAACACAAGCAGATGTTTTACAAAAGAGCTACAGTGTCATCTATCAATTAGATAAAGTGAGTAGATAATGTTTAATACTTAACAATCAACACAAAGCAAGAGCATAAGAACACCAATGAAATATTAAAAACATTTAAATCTGCTCTGCAGACTAATGAACAAAAATTAACATGGAAGAAAAATTGCTTTATACAGCAAGATTTAGAGGCAGTTTTAGGACCAGGGACTCGTTTTACATAATGAATTTGCACCTCATGTATATATACACTATCATCAACATTTCAAATGTATCTGACATCATCAGCGATTAGATATCATAGTACAAGGCCAACTAAGCAGTGTAGACATTTCGGGCAAATTTATAGAGACTGTTTTGTTTGCAATTTATTTCTGATCTGTCTCCTTTCCATCACCCTAACAAATACTATCCCACAAGAAATATTTAGGGTAATTTTCTAGAAAGACAGAAGGGAAGAGCTTTTGAGATTTTTGTTGTTGTTGTTTCTGGACAAGTCCCATCTGGTTCTCTTATCATTTGCATGGACTCTGAACATTTTGTGAGCTACAACACCTGCCAATTAGTGCTGTGAAATCCATAGACACATGCAGTGTATGGCTGCCAAGGGTATGATTTATATTTCTACATAGTCTCTTCCCTGGCCAACATGTCCCTCTCAAAATAAGAAGAGAACTACTGTTTGAATGGAATACTTGTGTTGTGGCATCTCAAATTTAATTCTAATGTAAGAGGGTACTGAAAAAGATAAAAACCCATGCATGAAGATGTCAAGATGGAATTAGTTATTATATAAGAATGATCACCCAAATTCCAGATGTATTTATTTTGCCAGAAGAGAGAGTATAAATTATAATAGCCTGTCTGGCTACTGTAATCTTGAAATCTGCCAGTCTCTACAGCTTTACCATTTATTTATTTGCTATCATTTTTACTATCATTTTTGGAGTATATTTTAGTTGTGTGGGAGATAATTGAAATAATTCTATATATTCCCATATCTTGATTAGATTTACCCTTTCATCACTCTCCCTTAACCTCTCCATTCTTAAAAGAATTTGAAGTTCTATTAAGCTACTGAAGCAGTTTTTCCAATCTTGAATATATTTAACATATACTAGCATTCATAAGCACATATGTAGTGAAAATGTATAGTTTGCTTTCTTATTATCCTTGAGCCTACTTCTTCTATTATAGCCCAATTTGTTGCTGTTTGTGTTTTGATTGCTTAGTTATTTCTCCCACATTTCAGTCCACATGATCTGATGTGATTTACCCTAAATTTTCTTTTTTATGCTATGCTTTTTTCTTAAATATATATTTTTTATTGTAAAGTTACTGTGCAGAGGGGTTGCAGTTATGTGAGTATGGTAATGAGTACATTTCCTCTCAAGCATTGTTACCTCCTCATTTGTTTTCCCCCTACATCCCTTCTTTCCCCACAGCACCAACTCAACCCCCTACCTGGAAGTCGTAAAGTTCATTTTCAACATAGTGTCTTGTACATCTCATTGTTCCAATGGGTCAACCTGTATCCTTATTTCAGCATTTTGTTATTTCCCTTCCCCTCCCCAAATTATAAAATGTATATACAAGATGTAGGGCACTGGAATCAAATACAGTAAAAACAAGGGCTATACCATGGGAGAAGAACAAACAAAAGAAACAAAAAATCACATAGTACAATATAAGTACAGGTCAGAGTCATTTAGGATAATAGAAAAAATCTGCACTAGCATAGTTTCTACTTTAATGCTTTGTTTGTATGTTGCTATTCATTAGAGAAACACTAAAGAAAGCATTTTGCTCTTTTGCATGAGAATCAACAAAGGAATCAGATCAATAAGGAATTCTGAAATCATCCAGTTTATCCCTTTGAACAAACCATAGATTCATTGGCAATTTACTGTTGTAATAATATAGGACTTTGTTAAAGAAATAAGCTTTTGCTGTTTCCTTCCATTTTTAAATGTTCATAATTTGACTTCTGTTACCTTAAATCCTCAACTTAGGGTGGATCCAGAAAATGATACTGGGCTCATATCTAGATAATACTTTCCTATATTCTTGATACTCAGCATAAAATTTAACCTCTAACAGAAAATGACACAATCAAATCTGAATCAACTTCTTTTTCTTTTTCTTTTTTTTTTTTTTTTTGTTGGGTATGAGGTTTGAACTCAGGGCCTGACCACCGTTCCTGAAAATTTTTCTCAAAGCTAGTGCTCTACCACTTTGAGCCACAGCTCTACTTCTGGCTTCTAGGTGGTTAATTGGATATAAGAGTCTCATGAGCTTTTCCTGCCCAGGATGGCTTTGAACTGCAATCCTCAGATCTCAACCTCCTGAGTAGCTAAAATGTGAGTCACCCCCCCCCCCCCATACACACACACACTTGGCTGAATCACTTTCAGTACAGAGCATTTTTTGATTAGAAAAAAATAAGAAAAAAATAAGCAAATTACATTATAATTATGAGGCAGGCTGTTCAATATCATGTGGGTTGAATAGTAAGAAAAAGTAGATCCTAAATCATTTTCCTTCTTTCTTTCTTCCTCTTTCTTTCTTTTCTCTCTCCCTTTCGTGTGTGTGTGTGTGCGCGCGCGCGCGCGCGCGCGCGCGCGTGCTGGGTCTTGAATTGAAGGCCTGGGCTCTGTTCCGGGCTTTGGTGTATTCAAGGCTATCTTTTTTTTTTTTTTTTTTTTTTTTTTTTTTTTTTTTTTGGGTCCAGTCGTGGGCCTGAACTCTGGGCCTGGGCTCTGTCCCTCAGCTCTTCAGCTCAAGGCTAGCACTCTACCATTTGAGCCACAGTGCCACTTCTGGCTTTTTTCTTTTTGCTTATGTGGTGCTGAGGAATCGAACCCAGGGCCTCATGCATGCAAGGCAAGCGCTCTACCACTGAGCCACCTTCCCAGCCCTATTCAAGGCTATCTTATCTCTTATCTCTTATCGCTTGAGTCATAGAGCCTCTTCTGGCTTTTTTCTGAGTAATTTATTGGAGATGGGATCTTACAGACTTTCCTGCTGGCTTGGAATCATGATCCTCAGATCTCAGCCTCTGAGTAGCTAGGATTACAGACGAGAGGCACCAGCACCCAGCTATATTCTAAATTCTTTTTTTTTTTTTTTGGTCCAGTCGTGGGGCCTGAACTCTGGGCCTGGGCACTGTCCCTCAGCTCTTCAGCTCAAGGCTAGCGCTCTACCACTTGAGTCACAGTGCCACTTCTGGCTTTTTTTTTTTGCTTTTTGCTTATGTGGTGCTGGGGAATCGAACCCAGGGCCTCGTGTATGCAAGGCAAGTGCTCTACCACTGAGCCACCTTCCCAGCCCTATATTCTAAATTCTTATTCCATCATCCATAGCTTCAACTATATAACAAAAGTTGCAGGGCCGGGAAGGTGGCTCAGTGGTAGAGCACTTGCCTGCATGCATGAGGCCCTGGGTTTGATTCCTCAGCACCACATAAGCAAAAAAGAAAAAAGCCGGAAGTGGCACTGTGGCTCAAGTGGTAGAGCGCTAGCCTTGAGCTGAAGAGCTGAGGGACAGCGCCAGGCCCAGAGTTCAGGCCCCATGACCGGACCAAAAACAAACAAACAAAAAAAAAGTTGCAAAAGTTTAGTGCTATTTTACCTTATATACTTTAATACATCAAACTTTATATGTAGGTGCATATATATATATATATATATATATATACATATATCCTGAAAATATTCTGATGAAAATAAACTATATATGCATAAACTAATTTATCATATATACATGTACTTATATGTCTATAAATAATTAGTAAGTGTAAGGTTATGGTAGAATTGATTATTAAATACAATTGCCAGAATGAATTATGGTCTAAGGTTAGTTAAAAATATCATTTTTATTTAGATATTATGTATAAATATGTCCAAACAACTGGCTGAACATGAAGTAGTCAGTCAGGTATCTGTCCTATGGCGTATCAAACAGCCAGCTTGACTGATATTTGTTCCTGAGTGAATGCATCGACACAATAACACAGCGTATTATTTTTTATAAAGACGAGAGCTGATCATGTTGTATCTAATCTTAAAAATTCTCTCCATGACTCATACAATAAAACAGCATTAAACTTGACTTTTCACGAACTGTTCACTGCTTGCCTTTTTCTCTCTTTTTAAAATATTTTTTCTTCTATTATCATTTCATCACCCCTTCCATACCCTAATAGAGCCCTCAGAGTATTTTCCTGTCTTCCTCACATTCAGGAAACTGACTATATTCAGTGGGTATATTCCATTCCTCACTACTTTGCCATCATTTCCCACCATGCCCTCTAGCTTCTTTTTCTCTGAGGCAACTCCTCTATGCCACTGAAGGAATCACCTTGTAAAGGTCACATTCCACGATATATAGTACTTTCCTCCACCCTCCCTCAGTCTCCTTGTCACCTGTATAAATTTCACTCAAGGCAATGTAAATGAATGATTAATGCTTATAAAATATATATACATATATAAATTAAGAAATAAATGACCTGACTTGTGTATTTACTTTTTAAATCCATGTCAACATTCTTAAAGTGATAAAGGATTCATTGGGCTCCTCCATTTTAATTCATTACTGTCACTTATACACCTTCTTTGTTTTTCTTTTATTGTGAAAATACTGTACAGAAGGGTTACAATTACATGGGCAAGATAATGAGTACATTTCTTATCAAACATTGTAGCCTCCTCCTTTGTTTCCCCTTCCCATCCTCCCCCCCACACCCAATCCTCCCCCTACCCCCCCCCCCTGTTTTCTACATAACGACTTGTACATCTCATTGTTGCAATGGGTCCACCTGTATCCCTATTTAAATGATTTATTTTTCCCCTTCCCCTCCACAAATTATACCGACATATCAAATACAGTGAAAGCAGGGGTTATACTGTGGAGGAGGGACATACAAAGCAACAAAGAATCTTATAAATGTGTTAAAAACAATCGCATGAAAGAAAAAAAACATTTGAATACATATCTTAGGATTCATTTTCCTAACATCACCTTATCTGACCTTTTCTGCTTGACTCAGACATACACTAGTTATTGCAAATAAGGGAAACCATGGGACCTAAGTTTCTTTGGGCCTGGCTTCCTTCACTTAATATAATTTTTTCCAAGTCTTTCCATTTCCTAACAAATGGGGCAATGTCATTCTTTCTGATGGAGGCATAGAATTCCATTGTGTATATATACCACATTTTCTTGATCCATTCATCTACTGAGGGGCATCTGGGTTGGTCCCATAAAGTGATGGACTCTCCTTTAAAGTAAATGTCATAGACAGTACCATAAACCTGGGTGCTAGTGTCTTGTTCCTGTAATCCCAGCTATTAAGGAAGCTGAGATCTGAAGATCATGTCTCTGAGCCAGCCTGAGCAGGCAAATGCTAGAGACTCTAATTAAGATCTCTAAGCAACTGTAAATGGATGCAAGCCTAAATTAAATAGAGCACCATTAAGCCAAAGAAGCTCAGACAGCATGAGGTCTGGACTCAAATTTTGGTACACACACACACACACACACACACACACACACACACACACACACACACACACACACGTGTAGAAAAGAAACTGATTATTTTGTTAATGGTTGTTTTTAACCAAAGTCTCTATAAGCTTACCATATTACTAATACTTTTCTTGATTTTGTTGAGTCCTCCATATCTACTTACACAGTAAATGTGATGCAGAAATGGCATATAGATTTCCACACAGAGAGCATTGATAGTTAAGATTTTGGAAACCAGGTCTGTTTAATGATAGCTTCCATGTTGTTCCAACTTTGAGATTAAGCACTGATTGTAGTCTCACTGCTGATTTTGTCAGACTCCTCTGAGTCTTATTTCTCATCTTCACACCTTTTTAAATATCGTAAGTAGTAAGTCCCGAGGCTTTGCCTGTGTATATGTCATCTCTATACTCTTTCTTTGTAGCATAACCAGTCTCACTGACTGATAAATAAAATATGACCTGCATATAATGCCAAATTCCTCTTTCTCAGACTCAGAGTATCTACTGTTGTCCTGGTCCTACCAAAACAAAAACAAGATTCAAAGTTATCAAATTATATCCAAAAGACTTACCTGAAATTCACCCCAAACTCAAAATATAAATAGTAGTAGGAAGATATTCTGAAACTAGATGCCAATGCGTCTGACAATCAAGGAAACTGCATTAGGTATGAAAAGAAGAAAGAAAGAATATCCCCTTAATGAATATAGAAATACAACAAACGTATCTCAAAGGGGTACATATGTTCAAATATATAGAAAGCAAATAAAAATTTGTTACGATAATTTACATATTTGGAGGTGTATGAAAAGTATTAAGTATAAAATTATTAAAAGGAAGATTTGGAACTAGGTGTCATGGGAACATCTAAAATCTGGTCACTTAAGGGGCCAAAGCAGGAATCTGGATTTGAGGCCAAGCTGGGCTACAAGCAAGACACTCCATTTCAGTAAATGTGGAGAGGGAGAGAGAGGTGGGGGAAGGGATGAAGGGAGAGAGAGACTGAGTGTAGACAGTCATTTTTAAAAGATTCCAATACTGAAATGAGAAATAAATGTCTGCATTGACAATAATGCTTCAAGAAAATAAAAGCAGATTAGCTGGACTGAAGATAAAGAACCTGAACTTGACAATGCAGATATAAAAAACATTGTAGATACAACAGAAATACTGAAAAATGAACCAAATAATACTGAGCTCAGGTGATTTCAGGTAATCTAAAGGGGAGAAGTTAGAGTCCCTGAAAATTGAGGGAAATTTTTAAAGTAAAATGTCCAAAGTATTTCTAAATTGGGTAAAATTCATACAACAGTCAAGCTTGGAAAGATATTAAAAAAAAATTAAAAAGCAACATCTTGGGCCATAAAAGAAATGCAAAACAAAACAACATTGAGATTCCACCTCACCCCAGTTAGAATGGCTATAATCAAGAACTCTAATAACAACAGATGCTGGCGGGGATGTGGCCAAAGGGGGAAATTAGGGTAGGAGTGTAAACTTGCTCAGCCACTCTGGAAAGCATATGGAGGTTCCTCAAAAGACTCCACATAGAGCTCCCCTATGATCCTGCAATCCCACTTCTTCTGGGAGTTTACCCAAAGGACCACAAACAAGGCCTTACTAAAGCAGTCAGCACAATTATGCTTATCACAGCATTATTCACCATAGCTAAGATATGGAACCAACCCAGATGCCCCTCAGTAGATGAATGGATCAAGAAAATGTGATATAGGGATTAGGAAGGTGGCTCAGTGGTAGAGCGCTTGCCTTGCATGCATGAGGCCCTGGGTTTGATTCCTCAGCACCACATAACAGAAAAAGCCAAAATGGCACTGTAGCTCAAGTAGTAGAGCACTAGCCTTGAGCTGAAGAGTTGAGGGGCAGTGCCCAGGTCCAGAGTTCAGGCCCCAAGATCAACAAAAAAGAAAGAAAGAAAGAAAATGTGATACATACGTACACACACACACACACACACACACACACACACACACACACACACACACACACACACATAAATGCATATATATATATATATATATATAATAGGATTCTATGCTTCCATCAGAAGGAATGACACTGTTCCCTTTGTAAGGAAATGGAAAGACTTAGAAAAAGTGAAGCAAGCCAGACCCCAACAAACAGAGGTCCCATGGTTTCTCTTATTTGCAACAATTAATCTACATCTAGGATAATCTTAGCAGATGACCACAATAACTCAATAGCTACCTACATATGACCATATAAGATGACTCTAAGTGAAATGAACTCCAAGGCATGGAAACAAGAGATTTTACTTTGTTGTTATTGTTTTTAATGTACTACATGATTTCTTGTTTCTTTTATGTGCTCTTCCCCTTCTGGTTTATACCCTGTTGTCACTGTATTATATATACATTTATTTGAATTAGGGGAAGGGGAAAACAAAATGGTGAGACAAAGGACAAGGGGGGAACCAAAGCAACAGCGATTCTCACAACACAATATGTTGGAAATGATCTGTAAAACTTAGGTGGGGACTAGGGAGACAGAATATGGGAGAAAAATGAGGGAGGGAGTAACAAGTTCGACAAGAAATGTACTGATTACTTATGTAACTGTAACCCCTCTGCACATCACCATAACAATAAAAACATTTTTAAAAAGTATGAACACAACTATTAAAAGCACTCTATAATGTAATTCTCAATTCTGGTGGTGAGTGAAAAAGCAGAGAATCAACCCAGGATTGATCCATTAATATGTAATCAATAAATAATCAATGGAGACCATTAGAAATTGCAATAATGCTAAAATTCACTCAAATCTACTCAATTTGCTACTTAACAAATAGTACAAACATAGTAAGCAGATTTTATCAATTTCTCTGTTAATTTTGTACTAAACTACTTAAGATTTCTACAAGCATATTTCTGTTATTATTTCTAGTCTTATTTTGTTATGGCTTGAAAATATGCTCAGTATAATTTCCATTCTGGATCATTGGTTACTTTATTTCAATATCAAACCACGTTAGTGGAACTCTGATAAACAGGAAGGTCAAGAGATCAATTGAGGTGATGGTTTCATTTGCTGTCCTAAAATTACTATGAGGATTATTAGAAGATTAGATTATTATTATAATAAAATTTATATGAGGAAAATTTGAAGTGTTATTAGAGGAATGAACACTGATGACATTAATAAAAACTATTGATAAAGCTGGATAATATTGATAAAGATATAAATTTCTAGCATATAGATCAACAAATTTTAAAACTGTAAATGAAGAAATAAAACTATTATTTTTATACAAAGTGACTACCTACACAGGAACAACAAAGCATTTATAAAAAGATTCTTAGAATTACATAAACACTTTAAAAGTTTGTTGAATGTAAGCATGTTCAATATATGAAAGTAAATTGCAATTTATGCACTAGCAGCAAGAAGTATAGCATACAATTTAAAAGGAGATGCACACAGAATAAATATTTAACTACATTAAATTACATTTAGCATTCTAGAAAAGCATTACTTGGATTGATGAACTTTGGAAAGTCAAAGATTACATTTTGTTATTCACATAACTAGAGTCTATGAACAAAAAAAGTTTCCCACTTACCAGATTGCCATAGAAATTGACCTGTTTTATTATCCAAAATCATTTCCAGAAATTATTTCCCAAAATCATTTACGTGCCTTTGACCACCTATAAATCTGTAGCACATATTTTCAGTTATATTAAGGAGGATCTTCAATTCTTTTTAAAAATTAGTGTTATATTTCATTATTTACATATAATTATTATAAAATGATACACACTTTTCTGTTTTTCAAATAATTATGCCTTCTGTAATAAGCTTCAAAATGATACATGCATTTAGTAATCATAGCTAAACTTTTATGATTATAAGTGACAGATGTCTGTAGCTTGCAATCATTTTAACTTGACATTTTCAATTATTATAGCTATATTGATGAAAGAAGATTGAGGAGCTCTCAGATGCCAAAGCCCATTATTTCAACTTTATGTACAGCTGTCAAGGCCTAATAATTCCAAGGGGATATAACTGTTCGCAAATAAAAAGACACAGGGAAAGTCCTCTTGGCAATTTGAAACTGAATATGATCTCTTGAATATAAATGATAAAAAAAGTTGAGAAGAAATGTCTTCTTTTAATTTGTATGTCTCCTTGAAAAATCATACTTTGATCTCGCAGAAATAATCAAGTCTGATCATAGTGTTTTATAATTTTAACCATTTTATTTGCTCTAAATTTTTTTTAAATTTAATTTCATTCTCAAGGCAATGTGGAGAGGGGTTATAGTTATATATGTAAGGTAGTAAGTACATCTCTTCTTGAACCTGTTACCCACTCTTTCCTTTTTCCCACTCTCCCTTCCCTACAATCCCCTCCCCCAAGTTGTAGAGATTATTTCCAATGTATTGTCTTGTGAGTATTGCTGTCAAATTGAGTCACCCTATATCCTTTGTCTCACCATTTTGTTTTTCCCCTTCCCCTCCCTTATTTAGAGAAATGTATACACAATACCCAGGGTACCAAGATCAAATACAATGACAACAGGTGATGAGCCATAGGGGAAAAATGCAAAAGAAAAAAGAAATCACTAAATAATTTAAAACAACAACAACAAAGACAAACATTTGTTTCCATGTCTTGGGATTCATTTCACCTAGCATCATCTTATATGGTCATATGTACATAGCTATTGAGCTATTCTGCTCATCTGCTAGGTCTCTCTTAGACATACACTAATTATTACAAATGGTTTATGGGACCTATGTTTCTTTGGGTCTGGCTTAGTTCACTTACTATGATCATTTTCAAGTCTTTCCATTTCCTCATGAATGGGGTGATGTCATGTAGAGAGTATCTAATTACATTTGGAGACACAGGTTTTCAAATTTGATTGTCATTACTGTCTCTGTGTTCCAGTCCTTGGGCATGAACTCAGCACGTGGATGCTGTTCTTGAGCTTATGTGCTCAAGTGCTCAAGTGCTCTTGTGCTCTACCACTTGAGCCCCAGCACCACTTCCTGTCTAACATTTCTCTCAGCAATGGGGTAGACCAGTTCAATTACATGCATGTTATAGGGTTGTAATCCACAGAGAGTATCTTGTTGGGATCTTTGCCATGTCACAGAAACCCCTTTGTACCATAGAACATTTCTAACATATTGAAGATTAGCCAGAATCACTTTTATAAAACATGATATTAGCCATGCACAGTGATTCACCTTTATAATCATGTCTACTCAGGGAGGCTGAGGTCTGAGGACTGAGCTCCCAAGCCAACCCAGCAAGGAAGTTCTAAAGTCTCTCTATCTTTGATGAACCAGCACTCCAATTAAGCCAGAATTGGAGGCATGAATGAAGCTTCAGTACCAGTATACATTAATTAATAAACAACACATAAATAAAATATACATGGACAAAGCTATATTAATCACATTCAGTTTTTGTTTTTTTTTCAGTTTTCAAAAGTGATATGCACATACACACATACACACACATACATTTTATTTTTACTTATTTTTTTTCCTTTCAGTGGCACAGGTAGTCTGGTATTTTGCAATCTCACTTGACTCTTTTGGTCAAGTCTACCACTTGGGCCACACCTCCATTTCTGTTTTTATTTGGGGAGGTGTTAATTAGAGAGAAGAGTTTCATGGATTTTTCTGCTTGTGCTGACTTCCAACTGTATCCTCAGAATTCAGCCTTCTGTAGCTAGGATTACAGGCACAAGTCACTGTCACCCAATTAAACATGGTATATTTTAGGAAGGAAGAGACTCTTAAGGTGAAAATTAAAGCCAAGAAAATTCAAATATTTATTAAATTCAAAATTCAAAAAATTACACATTTAACTGGATGCTGGTGGCTCACACCTGTAAACCTAGCTAATCTGGAGACTGAGCTCTGAGAGTTTGTGTTAGAAGGCAATCAGGGCAAGAAAGTCCATGAGCCTCTTACCTCCAATTAATCACAGAAAAAAACTGAAAGGGTGTTATGGTTCAAGTGGTAGAGTACTAGGCTTGAGCAAATAGGAGCTCAGAGACAACACCAAGGCCAAGAGTTCAAGGCCCTGGACTAGGAAAACAAAATAAAACATATTGAATATTTAGCATAAAATGATAGGAAGCTAGTGTTGGAAAGACAGTAACTGGTTATTTTTTGAAGTATTAACAAAAATCTGTTTTTTTCTTTCATACTTTCCTTATGGTTTCTATTTAAACATTTTTCAGAAATCATGTTTCAGCAATCAAAGTTAAATATTTCCTTCTACATTCTTAAGCTCCCTGCTACATTTTAAATATAGCTTTAAGATATGATTGGTGTAAAATAAACTGCATGTGGGTGAAGTATAAAATCTGATATATTTTGACACATGTATCTATTGAAGTCACCATAATCAAAATAATGAACAAATCCATTGCTTGCAAAACTTACCTTGTGGCTTTTTGTGATCCCAGATCTTTGCCCCTTACCCTTTCCATGTAACCACTGACCCGATTTCAACCTGCATCTGGGTATTATTTTGTATTTTCTAGAACTTTGTATCTTTGCTATGCATAATAGTTGAACCCAGGCTGGTTAAAATGGTGTGCATTAGTGAAGAAAATAAGAGTAGAAGTGGCATTTGCCTAAGTCAGGCAGGTCTCACTGCAAATGGGGATTAGATTCATGACTCAGAATGATGAAGGAATGAGTGGAATTAGCCATTTACACACTCATGGAATGAATACATGTGGACAGAAGACTTGAAAGTAGGCCAAGCTTCACAGGCTCCTGCAGCAGCACAGAACCCAGTATGTGTGTGTATAAAAGGACATGATGGGGCTGGGAAGGTGGCTCAGTGGTAGTGTGCTTGCCTTGCATGCATGAGGCCCTGCGTTCGATTTCTCAGCACCACATCAACAGAAAAAGCCGGAAGTGGCACTGTGGCTCAAGTGGTAGAGAGCTAGCCTTGAGCTAAAGAGCTGAGGGACAGTGACCAGGCACAGATTTCAGGCCCCACAACCACCAAAGGAAAATAAATAAATAAGGACACGATGATGAGAATAGTGAGAGAAAATGTCAGTAATCCCATAGAGTGTCTATCAGCTCTTATATTCCCACAGCTGTCATAATGAAGTACCAGAATCCGATAAGCTTTTGGGGGGGACTGTATAGATTTTCATTTTTAATTAATTTACTTTATTGTTATTATAAAGGTGATATACAGAGATTATAATTGAGTCAGGTACAATTCCTTTCATCCATTTCCTTTCCTGTGTCTTTGTTCTCTCTAATACAAAACATTTTGTATTAGAATATGTTTAAATGTCATCTTAGGAAAATTCACTCCTGTTCACTGCTTAATTATTTGGATTCCTAACGTCGACGTCTAACTCAGACAATATTCTACAGATTGTCTTTAAAATGTCAGTGCTTTCTTGAAGAGTTTTGGAGTTCATATTCTCTATTTCACAGTGGGATATGCATAGTTACTTTTGTTGTCATTCTGAAAGGCAAAGACAAAATAATTTTAAAGTAAAATACTATCATGTGTTTGAAATCTACATGATTTTAGAACAGCAACGTATGTGAACTATAGAGGAATGAAAAACCAGGAACAATGTTGAAAGGCTTGTTTGCTGCAAATACAAAGATCTATTTTAAATTTGAATCTCATTGTATCCTTGGGCAGAGACACCTGTCTGTGATAACAGAGTTGTTGGCCTGGTTATCTTCTCAGCCTTAGGAGCTCAGAATGAGCCATCATGCTCATTAGCACACCCAAAGCTAGAAATATCTTCCAATAACTCATACCAACAAATTACCCATAATTCAGAAAACTGGCTGTCTGCAAATTTAAGTGGAATAAAGTGTTAGCTCAAAGAATGAAATAGTCAGAGCAAAGCCATGGTTTAACAGATGTTGAACGTGTTCATGTCAGGTAGCGGTCAAGAGAAAAGATGGTAAGCTACTAATTTTTCTTCCTGTCAAACTGAAAATGAAAAGAAATGGTACAGTGATGAGAAGAAAACTCTGTAGACAGAAGAGAATTAGAAGAAATCTCTAGTGACCTCTGTAGATGTGTACTTCTCCGAGGTAGAAAGCTTAGGATTTTTTTCTCTGATTTATTTATTATTTTGGGGGTTTATCACATTTTCAATTACATTGTCCTATCTTACTCAAAAGAACATACCACATTTACACCAAACACTCATTTTAGAGGACATTGGGAAAGTAATGTGTGAACTGCTCATAAGATGTGCCTGAGGAAAACATCACACATATACTCAGCATCAAGAAACAGACCACTGAGGCATAGAAGGGGAAATCTGGCTACCAAGGAGCTTTTCAACATCTTTTAAGGTAATAAAATGAATGATTAAAAATAAGTAAAAAAAATGGATGAAATTGAAACAAAATCCATATTAAATGCTTTTTCACCAAAACGTTAGAGGCCTTTCCATGTGTATTATCAATGCTTTGGGGGAGGTAATAGGAAAAGAAAAGGAGAGAAATAGGAAGGAATAGGAAAGAAAACATGCCTCATCTTCAAGAGATGAGGGTTCTAATTCATGGTTCCACCACACTATTCTTTGCTTCAAAAGTTATTACATGTTATTTTCAAATCCTTCTACAAGGGAGTTATGATTTTACATGCACCAAGCATCTTGGCTAGAGTCCTGCCTTCTATCATTCTCCCTGTCCCTCACCCACTCCTTCCTTCACGTCACATCAAGTGTCCAAATTCCTTTTCACACAAGTCCATTGAGTATTCTGACTTTATTTGTACACTGGCCCCTTTTATACTTCCCCATCCTCCTTCCATTAGCGCCTCCCCATTGTAAACATGATTCAGTTTCCTGATAATCATTTTCTTGACGTCTCAATTGTTCAAAGGATTTGCACTCTGGAACTTCACTCCTGCACATTTTATATGTGTATATATATAAATATAAATATAAATATACATATATGTAATGAAGTTGCTTATACATATAAGCATATGCGCCTGTGTACATATACCAAGGAGGCTATATTTTGGTTCTGTGATCCTCATATGACCAAAACCAACCAAACAAACAAACATGTACTCTTTGCATTATAGACTAATCTTATACAAGTCTAAATAACCTTTATTCCAGAGCAAAAGACATTTACTTTTAAGATAAAATATTCCCAATGCTTTGCCATTTAGTTTGTCTCTGTTTAATTGTTGGGCTGGGAAAGTGGTAGAGTGCTTGCATAGCCTGCATGAAGTCCTGGGTTCGATTCCTCAGTAGCACATAAACAGGAAAATCCTGAAGTGATGCTGTGGCTCAGGTGCTCAGGCCCTGAGTTCAAGCCCTAGGACTTGCAAATAAAATATTTGTTAAAATATGTTTAAAATTCTAACAGAGCCAATGGTGCAGCATTATAGCTGTGTGATATTAGGTATTTATAATACTGAACTTTCTGGTTCCTTAATTTCTTGCTTCATTACATAATTCAATACCAGTGACATGCATAATTTCACCCATTACATATTCAAATATACTGAAAAATTCTATGATTCAGTGTTCATTGGAACCAGATGAAAGTGGTAACATGTTAGAATAGAAAGATGTGAGACAGTCATTGTGATTCAGGTATCCATTTCTATTTATCAATACCACTCATTTGTTGAGGCATAATTTATAGGTAATAAAATGTAATCATTTAACTGTTCAGTACATAGCTTTGGACAACTGTTTACATCTCAGAAATCAACATGGAAGGTGTGTGCGAACACATCGCCATTACTCCGGGAAGATTATTTCTCCTTGTTCTGGTCATTCCCTCCATCAATTATGTAATTATGTTCTGACTTCTATGAATTTGAGTTAATTTTTCCTACTCAGGAGTGTAATGTTAATAGCATCATGAATTACGTTGTGCTTCAGGTCTGTTTTCCTGTCCTTTGAATAATAATCTTGTAATTTCATTATGTTGTTCATGTCAGAAATTTGAATTTTCATAGCACCATTGCACTCCATCATATGATACCATATAGTTTTTCTCGCTTCATCTTGTGAAGTTGTATCTTAAAAATTGGGACCATTAAACTGGGTATCCTGGCTCATGCCTGTAATCTGAGCTTCTTACAAGCCTGAGTCTGTGAGATTATTATGACCAGTTAACTACCAAAATCATGGGAAATGGAGCTGTGTCTTAAGTGGTAGAGTGCTAGTTTTAGCAAAGAAGCTTAGGGACAGTTTGCCAGGCCCTGAGTTCAAGCCTAAGAACCAGCACAAAAGAAAGAAATTAAGAAACTAAGGAAAGAAAGAAAGAAGGAAAGGAAGGAAGTAAGGAAGGAAGGAAGGAAGGAAGGAAGGAAGGAAGGAAGGAAGGAAGGAAGGAAGGAAGGAAGGAAGGAAGGAAGGAAGGAAAATGGAAACAATTACCTCAAGCCTGTAATCCTAGCTATTCAGGAGGCTGAGATTTGCGGATTATAGTTTAAAGCCAACTGTAGCAGAAGAGTCTGTGAGACTTAGCTACACTTGAACACCAGAAAGCTAGAAGTGGATCAAGTAAGTACTTGAGCAAATATTCCCAGTGACAATGCCTAGGCATTGAGTTCAAGCCTCAAGACCGACAGACAGATAGATGGACACACACACACACACACACACACACACACGTGCATACACACACACACACACACACACAATGGGACATATATTTGATCTGCTGGCATTATGCATTTACAGGCAGAAGAAAACTGGGACAAAGGCCCACATGTGCATGGACAGAAATAAGATTGTTGATGAGCTGCTCCTAGACCATATCAATTCTGAATCAATTATGCTGCTCTCTCTGAATTATCACACATTCCATTTGTACATGTATAAGCTTTACCTTTTCTTTGCACATCCTTATTCATTTCTACTCATTTCCCTTTTTTTATAATAACAACTTTATAATACCCTAGCTCATTGTGAAAGGAGGTAAAATGACTTGATGTTAAAATAATATTATTTGGTCGACTTTCCATGCTTTGTATTAGATTGAATGACTTCTAATCCATCCATCTCTCTTCTGAAGATAATTTGTATCAAGATTACATGTGATCTACAGAAATATTTATAATTTTCTCCTATTGATTTACATTCACTCAAACTTAATTCCCTGAAATAAACTCAAGTTGTTCATGCTATATGAATCCTTCTTTGTATAACTAAATTCTACTTGACAACATTTAGTTACATATACATAGGGTTTGAATTTAGGACCGCACATTTAGCAAGCTGCCACTCTATCTCTAGCACGACCTCCAAATGTTGCTTTTGTTGGAGTTGAAGTCTAGTGAGCCTTTTTGTCTGGGCTGACCTTGATCCATATGCCACTTGAATAACAAAGATCGATTACAGTTCTTTGCCTCTGATGAATGCTTTAATGAATATTTTCCTATTTGGTTTATACAAGATGTTGGTCTAAAATTTTTTGATAATGCCTTTGTCTGCTTTTTTCTTGGACTAGTGTTCTCATCACTAGAGAAATGTATCATTACATGTTTGGTGGCTTCTATCATTGCAAGAGTTGAATGATTGTATAGGTTGAATCATGTCCTCACAAAGCACCACATATTGAATTTCTAACTCAGTCTCTCCAACTTTTGTACTCAGACATGTTTACATGAGGATAATGCCACTTGCCAATGAAAGTAGAGATTGGATTGAAACTTCTGCAAGCCAAGCAAGGCCACAAATTAGGAACAAATGAGCAGAATTTAAGTGAGAGGCATGATCTGGACCTTCTCCAGTAGCTCTAAGAAAGAACCAGTTCTTCAGTTCCCTTGACTTGGGACTTCATGTCTCTAGACAGCTACTTCCTGTTGATTAAGCTTATCAGAGTGTGGTACCTCATTATGGGATTTCTGACAGTTTCTCTCACTATGATCATCCTGTCTTTAGTATAGCTACAGCAGATTCTGTGATATCAAAATATAAAAGTGATTCTATTTACACATATTCTAAACAATGCTATCTAAAACTTATGTGACATAAAAAATTAAGTATTTACGATGTTAAAACTTTTTTGTGTGTGCATGACCTAAGACTTGAACTCAAAGCCTATAGGTACTGTCCCTTGGTTTTATCTTGTAAGGCTGTCTCTTTACCACTTCAATCATAGACAAACTTCTTTTTGTTTGGTGGTTAATTGGAGATAAAAGCCATGTGACTTTTCTGCCAAGGCTGTCTTCAACCACCATTCTCAGATCTCAACCTCTGAGAATTCAAGATAACAGATGTAAGCAATCAAACCCTGGCCTCTTTATTGTTATTTTTAAGGTCCCCCCAAAAGAACCTCACCATTTGCTCAGAATAAAATTAACCCCTTTCTCAATCCTAATTTTATTATTAGAAAATGTTTTCTAAAATTAGTCTGTAATGGTGTTGACTTGATATAGATAATGTTTAATATTATATTAGATAATAATATATGATATATATTGTTTTATTTGGCTATCACAAATAGGCATTTAATAGTATCGATTTTATGATAGTAACGTCTGAGTTTTATTCTCATTTCATTGCTAATTAAATATTAAATTACTTTCGTCTTAAAGTAGATATTTGATTGTAAATATAACTTCAACCTTTTCTCTTTTATTCTGCTGACTTAGTAATGACAAAACTGGGGTATTTGAAATACAGATTTGAATGTGTTCAGGAATTTGTTAAAGTCTAGCATTTAACTATTTTTTTATGTTTTACTTTCAAATTTACTTTTTATTTTACTTGTTTCATATGTTTTATAGTACAAGGAGAGTTCATTAGTTTAATAGTTCTTACTGGGTGAGTACTTGAATAGCAAATATATACCTTCAATATTCAAAAATCATTTATTTCATGGCTTCTGTTCTTATACACATTTTACTTGCTTGATTTTAGATATTGTTATTGTGATTTTGTTAATTTTAATTTGTGTTTTATTTGTAGTCTATTCTGCCACTAAAAATACAAAATGCTGCCTAGGAAAAAGTCAAAGAGCATATTTCTAATTTAATTTATCGGTAGATTATCTCTGATAGTGAACTTGTTTTCTGATAGTAATTTTTTTTTTGAGAATTCAAAAAATTCTTGGAACATGTTGAAGTGGTTCATAAATTTTCTGAAACAATCAATTCATAAAAACTAAAAGTCTAGGACCATGAAACATCTGAATTAAGAGATAATTTATATTCAAATCACTTCCCCAGGTACAATTTGTATTGTGCAGAATATTTCTGGATATTTTTACATAAAAATTTCTAATAATGGGAAAATGACCTTTAGTAATTGGTTACAACTTGGATTGAAGCTTTTTTCATAATTTTAATATTAATATCCATAAAACACAAAGTATTTTTAAAAGGATTATCCAAGTATTCATTAAATAAGCCGTGATTGACTAGTAAATCATTAGATTAAAAATAGAAGCACTTCATTATTATGAGAAGTTTGTTGTGAAATTATATACAGTTCAATATACTTCAAAGCATCTTGAAATTATTTTGCAAAAATATTGCCCACAACAGCACATACCTAACTAGCACAAAGCCCTAAGTTCAAACCCAGTCCCGGTACTGAAAAAAGTCAATAATAACATGATCTGTGTATCGCTTCTCGGTCTTTTGGCTAAGATCAAGTGTAAAATGATCTTTGTGTAAACTTATCTGTATGCTGCTGACTCATTCCTGTAATATAGCTACTCAGGCAGCTGAGATTATGGTTCAAAGTCAGCCTGCACAGGAACGTCTGTGAGGCTCTTATCTCCATGTAACCACCAAAATGGTCAAAGTGGAGCAGTGATTCAAGTGCAGAGTGTCAACCTTGAGCAAAGAGCTTAGTTCCAGGCCCTAAATTCAAGCCATGTGTTTGCACACATGTGCGTGCACAGACACACAGACACAGCCCTTTTGCTTTTAGCATGTTTTTAGATTAGGTCTTATACTTTTGCTCAGGATAGGCTTCAGAGTGCTATACTCCTATCTCTGCTTCCTGTACAGCTGGTATTAGAGGCTCCCATGCCTGACTTACTTGTCAGGTATAGAAATTTATTTTTTCAGCTGGGAAGGTGGCTTAGTGGTAGAGTGCTTGCCTAGAATGCATGAAACCCTGGGTTCGATTCCTCAGTACCACATACACAGAAATAGCTGCAAGTGGTACTGTGACACCAGTGATACAGTGCTAATCTTGAGCAAAAGAAGCCTAGGGACAGTGCCTGGGCTGTGAGTTCAAGCCCCAGGACTAGCAAAAAAAATTATCTTATCAATTTTATTTAAAAACACAGGACTCAGTGATGAAAATTGTGGACAGTTTCATAACAATTAGTAAAAGAAGAGTTGAACAATATATTTCATATTATCTTTTATACAATTTTACACAATTATATGTACTCTGTAAGAAATATACATAATTATATATAAATTTCTGATATATATTATATATTTCTGATATATATTTCTAAGAAACATAGCTCAGTAGTACATGTAACCTCCCTGCTACTTTCTTATCTGGAAGAAATAAAGCTCAGCAGATTTAGTCTTGTGTTTCTTTCTGCTTTGCTTTCCTGGTACTCTTTTGTGTCCAACCGAGATGTCTTTTGATGTGAGGAGAAGAACCTTTAGAGAAAAAAATTTCCAGAATCATCTCTTTAACTTTATACCAGGAAGATTTTTCTATTCAAAGGAAATACATCAAAGTAAAATTCTGGAAAGCTGAGAAATGACTGTTGTTTTGTAAAGTGTGAGAAAAAGATTTGTGTAGCCAGGTGAAACAGTCTCTGCATACCCATGCCAACTTGTGTGAACTTGTGTATTTCAGTGGTAACTGCTCTTTCTGAAGAACATTGATATGTAAGAAAAGTGTCAGCTCCTTGACAAATGTATTCAGCAACTTCCACTACCTATTCCCAAACTACTTACAAGTTTTCCTTGACGTGACAAAATGTACACAACTTTGAATTTTTATTGGCATTATGCAAATGTACATTGTTATGGCTTATCTCACTATCCATCTTTACGATTCTTTTAAATGAAAACCCTCTACTTATAAAGTACCAGCTTCTTTCAGTTCCATCATTCCTTTCTTCTAGCCCTTGGTAAACTACCATTCTCCTCTCTGTTTCTTTGAATTCAATCAAATAATGACTGTCCCTTTATGGGTGGTTTGTTTCAGTCAGTGTAATGTTCTGAAGGTTCGATCCTGTTGTAGCCTTTGTAGGATTTTAACTCCCTTTTAAATAGAATATTTGATAGATACATACATAGATGATAGATAGATGCTATATCAATGATAGAGGATGATAGATATATAGTTACATGTATAAATACAAATATGTGTGTAGGTGATAGTGTACACAGTTTGGATCCTATTTAGTATATTTATTCATTATTGGTAGACGCCTTCTGGCTACTGTGAAGAACATTGTCATAAGCACTGTTGTATAAAATTTGTTTTCCCCAAATGCCTTCCACACAGCACTATTCTGCCTAAATTTGTCTTAATAAGAAAAGTTTAACTTTTCTTTGTTTGTTCAGATGCATACCAAAATTAATGGCTCTCTCTTTTTTCCTATATATCTATTATTTTATTGTTAGTATTTATTATCAAGTTCTACTTTAATTAAGCAGTTTTCTTCACAATGTGTATAGAAAGGATACACTTTTGGGGGAGGGAAAGCATAATGTTTTATATATTTTACATTTCGTTATTTACCATGATTTTAGCCTCTCTACTACCTAGGATAGTTTGCTATATGTAAATAAGACTATCTTATAAGGAGAGCAATTTGAGAGTTTCTCAAAGAAAAACCCAGGGGCTATGAAATTTGTTTATGTATTGAGTTTTTATTTTATTTTATTTTATTTGAGAACATACTGTACAGAGGAGTTACAATTACATGGGCAGGATAATGCATACATTTCTTACCAAGCATTGCAGCCTCCTCCTTTGTTTACCCTTCACCTCCCTTCCCAGCCTCCCCCCTCCCCCCCACCCAATCATACCCCCCTCCCCCCCACACACCGACATTGTAAAGCTGGTTTTGACATGACATTTTGTACTTCTCATTGTTGCAACAGGTCCACCTGAATCCTTAAGCGATTTGTTTGTTCCCATCTCCTCCACATGTTATACTGACATCAAATATAGTGAAAGCGTGTATTGAGTTTTTTAAAACTATTTGTGAGGAATCTACTTCACATATAAAACTTAACTATTCTCTACTATCATATGTTGCTAATTTAAATGCTCCTAAGGAGAAAAACACACTAATATTGTGTTGCCTTTTAATTTACCATTTGAAAAAAATGTCTTTATTCAATAATATACTTATTTGTGAAGCTCAATATTGAAGAAGCATGATTATTCAATCACCTTATTTGAAATAATGGGAAGAACTTGTCCCCAACTAACTTTAAAAAACTTTTAACAACTCCATGAAACATACCTAATCAGCCAATTTTTACTTGAAAATAGCATTGGAATTTTAATTTGTGTTTATAAATTTATAAACTATGTCTGGATATTAATACCATAAGAATTATTCTAG